>NC_059073.1:61859939-62160374 GCF_020497125.1 Mauremys mutica | reverse complement strand
CAAAAGTCAAAGCTTTCCAGAAGTTTGTGGTTTGATGTAGTGTGCAGGTGTGTCCTAAGAGTGAACGTCTTGTCTGGCTTTTGGAAGGAGAAGCAACACAGATCCCTTCCACCCTATGAATCACTATGACCATTAGCCATGAATGAGGAGGAAAGAAATCTGAGGCTGCTGTAGGAAGCCACTGGTGCTGTGTGGCAACTACTACTCATCTCTCTTTCACAGCTACTTGCTGTGCTGTAGAGGTAAATAGAAAAGAGTGCAGGGCGGGGCCAGTAGTCTGATGTGTATATAGGACTCGGAGGCAGAAGTAGGAAGCAGTTCCATAATGCCTGGGGTCCAGATTTAGAGGCTGTGCTTTAATAATAATAATAAGCTCCACAGATGCCTGATCCATACTAACCAACATTCCCAAAGCAGTGGGTGACTCTGGAGAAGATAGTCATCCACAGTGAGGAGGCAGTGGAAGAGCCAGCATGCACATGTGTTCCTGCTGTGTAGGGAGTGTTGTGTCATGAACTACTTAAATACCCTGAGAATGATCTGAAATGCAAGAGAAAGAGACTTCATAGACACATTACTATCCTCTCTACAGCATATACAGTGCACAGCTGAGAGTGGGAAGAAATGCAACAAATGCCTATGAGAGAACTTTGAATATGCCCATTAAAACCAGATATTTCTGATAGTCTAACTGAAAACACACAATTGTATGGCATGCAGCTAGATTTTTATCAATAATGTCACACTGGTTACATGCTTAAGATGTAGTACTTCTTTCAGTAAGGTACAGTTTTTGGTCTGAAACATGCTGTAGTCATTAAAAATGACTTACTCACGATCAGTTACACATCTAGTCCTAAATGCCAGTGTACTGTGGTCTGCTAATTGAACTACAGTACTAGCCATCAGCATTCTGGGATGGTTTCTCCTTTTTTCTGTTTAACCTGAACTTTCAAATCATGTTGTTCTCACTTGAGATCAATGTTTGTGATTTAATTTGAGATTGACGTTTTTAGATAAGTTCAGTCAAACCTGTAAGGAAGATAAAGCTATCTCAGCACTGCAGCTGCTACATGATATATTGCTGTTGCTTATAGAATCTGTTTACTTTTAGTGTGATGTATGGGTAATAAAAGAAAATAATGATATTTGCTAAGATTGAAAAAGGAGGAATTTGCACAAAATTATTTCTATTCAGTTCCTAAATTAGGGTTTTCCTTACACTGAGAGAACTGTGGTCTCAGTTGTAAGTATCCTTTTCCTATGCTCTTTAAATTTTTAATTACACACTGAACTATTTGGCATTTTATTCTAACCTGCTGTAAGTTATAGGACCACATTCATTTTTGAGTTGCAGTACTTTGCAGAATAGGAATTTCCCTTGTGTAGGAGTGCTGGTACAGAGCCAGCAAATCCGAATACAGCTCTGGTGTAAGGGGTGTCACTTCTGGATTGTTGCCAGCTGGTATAGGTTAGCAACAGTTTGATCTAACCTACTCAGGTGCAGATCTTCCCTGAAATCCATGGACTCTGTGATGGCTCTCTTTTTCTGCTGTGCCAGTCTGAACCTTGGCACAGCATAGAATCCTAGGCTCATAGTTTTTTAGTTGCTGGTTTTTGTAGTATTTCTACCACTATATACCATGTCATTACTCACTAACCTGATCCTGCAGCTTTTGTGCTCAAGTAACTGCCAGTGAAGCTAATGGAAATTGGGCCTGCAGCTACTGTACATGCCAATCTCCAGAATAGTTAGACAAGTATTCTTTCTTTGGGGACGTAATTTTATTTCTCTTAAACTCATCTTTTGGACTGAACACTTAAAGATGGCCCTGTCTGCTCAGCAAGGGTAATAAAGATTAAAGCACTTTTCTCAAGACTGGGATTTATTCAAAAAATCACCCTCTCTCCTTTCTGGACAGCATACTGTATACTGGTATATTGCTGCATTGCACTTTGGAGGAGACTGTTTCAGTGGTGTTGCGTGGTTATAGTTTGTAAAGCACTTGAGCTTCATTCAAAATGGAAGTCATAGAAACATAAAATAATTGTGATTAATAATAAAAGGGACAGACACATAGCATCAGACTTTCAATTCGAAGTGTCTTACGGTTATTGAATTCTTACTGGGGAAAATAAAATTGTGGTAATGTCTTGCGAGTGAAGTGACTCAATGGAAAATATAAGACTCTAGGTAAGTTAAACAAAATTGGGAAGTCAGTTCTTGCTTTTCAGGCTCTGAATCTCAGATTTCATATCACTTCCCTGTCAGAGTGGTTGATCAGGTTATTCTGTTAACATTGGAACTGTTTTTCTCAGATTTTGGACAGAGCCCTGGTGCATGAAAACCAGAATGCTTTACTTAATAGGAGAAAAATTGGCTCTTGGGAACTCTATGGTCATCTTCTGGCTGATTAGGAAAATGCAACAGTATATTTACATTCACTCTTAATGAATGCTACATGAATGAATTACAAGTCATATATCTTTTCCTAGAATATGGTATACACAGCAACTTACCAGGCATGAGTTTGAGGGGGTGTGCATGTACAGAAGTGATTACAAAAAGGAAGGGAACTGGCCTGAACTACTAAATTACACACATTATGTTCTATTTCAATATTTTAATTAAAAATGAGTCCCAATGAGGGCAGATGATGATAAATCTCCCTGAGTTTTGAGTCATTTTCACTCAGCTAACTTGCTGTTCTAAGTTTTTCATTGTTTTAAAAATATGTAGTAAGAAAATGTAAGTCCATTAACTAGTGCACCATTCATCGGAGAGGAGGTTTTGCATTACAGGGTTTTTGATGCCTTGTTTTAGGCTAGGCCTAAGCTTGTATATCCCCTAGTGAAAAAGAACTTGTGAAAAAGAACTTGTTGCTGTTAAATGTTTGACACTAGATGCTAAACATTGCTCTGTGAAAGGTTGTAGTCACCAAGTGAATGAAAGTTAAAATACACTATACGGTGTATTAACTATATTTGGTTTTATTGTAATAGAGCAGTATGAATTATACTCTAATACAAATGATGACTACATATAAGAGCTAGGAATTATTATTAATAATGTATACCCTTTCTAACTTTCTCCTTTAAAAAATATTTTGAAAGTGCACTTATGTCTCAGCATATCAAAGTTAAAGAAATCTGCCTGAAGACAAATTTGCTTTCTTTGCTATGGAAGATATTATTCCTAGATTGAATGGAATCAATCTCTATTCATTACTTCATGCTGGAAATCAGTTTTAGGCAGAGGACCCAGCCTCCAGACACTGGCACAATGAACACGTTTATTTCTTCACTCTGACAGTACTGGTTACTACAGACTGCCATTTGACATCACAGAGAAATCTCCAATCCACAACAGAAAATGAGAGAACAGCTTAGAGGACAAAGAGGTGGTGTATTTATGGGCAATATATTAATCTATGCTGATATAAAAGAAAAGCATGACAAACAATTGACCAGTATTCTAAATGTAAAGGAGTTGGAGGGTGCATGTAACAGGGTGGCTTGTCTCATTCTTAGGGCCCTACCAAATTTATGGTCCATTTTGCTCAATTTCACAGCCATAGGATTTTAAAAATTGTAAATTTCATGATTTCAGCTCTTTAAATCTGAAATGTCACTGCTGTTGTAATTGTAGAGGTCCTGACCCAAAAAGGAGTTGTTATTAAGGGGGCTATTGTAAGGGGGTTGCGGTATTGCTACCCTTACTGTTGAACTGCTGGTGGTGGTGCTGCTGCCTTTGGATCTGGGCAGCTGGAGAGTGGCAGCTGCTGGTCGGGAGCCCAGCTCTGAAGGCAGCACCACCACCAGCAGCAGTGCAGAAGTACGGGTAGCCGTACCACAACCCCCTTAAAATTAGCCCCCTTAATAATTGCCGTGCAGAAGTAAGGAATGCATGGTATGGTATTGCCACTCTTTACTTCCGCACTGCTGCTGGTGGGGCACCGCCTTCAGAACTGGGCACCTGGCCAACAGCTGCCCTCTGGTTGGCCAGCTCTGAAGTCAGCACAGAAGTAAAGGTGATAACACCGTGACTCCCTCCCCCAAATAACCTTGTGACCACCCCGCAACTTCCTTTTGGGTCAGGACCCCCAATTTAAGAATTTGACCCCCAATTTGAGGCAGAAGTAGGATAGTCCCATAATGCCTGAGGTCCAGATACCAGCTCAGTACTGACCAACATCCCCAAAGCAGTTGACGACTCTGGTGATAGTCCTGCACAGTAAGGATACAGTGCCTCCAAATATCTCCCCTAGTGAAGAGCCGGCATGCACATGTGTTCTTGCTGTGTGGGGACCATTGTATTGAAGTAGTTCATGACACACTGAGAATGCTCTTTGAAATTCAAGAGTGAGATTTCACGGTGTGATGGTATGGGCGGGGTCTCCCTCCAGTGTGGCCTGAGTTCACTCCATCCCTAAAGCTGTCCTTTACCTCGAGGCAGTGAGACCTAAGTATTCAAGTCAATAGGGTTACCCTGATTCACAGGGCAGCAAGGCCCAGTGTCCAGAATCAATAGACGGGGAGGCCTACTGGGTGGGGTCATTAGGGTGGCCCTGATTCGCAGGGCAGTAAGGCCTAACAGCCAGAGTCAATAGAGCGGAACTGATTCATAGGGCAGTAAGGTCTAATGGTCAGAGTTAATAGGGTGGTAGGCCTCTACCCAGAGGTGGGCCCTCCCTGCTCCACCAGGTCCCAGCCCAAGGCCCTGACAGTGGCAAGTGCATTCGCCACTGAGTCAGAGAGGATTCAGCCACAACATGCTGACCACACTAGGGACTATGGCTAATCCTTGCCCTTGGCTGCTTCCTACCATGACTCCTGTATCTGTGGTCTGGACAGCTTCTGGGTTCCTGTGCCTGGGCTGTTCCTGGTGGCTCCAAAGTCCCTGAGCAGATGCCCCAGAGCAGGTATCGGGGCATCTGCTGGGGTCTTGGCGCTTCTGTGGTTGGGGGCTGCAATGGCTCCAAGGCTGGAGCCTGCAACGGACGTCCTTTGTCTTCAGTGGTCAACCCCGACTGAGCCGAGCTGCTCACTTTTATACTGGTACTGCATTTGGGGCATGTCCCTACTGGGCATGAGGGCAGGGCTTTCTTAGCCCACAAGGAGGAATTAACCCTTTCCTGTCCAGTGCAGGGTGAGTTCACACTGTCACACATCCTCCCACTTAAGAGGGTATGCAAATGTAGGTTCTTCCTCTCCCCCGTTTCTGCCTATCCTTGAGGGAAAAAAATCAGTGTTGGCATGTGCTTTCCTGGGGCAGCATAATACCTGAAAGTTGTATGGCTGAAGGGCAAGATACCACCACATGATGCACATGTGTTGGTGTGCTTCATGCTATTTAACCATTGCAGGGATGCACGGTCTGTGATCACTCTGAATGTATTTCCTAATAGATAATATTGCAGGGCATCTATGACCCACTTAACAGCCCAGGCCGCCTCCGGGTGTTTTCCCTGGCAACTTCTTGTGACAGTACTGCCCCAAGGCCCACTTCCGAAGCGTCTGTCTGTAAATGAAAGGTTTCTGGAAGTCCAGGTGTATCAAGACAGGTCCTCTTGTGAGTCGTTCTTTCAACATCTGAAAGGCTGTCTCTCTCTCTCAGCAGACCATGGACCCTCTGGGGTGTGAGTTTCTAGTTAGGTCTGGCGGGATCACAAAGTCTGGGACAAAACGCTGGTAATATCTGGCTAGACCAAGGAATTGCTTTACCTGTACCTTTGTTGTAGTGGTGGGCCAATCTCACAGGGCCTGTATCTTGTCAACCAGGGGCTGTAGTTGTCCCCTCACCCTCCATGGTGTATCTTAAGTACATCACTTCACTCTGCCTGAGGTGGCATTTTGTGGGGTTTGCCATGAGTCCAGCATACTTAAGAGCACCCTGGATAGGTGTTGGAGATGGTCCTCCCAACAGGGCGCTGTGCACTATACCATCGATGTAGGCCTGGCATAGTGCTCGGGGTTGTAACAGTTGGTCCATATGCTGCAGGGTGACAGTTTGGTGTTGGGGGTTTGCCAATATCCCTTAGTCAGATCCAAAGTTGACAGGAACTTGCGTCCCTTCCCTTCCCCCCCCCCATTATTCCAAGAGTTCATCTACTCGTGGCATTGGATAGACATTGAAATGGGAAATTTCATTTACTTTCATGAAATCAGTGCAAAAATGCACTGAGCCATCTGGTTTCGCGACCAGGACTATCGGGCTTTGCCATTCACTGTGTGACTCCTTTATCAGGCCCAAGTCCAGCATGGTCTTCAGTTCCTTCTACACTGCCTCCCCATCTTGCGAGGCAGGGGCCTGTGGGTAATGCTTACCTTCTGATTGGGCTCGTCTTATCATTCCGACCGGGGCAGATGCTAATGGCATCAGTGAAGGCTCACAGGATATCCTGCAATTGCTCCCATTGAACCTGAGTGAGCCCTTCTCACATTGCCACTGTTATGGCCTTGAGAGGGCCATTGACAAGCGCTCCGTGCTTTGTTTCAGGTGGGTAGAGGCTGATGAGTAGGACTTCCCTGGTCTTCGATGCCTTCAGCTGGTTGACATGATACATGCACATCACCCAGTGTCGTCCTAGCAGCTAGACTCCATAATCAACTGGTCCGACCCGTCGAGTGACCTCGAAGGGGCCTTGCCATTTGGCCAGGACCTGGGATTTGGCCAAGGGTAATAGAAGCAGCTGTTTTTATGTAAGTGGGCCCCCTTGTTATATTGCTGAGCCTGGATCTCCTAGACTTGTAACATATTCTCTTGTGAAGTTCCCCAATGTTTGAAGTCGCTCCCACAACTGCAGCACATGATGGGGCCACTCCCTTTGCCTGTTCTTCCCATCCTTCTCTGAGGAGGTTTAGGATGCCATGGGGTTGCCTTCCATATAGGAGTTTGAAAGGGGAGAAACCTGTTGATGCTTGGGGTACCTCCGGTATGGTGAATAATAAGGCGGGGAGAAGAGTATCCCAGTTGCTGGGATCCTCTTCTACAAATTTCCGCAACATGGTTTTCAGTGTCTTATTAAACATTTTCACCAAGCCATCCATTTGGGGATGGTACATGGACGTCCGGAGGGTTCGTATATCTAGAAGTGGCACAACTTGGCCATTAAGCGGTAGAGCCCATTCATGCCCTGATCAGTTAGGATTTCACAGAGGATTCCCACCTGGGCAAAAACGTTCACGAATTTCACTGCAATCTTAGGGGACAACCTCTGGATACTGAGTTGCATAGTCCATGATCACCTGGATGTAATGGTGGCCAGTCATGTTCTTCTCCAGGGGGCCTACTAAATCTAGCCCTATACACTCAAAGGATACCCCAACCATGAGGAGTGGGAAAAGTGGGGCTTTTGGCACTCCCTTTGGTCCAGTTTGCTAACATTCTGGGCATGAGTCACAATAGTCTCTTACCTGTTGATGGATGCCTGTCCAGAAGAAGCTCCTCGCCATCCTCTGGAGGATTTTTCCCTTCCAAGGTGTCGGGCCAGGGCACCAAATGGTCTAGATACAAGAGGCCCCTGCTCAACTTCCAGGGAACTAACAGCTGTCGGAGCACTTCATGAGTCAGATTCTTCCACTACTTGATGGAGGCAGTCCTGCCATCTCTCAAAGTTGTGCCACTGGGAGGCCTGAGGGTGGGGGGCATCTTCCTCTTCCTGATCCCGAACTATGGCCTGCTCCCAGGCTCAGCTAAGAGTTGGATCCTCCCGCTGCTCAAGGATGAAATTGCTATCATGCTCAAGTTTGGCCTAGTTGTCATCCACATATACACCTGTCTGAGGGGGTCCCCATTGTGGGAAGGCCCTTTCCCTGGGTTATTATCCTGGTCATGGCTGAGGAGCCATCAGCATTGTCTCATCACTCTCCCCTGTTGGCGAGTAATGGGCGCAGTCCTATGAAAGGTCCCAGAACGATGGTCAGTCCCATCCCAGAATAGGGATAGGCTAGATTAGGGGTCACACTAACCTGCAGGGCCATGTGGAAGTGAGAAAGCTCCAAGGTCACTCAGGTAGTGGGATAAGAGTGCACATCTCTGTGGATGCACTGTAGGTGTATTTGGGACCTGTTTGGTTCAAGGGTTGGGACCAGCTCCCTCTGGACATCCAGAGCCAATGAGAGCCACCGTGGGTGTCCCATTTACACACACAGGGACCCCGAGCTTCTCTGTGGTCTTCTTCTGGGCCTGTGGACTGGCTATCCAGGCTTGTCTGTAACTGCAATCCAGAAATGCCCATCTTGGCCATGCTCATAACAAAGGTCTCAGGTCTCTGTGGCCAGAGGGTCCATTTTCAGCAACCTGAACCCCACCCAAGGGTCTTCATCCAGTAGGGATGAGACTCGGGCAACAAGTGGCCACTAGGTTGGGCCTGGGTGGTTGGCTGGGGTCTCAGCCAGGCATTGGGATCCTCTGGACTCTGTCAGGTGCGGGCTTCCCCCAGCTGGTTGATCCCTTTCTCCCAACTCTTCTGGTTTTCAGTTCTGTGGCTCCCCACTTTTGGCCACCAAGTAAACTTCCCCCCAGCTGCGAGGATTTGAGTGAACTGCTCCAGGACTATAGCTTCTGCTACCTGGGCTCTGGACTGCTTGTCTGGTTCCAGCCACAGCCTGGCATAATCGCTGAGGCACTGGGCCACTGCTCTTGGTCTAGCCCCAAAGGGTACCACTTTCGACAGAAACACTGTTGGTATGTCTCAGGACTGATACCTGTGTGATCAAGTATAGCCTCCTTCACCTTTTCATAGTCTAGTGCTTCTTGGGTGTCGAGGTTGCAATAAGCTGCCTGGGCGGGCCCCATCAAGTATGGGGCTATAAGGGTAGCCCAGTGGCTTGGGGGCCAACATGTGGCAGTGGCCACCTGCTCAAAAGTTACTAGAATGGCCTTGGGATTGTCCCCGGGCCCCATCTTGGTGAGCCACAATGGTGTGGCTGGTGGGAGGGGGGGTGTACAGTGCAGGGTGAGTTCACCCCATCCCTCAAGCTGTCCTTTACCTTGAGGCAGTCAGACCCAAGGACTCAAGTCAATAGGGCTACCCTGATTCATAGAGCAGTGAGGACTAGTGGCTGGAGTCAATAGAATCACTCTGATTTGCAAGGCCTAGCAGCCAGAGTCAATAAACTGGCCCTGGTTCACAGTGTGGGGAGGCCTAGTGGGCAGGGTCAATAGATTGGCCCTGACTTGCTGGATAGTAAGTCCTAATGGCCAGAATCAATAGGGTGGTTGGCCGCCACCTGGAGGCAAGTGGTGGCTGGGGTAGGGGGACCGGGCCCTTCCTTGCTCCACTGGGTCTCAGCCCAGGACCCTGATAGTGGTGAGTGCATTCACCACTGAATCAGCGGGGATCCAGCTGCAACACGCTGACCACACTTGGGACTATGGCTAGTCCCTCACCTGAGCTACTTCCTACCGTGACTCTGGCATCTGTGGTCTGGGTGACTTCTGGGTTCATCTGCCTGGGTTGTTCCTGGTGTCTCCGAACTCCCTGGGGTGTCTGCAGGTATCGGGACATCTGCCAGAGTCTCAGTGCCTCTCGCTTCTGTGGTCAGGGGCTGCCATGGCTTTGAGGCTGGAGCCTGCAGCAGACATCCTTCCTCTTTGGTGGTGAGCCCCCATTGAGCTAAGCTGCTCACTCTTATACTGGTACTGCATTGGGGCATAACCAGTAGGGGCATGGGGACAGGGCTTCCTCAGCCCATAAGGAGGAATTAACCCTTTCCTATCCAATGCGGGGTAAGTTCACCCCGTCACACACAGGCACATTGCTAGCCTCTCTACAGCATACACAGGGCGAAACTTAGAGTGGGAAGGAATGCAACAAATACCTCTGAGACACCTTTGAATATGCCTTTGGATTTGCATTTCCCTCCTTCCAAGTACTTTCTAGGTTATTCACTTCACATGTACTGTCCCAAAAAGGACTTTGAAGTGCCTAATACTTTCTAGATGTTGCATTAGTCAGTCTCCTAAAGAAGTTACATACAGTTCACAATAACACATACACAATTGCATTTTTAATTCAATGGTCCCAAAAGGTAAAGGTATAACAGGGTTCCAGAAAGAATTAGATAAATTCATGGAATATAGGTCTATCAATGGCTATTAGCCAAAATGGCCAGGGATGCAACCTCATGCTCCAGGTGTCCTTAAACCTCTGACTGCCGGAAGCTGGGGCTGGACAACAGGGGATGGATCACTTGTTAATTGCAATGTTCTGTTCATTCTCTCTGAAACCTCTGGCATTGTACACTGTCAGAAGACCGTATATTTCAGATTTTTTTAATATAAAATTCTGTTCGTTCTTAGGATTAAATTGTATTGTATTCAAAGGCCAGAGTCTGAAAGGTATCAGAATTAAGTGATAATTGTTTGATTTCGGCTTAACAGTATGTGTTTAGATTTCATAAGCACAAATAATTCTGTTTTAAACTGACGCCATCAACTTGAAATGTAACCAGTTACAATAAATTAATTTAAAATAGTTTCATATACCAGGTTTATCCCTTTGTCTCCCTGACAATCTTTCATTTTACTGTCATAGTTTTCTTATTTTTTTTAAAAAAGTTTTTTCTCTCCCTTGTGCAGTATAAAAAAAAATCACACAAACAATGGAATTTGATAGGCTGTACATGGGAAATGCTGTCAAATGCACATGGTAAAGAAAATGGAGTGGTATGTTTTTTGCTCTAATTTTTCAGTTTTCAGAATTTTATGACTTAACATTTACTCACTTTTGTTATGATGATTAACAGAAGTGTGGTTTTTAAATTGACTGTGTCATTTTAAAATACATTACTTTGAAAATAACCTGCTTTAACAACAAAAAGTCAATATTTGCCAACAGTTAAGGAAGTAACTGTGGTGTATGGCTACACTTGAGAGTTGCAGCACTGTTGGAGGCTTTCCAGCGCTGCAATTAGTAACTGTCCACACCTGCAGGGCACATCCAGCGCTGCAACTCCCTGGCTGAAGTGCTGGCCGTACACCTGGGTCTGCTTGGGGAATAAGCATTGCAGCGCTGGTTCTGCAGCGCTGGTCGTAAAGGGTGGCCACACACCAGCGCTGTTATTGGCCTCCAGGGTATTAGGAGATATCCCAGAATGCTTTTAACTAAATTATTCCCTTTGTTTTGTTATGCAGCCTCTCTTTGTTTTGTTGTGAACGCGGCTCCAGGCTCCGGGAGCTGCTTATCTAAAAAAACAAACACAGCTCCTGTTTGTTGTGATCAATCTGTGAACAATCAAATGAGATATCCCCCTCCCTGCGTGCTTCACAGGGGTTGAGTGTTTGCTTTTTGCTTGACCAGCAGCGAGAAAGGGAGTCGGCAGCTGCTTATCTGGTCTGCAGGCTTTTGCAGTTAGAGTAAGGGGTCGGAAAAAGTTTCTGATTTTGCAAGTCAGGGAGCTGATACACACAGTGTTGGCTCCAAAAATCCCCCCTCTCTCTCTCTCTCTCCCCCGCTCCCTGTCACACTACACTCCACCCCATCCCCCTCTTTTGAAAAGCACGTTGCTGCCACTTGAACGCTGGAATAGCTGCCCATAATGCATCACTCCCAACAGCGCTGCAAATGTGGCCACACTGCAGCGCTGGTAGCTGAGTGTGTGGCCACACACCAGCGCTGTCCCTGCACAGCTGGACGACCAGCGCTGTAACTCCCAGCGCTGCAACTCTCAAGTGTAGCCATACCCTCAGATACCATTGTGTGGTGGTTATGATTCACCCTGTCCATGGAGCAACCATAGCCACTGGATGTCCCTGCTAGCAACACTTCAATCAAGCTCTGCTACTAGGGAGTTAGAAGAAGTCACTGGAACCCAACATCAGTTCAGATGGCCCTGGAATCCTGTGGATCCTGGGGGATCTGCCTGCTTTGAGGGTTGTCCACATTGTCTCTTTTGGAGATGCATGAAAAAAGCTATGTAGAAGGATCTCTGTGAAGAAGTCCTCATTGAAATTCTCTCCCCGAGAACCCTCTCTTATTTTCCTGTATTGCTATAGGAGGGAGTGATATCGGCCCCAAATAGACTAGCACCAGCACTTCCTCCTAGGCATAGAGTCATCCTGGGCTCTGTAATGATTCTGCTTCTTTTGTGACTGCTTTTGCCCATGAAAAGAAGTCCATCTGCATTGCTTTCAGGCTCCACAGATGCAACAGTAGTGACTGGACATGTGAAGCAGGAGAATAGGGGACTGCTCACAGGGCAAAAAAACTGGTTTAAAAAATCATTGAAAGTTGCTGAGAAGATGTAGAGTGTCTGAATGGGTAGATCATAACATCTGTGGTTGTGAGCTAGATTAGCTTTAGTTTTCCAGAAAAAATCAAATGCTATGGAGAGCTGGGTTTTGGAAATCTTTACTTACATTAACAGGGCTGTGCAGGGTGAAGAGACAGCTAAATTTAATTTTCACACTCTACTTTTGTGCAGCTGCTTTCATTTGCATACACCCACACAACTCGGGGGTGAGGGTGAAGGGAGGAACAATGGATTTCATGGCATATATTACTCAAATTGGAACAACTTCCTGCTCCACATAATATATGGATAGTGGTGTAGTTATGTACTAAATAAAAGCCGTAAGGTATTGAAAACAGATTAATTGCTGTGGGGCTAGACAAAGTGTATTTTGTTGAATTTAATTTGTAAACACTGAATGACTCAGAAAACGTTCCATTAACTTCTGTTTATTTCTCATGTATTGATCAGGTCCTAAAATGTTAATTACAGTTCTGTTTGTATTTCACTATGTTTTAAAAACAAATCAGTAAAAGGAAGCTATCTAAAATTAAAAATAGCAACATGTAGGTATGATTGAAAATTTATCAATAAAGTAAAAAATCATACAGCTACGGTATAAGAAT
This sequence comes from Mauremys mutica, assembly GCF_020497125.1. Lineage (NCBI taxonomy): Eukaryota > Metazoa > Chordata > Testudines > Geoemydidae > Mauremys > Mauremys mutica. The sequence goes on along the minus strand of NC_059073.1, from coordinate 62,147,511 downwards.
AACATGCTGTTAACTGTTTGCTGTATTATTGGGAATAAGTTTAGACTGAGCTAACCCTAGGGTAAATTTACAAAGATAAAGAATTATGTTAGCTCTCAAATTTGCTCCTAGATGTATAATGCATAGCTTATAAAAGGAGCTCTCGTATACTGGAGTACTGGATCGCTTTATAAGTCTTAGATGACAGTCATAAGAACATAAGAATGGCCCTACTGGGTCAGACCAAAGATCCATCCAGCCCAGTATCCTGTCTTCCGACAGTGGCCAGTGCCAGGTGCCCCAGAGGGAATAAACAGAGCAGGTAATCATCAAGTGATCCATCCCAAAAAATGTTTGGTTAAGTTTAGAGCAAAATCGCTTAATGGCTTCAGTGGAATGCAAGGAGAAAAGGGTGCAGGATGGTGTTGCATATGACATAGTGAGGCAGGATGAGCATCATCCTGTCATAGCACATGGGGCTGTACTGGCAGCTATGCACATCTACTACACTGCAGCCTACACCATAGTGTAAGGTGGAATGATTTGATGTAAATGGGACAAAGTGAATCCTCAAGCAGGCAACTGTATATGTTGCTATCAGCCAAAAGTGTAAGTCAGCAGAATATCAGGTGCCATGTTGTGCTTGCTCAGGATTTGGAACAGCTGCCCTATCTAGTAGTGTGATGTTCCCTGGGAGACACTGGACCTACTTCTCTTCTTGCTGGTTTAATTTCAGTGACTTTCATGGAGTTATTCCTGCAAGTGCAAAGTAGAGCAGAGTCGGGCCTATGTTGCATTTGGATGTCAGGCAGATTATATATATATAATTATAGTGTGTGGATGTTTGTTGGTCAAAGCAGGATTTGCATCATAATGTGCTCAAACTACAAATATTAAATTGCCTTTTTAATTTTAGAAAACAAATAGAAGCAAATTTTAGCTTTTCATCCGTCTATTACTACAGTCACAAATTTCCAGAGTTTCATAATTGTTTGAAAGCTCAGTTTGATTATATTGCCCCTGAAGAAAATTATAGAACATTGCATCTGGTCAATTTCACTAAGGGAACAAAATATAATAGACTGCATTTGCAAGAAGAGAATTATGCAAGTTTCCAGATTAAACATTTGTTTTACTTACTATAACAAAATACATTTCCACAAAGAATGTTTCTCAAATTGCTTTTTAAAATCTGCTTTGTTTTCAGGCATTGCTATTTCTGATGAACTTGAGAAGGTAAGAGATATTGTGTACCTAATGAATAATGCAAACAGGCAGATGTTTATGGTAGTTTTAGGCAGTGAGAGTTCAGTCTTGCAGTCCTTATGCATACACTTAACTCTTATTCAGTTCAGTGGGGAGCTAGTACCTAAAGGGCTGTTGACAGGGCTCATGTATGTTATGGACCTGATCCAAAGTCCACTGGCATCAGCGGAAAGGCTCCCATTGACTTTAATGGGCTTTAGCTCAGGCCACGTAAAAGCTATTGAGTTGTACATCTTATTTTGCTTAATTTTATCTATAGGGATAGTTTTATAGGATACCTAAAGCTAAATATTTCCTATAAGTATAATTATTGTTGATTTGAGGTCGTATTTTTGGGTAGCTCCTATTAAATTTAAGTTAAAGTAATTCTACTGTTTGTGAACATCTTTAGGAGTATTCTTTGGCCCCAGATCTGATTAAGTATGCACATGCCAGAAAAACAACATGAATACTAATTTCACAGTTGCATGCAGTATAAGATGAACTCCTCAATTGTGGCTACTTAAAGTGGTGGAGAGACTTCTCCAAGATAGGGGTTTCAGAGAGGCATGATGCATATTGCCAAAGAGTCATGTGGGATATGGGGCTGCTATCTACAAATGATGATGTTTACACACACCTTTTGTGTGTTTTGGCACTGAACTTTCTAATGCTAACATGCATTCTAAACTCAAGTAATCCTGTTAATTATGTTAAGCATGTGCTTATAAGCATTTCAGGACCTGGGCCTTTATTCTTACTTTTTACACACATCTAGAACTGTGTCCAGTAGTAGTTGTTAAATGTAAAAACAAAAGACATGCTACTAGAACCCTGACAACGTGAATAGTTTGTATTGAAATGAGTGAGCCAGTCATAATTGTTTTGCCTGTCATAAACCTGTGAAATGTCACTTTTTTTGTTGAAGAATAGAAGCATTTTGAGTGAAAGAGAATTTATCCCACATGCTTTTATTTTTGAGGAAGTATCTAAAAAATACTTACATTTCATCTTGATGAAGACCTGTTTTTGCCTCAAAACATGCAATATTTTGAAATGTTATACTTCAGTGTGAAAATCACCATTTAATGGGAAGCAATGTATTGATGACATTACTAAGATACTGATTTGTTAAATAAATTTCAGCAAACACAGTTCATTTGCTACTGTACTTACCTGCTTATTTTGAACATTCTGAAATTTTGTTTTAATCCTTGTATACTTTTCAGTCATGCAAACTGTTTCACATTTTTACAGTATTGCATCTGCTTTATCATATGTTTGAGGAAAATAGGTAAAGTGAAAAAAATTAAAGAGAAATCATCACTTTGAAAATTACATTATTTTTTTTATGCAGTGTAATTGTAACTGTTGGTCCCATGATATTGGAGAGACAAGGTGGGTGAAGTAATGTCTTTTGTTGGACTAACTTCTGTTTGGCGAGAGAGACAAGCTTTCAGGTCACCAAAGTTTGTCTCTCATCAACAGAAGTTGTTTCAATAAAATATATTACCTCACTCACCTTGTCTCAAATTCCTCAAATTACTATAATTGAAACATTCATTTACATATCTTTCCTCTTTTCTTTGTGTATAGTTAATTTTACTGTTTGCTTGATGAGACAAATCCTTTTCTAGCCCCTGCAAGAGGTTTTTTCCCCGGTAAGAGCAGGAGCAAAGCTGACACTGACAGCAAAGAGGCGGCAGCCAAAGTGTGCACAGAAAAACTGAAGGAGAGGTGTTGTGATTCACAGATCAATAGATTTTAAGGCCAAAAGGGACCATTATGATCATCTAGTCTGGCCTTTGAACTACAGAAGGAGTCACCCTCTAACACTGAACAGTAACTGTATTAAACGTAAAACAGTATTATCCCTAAAGCTGCTCTGTCTCTGCAGCACTATAAAACCTCTCCTGCCTGGCTTAATTTTCACAAAGAAACAGTACACACAACTTCACAGGAGGAGGCATGAGCCTGAGCATGTTGGCTATTATAGTCTCAGGATTTCATAAAGGACCCTGCTCAATATAACAGGATAGCATAGTAAAACTCAGAGTTTTAAAGCATTTTTAAAATTCAAGATACACTATTTAAAGAGTTCTGTATTAGAAAACTGTTCTTTTAATTCGTTATTTAAAATCAAGTTGCATCCTTTCCTGAAATGTATAGCCCTGGATATGTTTACTAAAGGTAATTAAATTATTTGAAAATATTTTAAATATTTATTCATAGCTACATCCTAAATGTGTGAGACAGACATTCAGGTTAAATAGCAATGTTAATAATAGTAGGGCAATGGGTGGGTAATTATAGGCAATGGGTGGGTAATAGGCAAATTGCACATCTCTGTTCGTTATTTCACAGACAGCCTTGCAAAGGCTAGGGCCAGCACTGCCCAAAGGGGTTCCTGGAAGTATGATTAGTTCATGCATTGATTCTCCAGCTCCTCCAGTGAGGGCTGCTGCATTCTGGATGCAATTTACATTTTGCAGAGGGCAGGTGGTATTTGAACCACTGACATCACTAGGTTCTACTAGGAAAGAGTAGCTTGAAATGCAGCCCGGACTCTGAGGATGTCCTGCTGGCTGCCCAGAAGAATGAGTTGAATCAGCTTTTAGTACTTTGGTTCATCCTCTCTTGGGTCAGAACCTTCCACTTTGGGAGGGCACTGCTAGCTGCAGACCCTCACCTTTATGGAATACAGGTTGGAGCTGCAACTGCCTTTGACTTCTGAATCTCTCTTGTGATTTTGGGAACGATAATATATTGGGGAGTTTTATTTGCCTTTTGTTTTTTGACCCTTTAGGGGACATTTGGGTCACATTTTCAAGCTTTTCTTCAGAAATGTAAGGGCTATTTTTAAAAAATAAAGCTAACATTTTGAATCGGAGGTCTCCAGAGATTGGGGCTTTATGTAAAACTCCAAATAAAGTGAGATTTCAATAATATTGTGAGATTTGGCAACAGTGCTTAGAAATTCCTTTGCTTCGCTCACTTTTAGAAGGGACAGTTAGTAATTGGAGAATGCCAAAGAGTCAGTGATTTAGGATTACACAGGGATGAAGGTGGCCCAGTAAATCATAGCAAGTTTTGTCCTCCTGTCTGCTCCCCCCTGCCTAATATTAAAAGATTCAATTAGAGGTTTTTTCTAAGATGGTTTTTCATCTCTGTTATCTCAGAGATACTTTTTCATATTCTAATCCTGTAAATACAAACATACTGCACCCATAAATACAGGATCCATTAAACTATAATCTATAGAGGGGAACAAATCTCAACTTTAAACAGCAGGTGAGTGCTGCACTCGAGAAGTGGCAGAACGCAAGTACCAGAAACACTGAGATACTGTTCTGGCTCCCCAAAAAAGTGCCAGAACAGTGTCCTGGAGCATTCTGACAAGACTTGAGCAATGGCTTTAAATAATCAAATTGGACACAATTCCCTCTCCTCCTCACCAACCTTATGGAAGACACATGCATATGACTAAGATTGCAGACTGAATCTCTTAAATTCCTACTTATCCTCTAGAAACTCCAGGACACACCATTCTGTGTTCTGTTTGTCCTTTAAAGTACTTATCAGGCTAGCATTCCAAGGTTTAAATGGAAGATGCAAGTGAAGACCTGACAGCAAATTAAACATTGTATTTTAATTTACTCAATCATTTTGAAAGAATGCTCCAAATAATGCCACAATGTTCTTAATACAATCTTCTCTGACTTCCTGTTTACCACTCTTACAGTGAGGGGCTGTAAAACTGAAAGGAAAGACATAAAGTAGGTCACTGAAGTTTTGATGTGTTGATCTAACACGATTTTAAAATGGAAGCAAGGTTGGCGAAGATGAGGCATAACACGACTTGTTAAACTTCTTTATTAAACTGAGCTTGAAAATGCTGTGATACAAAATGGCCCAGTTCCTACAATTGTTTGGATGTAAGTCGTCATAAAAAGGGCAAACAACATTCATGTGCTAAATAGTCATATGCAAATTGCACAATGTATGTTGCAGACAGGGACAGGGGAAAGTTGGTCTGAAAAAAGTGTGGATTTTTCCTTGTATGGTAATCCACAAATTTCAGTAAAATTTAAGGCAACAGCTAAAACCAATTTGTTAGCTAATTATAAATTGACCCCTCCCCTTCACTCTCTCCTTTGGCTAAGAGCAGTTGGAACTGTTAGCAAGCACTTCCGAAGGGTAAGAGAGGCCATGAGGCCTTTACATACTTTCAGAAACTCTGTAATTGGAGCATTATCCATAACAATGGCATGACACACAGTGGTACTAGAAAAGGACTAATCTTTATTTCCTCCCTCTAGCAGGGTTGGCCTTACCATGAGGTGAACTGAGGCAGCCGCCTCAGGTGCCAGACTCTGTGGGGCGGGGCACCGCTAGGACCCAGAGTGTAGAAAATTGTGTCTGCTGCTGGTGCATATGTATTCTCTCTGCTCTAGATGCACAGAGATGGTGGAGTGCTGTGCTGGAGGAAGGAGGGCACAAGAGATATAACAGGCAGGCAGGAGAAAAGGTGAGAGGGAATAACAGAAAGCAGCAGGAGCTGCAGGGAGAGAGGAGGAGCCTCTTATGTACCTCTCTAACACCACCAGGAGCCTGGACTGATTAACACCAGCTTTTCAGGGTGTTTCCTGTTTCCTGCTGCTTTCCTGAACCCACCTGAGGAGAACAGGCAGTCAACTGAAGTAGTAGGAGCCATTTAGGCCCTTAAGACGCTGATCTCTTCCCTCACTCAGGCCCTGCTACCAGCCTGCTTATGTGTCCCCTTCAACTGAGTGTTGAGAGCCACTATAGCTGCACAGAACAGCAGTCATGTGTGAAAGAAGAAAACGCCCCTCTGAGGCAGCATTCAGAAAAAGAAAGAAAGCAAAGGAAGCTCTTTTATCTCAGGAGGAAGGAGCTCTCCTGAGATACATACACAAATGTTCACGGTGAGCCTTCTGGCCCCAGTGAGGATGTGAGTTAGTCAGAGTGCAGGTGACCTGGCAGCTACTGCAGCATCCATATCTCCATCTCAAATGGATGTAACCATGCACATTCCTGAAGAAAAGTGTAGATCAGAGAAGAGTGTGGTGGAGGTGCAAGAAACAGCTGCTGCTGAGTTTAGTTCCTTAAGTCTAGATGATCCAGGACTGTGGACCCACTTGAGTAGTAGCCTGAGTGACTTTCTTGTACTGCATGGGCCACAGCAAGTGAAAAGCTTCATGTTCCCCACAGACAATGAAAATAGAAGTTTCCATCCAACATATTACTAGCATGAAATCCCCAATGGTGACAAAGTGGAGGAGCCATGGCTTATGTACTCAAAAATCCAGAATGCTGCATACAGTTTTTGTTCCAAACTCTTCCAGTCTAATGTTACAGCCGCATTGGGTTCTATAGGAACAAAGGACTGGAAAAATCTGGCTAGAAATCTGGTATGCCATGAGAAGACAGCAAATCACCAGAGAGCATTCCATAGGTGGAAAGAGCCTGAGATGAGACTAAGGTTAAAGGCCACCATAGATGATCAGCATCAAGAGAAGATTGCATCTGAGTCTCTTTACTGGCAAAATGTTCTGAAAAGGCTCATTGCCATTGTGAGAATGCTTGCTACCCAAAACCTAGTACTGCGTGGCATTTCAGATCAGCTGTGTGTGCCAAACAATGGAAACTTCCTTATAATTGTGGAGCTGATGGCTGAGTTTGATGCTGTACTCCAGGAGCATCTAAGAAGAGTCACTACCCAACAAATGTGTACAACCATTACCTTGGAAAATCAATTCAAAATGAGATCATACAGTTACTGGCAACAAAAGTCAAACAGAAGATTGTGGAAGATCTGAAGTCAGCAAGATGATATTCTGTTCTGGACTGCACACCTGACATCAGCCATACGGAACAAATGACTTTAATGGTGCATTTTGTAACAACAACAGAACCTAGTGAAAATGTCCCTACAATGGTGACAGTCAGAGAGCATTTTCTAGAATTTGACATTGATGATACTACAGGAGCTGGTATGACAAATATGCATCTTAAAAAGCTGGAAGATACGGGAATTGCGATAGCTGACATGAGAAGTCACGATAATGGTGCCAACATGAGAGGAAAGAACAGAGGAGTGCAGACACGGATCCGAGAGTTAAACCCTCAAGCTTTTTTTGTCCCATGCTGTGGGGTTGCATCTTCCCTATGCTGCCTTGGTGGAAACTTTTACAGCAGCAGCACATCAAGAACAGAGGAGTTAGATAAAGTTGTTATGAGAAAGTTGGGAGCTAGCCCGTGGGAGGCAGACGCCAGGTGGCCTAGCTGGGATCGGTTTCAAGGTGATAAACAAGTCCATAAATCAGATGAGTTGCATGGGAAATGGGAAATCAGTAAGCAAAGGGCCATGCGTGTGAAAAGCGTGTGTATCGGACTAAGAACCAATCAGCAGCAATGTGATGTTGGTGTGTCTGACGTTTGCTAATATGGAGAAGTCTATATAATATGATGCATTGTACATAATAAATGATTCTGCTTGCAATCATATTGGTTGTTGTGCTTTATCCGGCCCGCATGCAACGCAACAAATGGTGACCCCGACGTGATTCGAATCGGATCGAGTCGTTGTCCTGAACAGGCGGGAGAACAGCCACGGCAGGAGGTACTGGGGAAGAGCCAGCTCCTGGGCGTCCGGAAGGGAGACGCATTTGAGCTCAAAGGTGAGCGGCTAGTGAATCATGAGTACCGCTGTATCAGCTGAAGAAAAGATAACACAGAAGTTTTTATTGCACATCATGAACCGACAGGGGGAAAAGATTTCCCCTGCTGCACTGACTCATTAAGGAAAGAGGGGGAGCTGGGGAGGCTCCTCCTAACCGCCCTTCGGGCACAGGACGAGGAGGTGCTCCGCTGGAAGCGAGCCCTGGACGGGAAGACGTTGGAGTGCACGGTGCAGGCAGAGGCTCGTGCCGTGGCCCCGGAGGTCGTTTGGACCTACAAGCAAGTAAGTTGTTTTGGCAGGAGCCTGGAGAAGGCGTCCTACGCTGGCTGGTCTGAGCCTGGGACAGTGCCGGGAAAATCGTTATGCTTCTCCGGTATGAGCAGCAACAGCTGGGTGTTCTGACACAGGATTCACACATTAAAAGAAGCCAAGCAGGGAAGGAAAAAGAACAGAATGAGTTAACCGAAGAAATCTTTCTGGCCCCGGTCAAGGACACGCCGCTCAGCTAAGACTTGGTGGACAGCCAAGGAAAAGGGGGGCTTGACTGGGCCCAAAAAGCTAATGAGAGCTGCAAAACGCTGCCAGGCACTAATGCAATGTGTTAGGTTTCTTTTCTCACAGGTAAAGAAGCACTATCCGAAGACCCTAGCAGCCCCGCTATTCCTTGGAACCAGAAGACCGGATCAATGTAAAAGACCACCAGCGAAAGACTGCTTTGGCTCCATGCTGGAACGGCCCTTATTAAGTCCTGCTGACTACCAACACCGCTGTGATGTGCCAAAGACTGACTGCCTGGACCCATGATTCTTGCTGCAAAAAGACCCCTCCACCTCAGAAGAATTTTCCTACTGATGATTAGCCTATTCCTTTTTCTAGTTCTATTGTGCTTCTGGACAGCAGGGAAAAAGGACAAGGTGACGTGCTGGTTAAACCTCTCCCTTGTCCGCTGCAGCCCCCATTGTGTTGTTGGATTTTTTTTTTTTGAAAGAAGCAAAACCACTACAGGATGATGTCCTGGTAATATCCCCCGTAGAAGCTGAACCACGACAGTGGTGGAAAAGAAGAAAAAACACTCACATCACTGACATTGCCAAAGTCCAGAAATTCCTGACTAAAAGGACATTGAGAACTGACCCTGGTGAAGAAACAAAGAATTGTACACTGGCAGGAAGACATTTGGGATTCCTGCTGAGAAATGTGGTATTGATTGGATCTTGGGGTTTATTTTACAGGCTGCGCCCTGTGTTCTGGAGAAATTTTTTTTTTAGCATGTATTGCCCTCCCTAATTGGATTGTAAATGATATTGCCCCTTATTTAGTTTCCTATTGTTGGAGCTTCGCTAATTTAAGTACAGGCTGGAGTTGGTGAGTTACATGTCATTTCTGCCATTAGTTTTAGGATCCAAAGGCTACTGGCAGAGATGGTATGGGCTATTATTGAGGCTGAGAAAGCATTGCAGTGGGAGCTAGTATGTTTGAAATCCTGAATGACCAGCGGATGGCCATTCGGAGTGATTTTAAGCACCAGGATGGCCCACTGCCCTTATAGATATATTAGAAGTACCATTTGATCTGGGGTTGTAGAGACATACTTGGACACTGTCTGGGTGGAAGTGTGAATATTTGCAGTGCTCCTCCCCAGCATGTGGACCGGTTAGGGTGGGTGAGGGCTCTCACATACCGAATCCTGCCGGGTCCATGGGGAGGATGATTGTGGAATTAATTACCCCCTCATTACTAACCCCAGCTTCCTAGAGTTTAATTGTTTTTTGTCCTCAAAGTTTGAGAAAACTCAGCCAAAAGTTTGTTGAGTATTCTCAAAGGGGGGAGGAGTTGGTGTTACTAGGCATAAATCTAGGTAATTCGGGAGGATGGCTTTGGGCCTGTGTGACCCAAAGTACCTTTATGTAAAGTGCTTTTGTTAGCCTTACCTGATTTTTGTAATTTTTTGTGTTATGTGCTGACTATTGGCAGTTGCAAGGCTGTTTGATACGAGATGTAGCCAATATTAAATGAGATAGGCGGAAAATAGATGCTGTGATTAAAGTTGCATGCATGAGTATGTAGCCCCCACAGTGGGAAAGTACAGATAATTGTTCACAGAAGATATCAGAAGGGTGAGGGCTAGTTCAGAAGCGCACCCTTCTAGCTAATTGGTTGTGGAACAAGCTAGTGTCCATGGACGGGACGGTTTAGCAAGAGGAAAAAAGGATCGGGCCCAGGCGGGCAGGCAATAGATAGAGAGATTGGAGAGCAGGTTGAAAACCTTTGAGGATGTAGTGGAGAGAAAAAGTAGTTAAGCACAAGCATGGGGATTTCAAATACTCAGGAGAATATTTGGAATGGTGATTTAAGTTGAGAAAGGTGGTTGTTGGAGTACAAGCGAGCAATTTAAGGCAGAGTAAAAAGTTAACTCTGTGGTGGCTAGAGGGAACAGCAGTTGAATTTTGTAAAGATGCTAAAGAGAAAAGTTTTTGGTGTTTTTGAAATGTTTGTAAATAAATTCAGGCGAAGAAATTAGTTTGCAATTGTTTGGCTATGAATAATTTTGTAAAATTAATTAAGAATGTAGACAGTGCTATGTAATTAAAATTGTATTAGGCTTTAAGGGCACTGTAAGTGGTGATATTTTTTTTTAGTGCTTAAAAGCAGAAGTTAAAAGTAAAGAGCAAGCCAAAAAGCATTTGTATTAATGTTCCCCTGTTTTGCCTAAAATTAACAAGAGTATTTGTATATTTTAAGTAATGATTGATTGCCCAGTAGGGGTAAATTTGTTTTTGTTTTTTAGATAATTAAAGAAAATTAATGCCAGCTGCACAGCATTTAATATACCATGCATTTACTAACAGAGTAAAAATTAAGTTTTGTGTTTTATGTTTTGTTTTGTGGTGTTTGTTTTGTGGCCAGAATTGTTGTGTTTAATATTTTTATGAGATGGTTTGATTTGAAATTAAGCTGAAGGGTTAGATTGAAATGCAGATACTGGTTTTGTTCAATTTAGAATACAAAGTGTTTGGATACATTAGAAGAAAAATGTGATATGCTAAAGTTTAATACATTTTTTTAAGTAAGAGAGAAATTTTATTGGCCAATTCTTTTGTTTTAGAATGGTTATTAAAATTTGCATACCAATAGTTTTGGAAAGCAAGGATATGGTTGTAAGAATTTTGTAGGTATGTGTTGTATAGATTTATTTAATTATTTGCATTTTATGTATGCATTGCTTTAGCAATTGCAGGATAATATGTATAAGCTTACGCGTGATTATAATCCTTTGTGGGACTGGCTTAATGGCCTTGGCTGGCCCACTTGTGTTATTTTTCTTCTCCATATGGGAATAATTGCGTTGGGAGTTGTTTTTTGTTTTTTATTTGCTTGCCCTGTTTTGTACGCCCTTTGCAATGAAGTTTGGAGAGATTTATTGGATGTTTTTTTAAGAAAAGAGGGGGAGATGTGGGGTTGCATCTTCCCTATGCTGCCTTGGTGGAAACTTACAGCAGCAGCACATCAAGAACAGAGGAGTTAGATAAAGTTGTTATGAGAAAGTTGGGAGCTAGCCCGTGGGAGGCAGACGCCAGGTGGCCTAGCTGGGATCGGTTTCAAGGTGATAAACAAGTCCATAAATCAGATGAGTTGCATGGGAAATGGGAAATCAGTAAGCAAAGGGCCATGCGTGTGAAAAGCGTGTGTATCGGACTAAGAACCAATCAGCAGCAATGTGATGTTGGTGTGTCTGATGTTTGCTAATATGGAGAAGTCTATATAATATGATGCATTGCACATAATAAATGATTCTGCTTGCAATCATATTGGTTGTTGTGCTTTATCCGGCCCGCATGCAACGCAACACCATGCAGTTTTCATTCATTGCACTTGGTGGTCAGTGATGCAGCATCAGCTTCTAATGAGGCTGCTAAATTTTTTAATGTAATTCAAAGCATCTGTGTATTTTTCTCTGCATCAACTCATCGATGGCAAATTTTGAAGCAAAATCTGGGAACATCCTCTCTGACACTGAAACTACTGAGTGCCACATGATGGGAGAGTGGAGTGGAGGTGATAAAGCCTAAAAAACACCAAATTGGGAAGATAGATGATGCCATAGTTGCCATTATGGAGGATAATGCTATGACAGGAACTATTTGTGGGAGAACAGTGGCAGAGGGAAATGGAATCACCAGAAACATACAGAACTTCAAATTTCTGTGTGGCTTAGTGTTGTGGCATGACATACTGTTTGAAATAAATGTTGTAAGCAAGAGACTCCAAGGTGTTGACCTTGATATATCTGGAGCAATGAAACAACTGGACAAAGCAAAGACATACCTACAATCTTACCGGTCAGATGAGGGATTTCAAAACATTCTGAAGAGTGCACGGAAGTTGGCAGAGGAACTTCACACTGAAGCCATTTTCCCACCCATTCAAGAATACAAGAGTCACCGAAGAAGAAGACATTTTGATTACGAGCGCGGGATAATCCCGTAAGAGACCCCAAACAACAATTCAAAGTTGAATTCTTTAACCAGGTGCTAGATTGTGCAATACAGTCAGTTGAAGAACGTTTCATGCAGCTCAAGGAACACAGCAGTATATTTGGGATGTTGTATGATATTCCAAAACTCCTCACTATACCTGAAGAAGACCTACACCAGCAATGCAGGGCACTAGAGATAGAGTTGACACATGATGATATGCGCGATATTGATGTGAGTGATTTAGGCGATGAACTGAAAGCCCTTTCAAGATGCATTTCAGCAGGATCAACTCCAAAGGCTGTTCTGGTTATATATGTGCACAAATAAGATGACCACCCTCTTTCCAAATGCTTTTGTTGCTCTGTGCATACTCCTAACACTTCCTGTAACAGTTGCCAGTGGAGAATGCAGCTTCTCCAAGCTGAAGTTAATAAACACACATCTATGCACCACAATGACACAGGAGAGGCTGGTGGGCCTTGCAACCATCTCAATAGAACATGAGCTGGCCCAGACTGGACCTTCAGGTGGCAGGTCAAATCTTTGCAACCAAGAAGGCACGGAAAGCACCACTTTGATTATTCAAACAGATAAAAATGCCAGTGTTTACTATGCAGACAAGAAAAGTTACATTTGCTGTTCGGGCATTTGAAAGTTAAGTGTTACTTAAAATTTTTGAACAAGGCATTTTAAGTTGTTGTTTCTCCTTTATTGGGGTAAGTAGCAGAGCAGTGCCATGAGAGGAGTAGAACAGGAAGAAGGCAGAATTGAGACCTTTCAAAGTTTTGGTCCAAGTGAGGGGGCATGGGGGCATCATTTGAGCTCCCTGCCTCAGGTGCCAAAATGTTGTGGGCTGGCCCTGCCCTCTAGTCACATGACATGGATTACATCTGTCAAGTGACAGGGACCAATGTCCCCTGATTCCTGTGGTGACTGTTATGCTACCTGACTGCTTTACAACACAATTCCTACAGCTAAAAACCATTTTCCACAAATTTCTGAAAAATTTAAGAGTACCACACAACAAAAATGGCAGCAGTCCTAAAATGTGCTAAATCACTTTGTTTTCCCCATACAATTTTCTCCCTTTTCAATTACTGGCTTTTCAATTTAAAGATAGTTTTCAGTATTGCTACAATGTCATCTCAACTTTGCAGTAAAGTGTCACCACCTAAGCAATGATTTCAGCGGGCCTATAGGGGATACTGCCAAGAATGACCTTGAGCGGATCACTGCAGACTACGTGGCTCTGGGAAGAAGGATAGATGAGATTGAGGTGCAAGTGGTGTTCTCGTCCATCCTCCCTGTGCAGGGAAAAGGCCTGGGTAGAGACCATTGAATTGTGGAAGTCAACGAATGGCTACGCAGGTGGTGTCGGAGAGAAGGCTTTGGATTCTTCGACCATGGGATGGTGTTCCAATAAGGAGGAGTGCTAGGCAGAGACGGGCTCCACCTAACAAAGAGAGTGAAGAGCATCTTCACAGGCAGGCTGGCTAACCTAGTGAGGAGGGCTTTAAACTAGGTTCACTGGGGGGAAGGAGACCAAAGCCCTGAGGAAAGTGGGGAAATGGGATACCGGGAGGAAGCACGAGCAGGAGTGTGCAAGAGGGGAGGACTCCTGTCTCAGACTGAGAAAGGGGGACAATCAGCGAGTTATCTTAAGTGCCTATACACAAATGCAAGAAGCCTGGGAAACAAGCAGAGAGAACTAGAAGTCCTGGCACAGTCAAGGAACTATGATGAGATTGGAATAACAGAGACTTAGTGGGATAACTCACATGACTGGAATACTGTCATGGATGGATATAAACTGTTCAGGAAAGACAGGAAGGGCAGAAAAGGTGGGGGAGTTGCATTGTATGTAAGAGAGCGGTATGACTGCTCAGAGCTCTGGTATGAAACTGCAGAAAAACCTGAGAATCTCTGGATTAAGTTTAGAAGTGTGAGCAACAAGGGTGATGTTGTGGTGGAAGTCTGCTATAGACCACCAGACCAGGGGGATGAGGTGGACGAGGCTTTCTTCCGGCAACCAGCAGAAGTTACTACATCGCAGGCCCTGGTTCTCATGGGAGACTTTAATCACCCTGATATCTGCTGGGAGAGCAATACAGCGGTGCACAGACAATCCAGGAAGTTTTTGGAAAGTGTAGGGGACAATTGCCTGGTGCAAGTGCTGGAGGAACCAAGTAGAGGCAGAGCTCTTATAGACCTGCTGCTCACAAACCAGAAAGAATTAGTAGGGGAAGCAAAAGTTGATGGGACCCTGGGAGGCAGTGACCATGAGATGGCTGAGTTCAGGATCCTGACACAAGGAAGAAAAGAGAGCAGCAGAATACAGACCCTGGACTTCAGAAAAGCAGACTTTGTCTCCGTCAGGGAACTGATGGGCAGGATCCCCTGGGAGAATAACATGACGGGGAAAGGAGTCCAGGAAAGCTGGCTGTATTTTAAGGAATCTTTATTGAGGCTGCAGGAACAAACCATCCTTATGTGTAGAAAGAATAGTAAATATGGCAGGCGACCAGCTTGGCTTAACAGTGAAATCCTTGCTGATCTTAAACACAAAAAAGAAGCTCACAAGAAGTAGAAGATTGGACAAATGACCAAGGAGAAGTATAAAAATATTGCTCGGGCATGCAGGCGTGAAATCAGAAAAGCCAAATGATGCTTGGAGTTACTCTTAACATCTCTTGCTAGCTGCAACAAGAAGGGTTTCTTCAGGTATGTTAGCAACAAGAAGAAAGTCAAGGAAAGTGTGGGCCCCTTACTGAATGAGGAGGCAACATAGTGACAGAGGATGTGGAAAAAGCTAATGCACTCAAATGCTTTTTTTGCCTCTGTCTTCATGAACCAGGTCAGCTCCCAGACTACTGCACTGGGCAGCACAGCATGGGGAGGAGGTGACCAGCCCTCTGTGGAGAAAGAAGTGGTTCAAGACTATTGGACCTTCTAACATTAGCCTTCTTGGCAACAAGGGCACACTGTCGACTCATATCCAGCTTCTTGTCCACTGTAACCCCTAGGTCCTTTTCTGCAGAACTGCTGCCTAGACACTTGGTCCCTAGTCTGTTGAAGTGCATGGGATTCTCCCATCCTAAGTGACAGAGGATGTGGAAAAAGGACCAAGGAGGAGTATAAAAATATTGCTCGGGCATGCAGGCGTGAAATCAGAAAAGCCAAATGATGCTTGGAGTTACTCTTAACATCTCTTGCTAACTGCAACAAGAAGGGTTGTTGCATCATTTGGCTTTCCTTCTCCTCCCATCATTTGGCTTTCCTTCTAACTTTAGGAAAGCTGGATGAGCACAAGTCCATGGGGCTGGATGTGCTGCATCCAAGAGTGCTAATGGGGGAGGGACAGCTTAGTGGCTTGAGCATTGGCCTGCTAAATCCAGGGTTGTGAGTTCAATCTTTGAGGGAGCCATTTAGGGATCTGGTGCAAAAATTGAGGCTTGGTCCTGCTGTGAGGAGGGGGTTGGACTAAATGACCTCCTGAGGTCCCTTCCAACCCTGATATTCTATGAAAGGAGTTAACAGATGTGATTGCAGAGCTATTGGCCATTATCTTTGAAAACTCATGGCAATTGGGGGAGGTCCCAGATGACTGGAAAAAGGCTAATGTAGTGGCCATCTTTTAAAAATGGAAGAAGGGGATCCAGGGAACTACAGGCCAGTCAGCCTCACCTCAGTCTGTGGAAAAATCATGGAGCAGGTCCTCAAGGAATCAATTCTGAAGAGGAGAGGAAAGTGATCAGGAACAGTTAGCATGGATTCACCAAGGGCAAGTCATGCCTGACTAACCTCATTGCCTTCTATGAGATAACTGGGTCTGTGGATGAGGGGAAAGCGGTGGATGTGTTTATTCCTGGACTTCAGCAAAACTTTTGCTACGGTCTCCCACAGTATTCTTGCCAGCAAGTTAAAGAATTATGGGGTGGATGAATGGACTATAAGGTGGATAGAAAGCTGGCTAGATTGTTGGGCTCAACAGGTAGTGATGAATGGCTCCATGTCTAGTTGGCAGCCAGTTTCAAGCGGAGTGCCCCAAGGGTTGGTCCTGGGGCTAGTTTTGTTCAATATCTTCATTAATGATCTGGAGGATGGCATGGACTGCACTCCCAGCAAGTTTACAGATTACACTAAACTGAGAGGAGTGGTAGATACGCTGGAGGGTAAGGATAGGATACAGAGGGACCTAGACAACTTAGAGGACTGGGCCAAAAGAAATCTGATGAGGTTCAACAAAGACAAGTGCAGAGTCCAGCACTTAGGATGGGAGAATCCCATGCACTTCAACAGACTAGGGACCAAGTGTCTAGGCAGCAGTTCTGCAGAAAAGGACCTAGGGGTTACAGTGGACAAGAAGCTGGATATGAGTCGACAGTGTGCCCTTGTTGCCAAGAAGGCTAATGGCATTTTGGGCTGTATATGTAGGGGCATTGCCAGCAGATTGAGGGATGTGATCATTCCCCTCTATTTGGCATTGGTGAGGCCTCATCTGGAGTACTGTGTCCAGTTTTGGGCCCCACACTACAAGAAGGATGTGGCAAAATTGGAAAGAGTCCAGTGGAGGGCAACAAAAATGATTAGGGATCTGGAGCACATGACTTATGAGGAGAGGCTGAGGGAAGTGGGATTGTTTTAGGCTGCAGAAGAGAAGAATGGGGGAGGGGGGAGTTGATAGCTGCTTTCAACTACCTGAAAGGGGGTTCCAAAGAGGATGAATCTAGACTGTTCTCAGTGGTAGCAGATGACAGAACAAGGAGTAATGGTCTCAAGTTGCAGTGGGGGAGGTTTAGGTTGGATATTAGGAAAAACTTTTTCACTAGGAGGGTGATGAAGCATTGGAATGAGTTACCTAGAGAGGTGGTGCAATCTCCGTCCTTAGAGGTTTTTAAGATCAGGCTTGACAAAGCCCTGGCTGGGATGATTTAGTTGGGGATTTGGTCCTGCTTTGATCAGGGGGTTGGACTAGATGACCTCCTGAGATCCATTCCAACCCTGATATTCTATGATTCTATGATTAACTCTGGGCAGAATTAAACTGACATGAAAAAGACAGTGACAAACATACATTATAGGAGAAGTATAGGGTAAAAGGTGGAGTGAGGGAATGTGGTGAGGTGTTATGGTAATAGAAATAATAACAACCAAAGAGCAAAAGAGATTAAGACCCAGATTCTGCAGCTGACTCTGCATTGGGGAAGTTAATGGGTGGAATGGACAGAAGCCAACTGCAGGGTCAGGACCACAGTAGGATGGATATATAGATATAATACAAAAACAGCCCTTCCCATATAGGGTCAGATTCTGGCTCATTCTTAGGTCTTTTGTGCCACTCCAAATGGCCCTAAAACAACCCTGAACAGGTAGCTGAGGATTTCTTCCTACATAAGGAAAATCCTAGACTGGTGCAGAGTCAGACACCTGTTTATGTGAACAAAACTCTCTCTCTCTCTCTTTCTCTCAAGGAATATAGGATCTGGCATTTGAAATCTTTTCAATTTCAAGTTTTGTCTTTTAATGCCTACATTTGGCTTCCTCGTGTTAATTGGAAAACATTATTTACAGATTTCAAACACTATGAACACTTTGATGGTTTTATATTATGAATAAGTGCTAATATTTCAAACTTTGCATTTACTATAATTTAAAGTAGTCGTCCCAATTATTTAGTGTTCCTTTAAAGATCATTTGTTATTGAGAAGGACAAAAATGTATGGTTGCTAATCTAAATAATCATCCTGCTGTTGCTTCTCCAGATGCCATTTATTAGGACAGTGTTGTTCTTACAGTAGGAATATTTCATGGGATGTAGAGCCAAATAACAGCCGTAAGGATTTGTCTTCCTAAAATGATTGTCTTTCATTACAGATCGGAATATACAATATATCTTAATTAGGAGCACTGCATTTTAAATTTCCTTGCTGTCCTAGAAATGGCATTCAGTGAGAGCAGGATAACCATGTCCATCACATCATTTCAAAATGGCAATTCTGGAGCATAATTTTCTTCAGATTATCACTATTCCACATCAACTCCCACTGTACGTATAAGCACACAACACCGAGAAAATGGGAAAGGCTTATGTATTGCTTTTACACAAACTCTTTACATAATCATTTGGCCTATTTGTTTCTGTGTGATGCTGTGAAACATCAGTAGTTTTTAAAATGCCCAGTTTTTTTTTGTCTCCTACTAGTTATTCCACCATATATCTTCATGCAAATTGTCAAAAAATATGATTTCCAGCTTTGAAATTGCAGTTTATCACAGTGGCAATATACGATATACATTATTTGTTGCCTATTGTAATGCACTGAATTCAGCCAAATAAATATTTATTTTAATTGTGAATTTGAAAATATGACACACAAAACCAGCAGAATTATTGTAAAATAGTTGATTTCCCTGCTCAGTAAGATTTTCACACTGAATTCATAATGCAAAAGAGAGATGATATTGAATCGAAATATACTATCTTCTCTGTGTTCTTCAATATTCAAGTGACCTTAACAGAATTGAAACATTGGTGTTTCCAATAGGAAGGGGTTTATTAAGAATGTATAGTTTTAAAGCCAAATTAGTAGTGATGGACACCTGCCACTCCTTTTCAAAACTATTGGATTTTAAAGGGAAAAATGAAGAGAGGTTCTGAGTAAAGCTGGATGAAATTTTTCAGACAAATAATTAGTTGCTGAAAAATGCAGTTTTGGGGTAGCCCAAAACTATTCATGACTTTGGGGAATAATTCTGGCCAAAAGAGAGTTCTTTTTAAAAAATTTGAAACATTTCATATCAATTCATATCAACAATTTAAAGTACAGCATTTTAACTTTGTTTTGAAAAGACATTTTATTTTGAAAGTTAGCTAGATTTGTTTTTTTAAAAAAGGGTAAAAGAAACACCTGAAAACAAAATGAAACTAAAAAACTAATAAAAAGAAAAATTATCACAGCTGGAACAAAACATTTTGTTCAACCTGCAAAGATGTTTTTGTTTTGTTTTGTAGGCTCAGCAACTGAGCCAAAAATATTTTATTTCCTCTGCTCTAGTTCTGAGCACCAAGATGATCAACACCTGACTGGAGTTAGGGCCTAAATCCAATGTACATTGAAGTTAATGGGAGTCTTTCCATTGATTTCTGTGGGCATTGGATCAGGCTTTTGACCTTTTAGTGTCCCGTACTATTTTAATAAGGATCAATACATGAGGTGAAGCAATACGTTTTTGTTTGTTCCCTGTTTCCAGTTTATAAACATCACTGAGAATGAGCAGCGTAGAGGTTTGTTTGTTTGTTTGTTTGTTTGTTTGTTTATTTTGGCTTTTGTTTCTATTCAGGATGCAACAGGTTTTAATACTCCCCTTCTAAGACCTCGTGTGATTGGAGAATGGGTTGGTCGCGAGGAGAATGATGCTGATCCATTGGCTGCAGAGATGTTGCAACCTCCAGTACCAAGAAGTAAAAATGAACAATGGGATAGTGAAGATAGCAGCAGCAGTCCTGGAGGAAGGTGAGGTTTTGCTTTTATAGTTTAATGACTCCTGAAAATCTCATTGCAAAAAATCTCTCTAATTTTTAAAAATTATGTAATGTCCAGTTTTAAGGATCAAGAATGTGAGGTGTATTATTTTCCATATACAGTATACCAGCAACCTGGAAATATGTAGTAGGGATTTAATGATATTGGGCACAATACAGTAGGTGCTTATGCACATGAGTAGTCCCATAACTTTACTTATGTGCATAAAGTTAGGTTTATACAGTAACGCCTCATTTAATGTCCTCTTGCTTAATGTTGTTTCGATCTTACATCCCTGCTCAATTACAGAACATGCTCCATTTAAAGTTGTGCAATGCTTCGCTATAACCAGGGCCGGCTCCAGGCATCAGCCCAGCAAGCAGGTGCTTGGGACGGTCAACGGAGAGGGGCGGCACGTCCGGCTCTTCGGCGGCAATTTGGCGGCTGGTCCCTCGGTCCCTCTTGGAGGGAAGGACCAGCTGCTGAACTGCTGCTGAAGACTGAAGTGGCGGCGGTGGCAGAGCTGATCGAGATCGCAGCTTTTTTTTTTTTTTTTGCTGCTTGAGGTGGCAAAAACCCTGGAGCTGGCCCTGGCTGTAATGTTGTTTGGCTGCCTGCTTTGTCCACAGCTGGCAGCCTGTCTATCAGCTCCCCTACGCCCACCCCCCACAACGTCTCCCATCCTTCTGCAGACCCCACGGATCAGCGCCTTACCCCTCCTCCCCCTGCCTCCTGCCCGCAGCAATCAGCTGGCTTGCAGTGTTCAGGAGGGAGCGGGGAGGAGCAAGGACTCGGCACACAGGCCTCCCCTGCCTCCTGAATGCCGCAAACCAGCTGAATGCCACAGGCAGGAGGGAGGGAGGAGTCTGCATGCTGAGTCCTCGCTCCTCCCCCCTCCCTCCTGCCCCCGAATGTCGCAAGCCAGATGATTGCCGCAGGCAGGAGGGAGGGGGAGGAGTGAGGATGCGGCGCACCTTTGTGCTCCCTCCCCTGCCTTCTGTCCATGGCAATCAGCTGGCTTGCGGCATTCGGGTGGGAGGGGGAGCCTGTGTGCTGTGTCCTCGCTCCTCCCCCCTCCCTCTTGAATGCTGTAAGCCAGCTGATTGCTGCAGACAGGAGGCAGGGGAGGGAGGGGGGAGGAGCGAGGACGCTGTGTGCGGCGTAAAGGGGAAGGAGGGAGGGAAAGAAGAGGCGGGTTAAAGGTGGGGGCTCGGGGGAAGGGGTGGCGTGGGCGGGCTGAGGGTTGAGCCCCCCACCCCTGGTGCTTGAAGAGTAGGGGAAGCTACTGCTGTTACTGCGCAACATGCTTCTCCTAGCCTACAGCACCTTCAGCCTCCTTGTCTGCCTCATTGTCGCCAGTGCCAGTGGGTTGTGCCTGTGTGGGATAAGGCAGAGGCACCTCCCAACTATAGTACTGTACTGTATGGCAAAAAAAAAATTCCCTGGAACCTAACCCCCCCATTTACATTCATTCTTATGGGGAAATTGGATTAGATTAACGTTGTTTCACATAGTCGCATTTTTCAGGAACATAACTACAACGTTAAGTGAGGAGTTACTGTATGTGTTTACGGAGTTGGAAGCATGGTTTTAGCATTTTTTTGATTGGTACTTCAGATGAGACAGTTTAAGCTGTCTTCCTCCTTTAGGTGGTTTGTTGTTGTTGTTGTTGTTGTTTTGCTAATTCTATCCTAGAGAAATAGGAACAAATATAACTATCCTCATTTAAAAGAAAAATTGATGGGGAACAGCAGCTCCTCTATATTATTACAGGGCTTATCACCACAACATTTGCCCCCTCCCAGTTTTATTTCTCATGTTCAGTTCTTCAGTTAGCATCTTGGTACTAAGTTCTTTCTCAAGGAGAAAATTATATTCAGTATAGTGAATAGCTTTTGATAATTCAATGTACTCAGTTATCTCTTAGCTGGAGGGGGAAAAATCAGATTGTTAATGTGCCTCAATCACAGAAAATGTATTCAGTTTTCACAAGCAGAACATTTTACATGATTAAAATGACAAAAGTGGACTGTTTATAACAAAAGGAAAAGTATTCAAATTTGTTTCCAAATGTGATTCACACTTATTTTTTTTTCAATGTTGCATTCTGTGGTGCCTCTAGTGTTATCAGGTCCTCCATTGATATTGCTAAAGGGAAAAGGCTGTGTCTTCTCTGTGCCCAGACTAGGACATAGACTGTAACAAGCATATTTCTGTTCCTTCTTTACGTAGGTAGCAGTACTCTCCCTTTGAAAACATCTGCAACATCTATGGTCTTGAGAGCTCCTTTATGTAGGAATTTGCTCCTCTACTTGGTCTGTCAGAAGCTGGATTTATTATTTTTTCAGGCATTCTGCAAAGCTCTCCTTTACCCCCTTTTTATCAGACGCTAGTGGAAACAGTTGGTGGAGGGTGGTTACACTTATGGGCAGTCCTTTGATATTGTTTTGTACATGTTTAATTTATGGAATAGGCACCATTTGTATAGGATGGTATAACAGAGGACTCGGATGGTCAGTCCGCCTAGTGGTTGAAGTACTTGGCTTCCTGCTCCTTGCTTCTATAGTTAAGGTGCCTCAGTCTTTAAAGCAGGGGTAGGGGGCAGGGAGACCTAGGCCCTCCATCTCCACCAGGTCCCAGCCCAGGGCCCCGTGTATGTCACCACAGAGTAGGGGATCTTCCTACATCCACTGCCTTGAACTACTTCCTACTGTTGACCCTTCAGTTTGCGGCATGACCCCTATAGTCCAAGTTCCTGTTGTGGCTTGTCTCTTAGTAGTGACCCCTGGTGGACCCTGGGTGGTATCCTGCTGCCGTCCCAGGTTCCTCTGGGCAGGACAGCCATAAGCTTGTGCGATTGGAGTCTCGACAAAGTCTCCACCCCTCAGTCACTAAGGTGCTCCTATGCCTCTTTCTCCATCTCCTTTGGCCAGGAAAACAATGCTTGGGCTCTCACAGCTGCCTTGGCTGGCAGGCTAGTGATCATTCCCTCCTGCCTCTTCACCAGTCAGCCCCGAACTGAGCCAGGCTCCCTCTTTTTCTCTCCCATCCAGGCCTGGCACTGGCTGCAGGTATAACAGGGTGGAGCTATCTGGGCCCTAAGGGTCTCCTTAACCCATTCCGTGCTGGTGGGAGGGTTCTCTGCTTCACCATAGATGGACATCTATAGGTATTCTTAAAAATGCAAGTAAATAGAAATACATGATGATGGTCAGCTAACTTAGTCTGGATTCAGACTAGAGGAAGAAAAAAGAGCTGAGCTCTAATTGGCTGCTCAGCACTGGCTCTGTAGTGGTGGTGTTGGGCAGTGGCAGTAACGAGCCATGCAGCTCATTATTGGGGCTGGCTTACCGGCAATGTGCCTGCTTGTTCAGCAGCATAATCAGAGCATAGAGATGATCTGTTCTTGAGTGGTGATAGGAAAAGTGGATGCTGCATCCCGTTCCTCGGGGGAAGGAGGCAGAAGATAGCTTCCTCTTCCTAACCATCACCTAAGAGAGAGAGAGAAGGAGAGCAGAGAGAAGACAAGGGATCAACCGCAAAGAACATATTTATTTCTGAAGAAGGATATGGGAATTTTTATTTTATGAGACTTCGCTGCTAAGGATGTTAAGGAGAATTGTGATTGGTGCCTTTGAGGGTATTATTCAAAGACATTTAATGGGGTGAGGAAAGCAATGGAGTCACCGTTGTCATATTGAGGGAAGTACATGAGAGAAAAGTATGTGGTGCCTGATATGAGGAGAGAATCCTACAGTTTGGAGGAGTCTAATTTCAGATAGAAGGCGGTGATGAAGAGTTGTTGAAAGTTTAGCACATAAGTGTCCAGGGATTATATTAAATTACATTTTTTCAAAATTTTTCACATTCTCCAAAATAAAATCAAACAACTTGTTCTTTTATTCAAAGCTGTTTTTTGTTACCTGGCCCTTAAGAATGCTCATGCCCCGTAAGAGTAAATGGCCCCCAAATATACCGTATATACTCGTTCATAAGCCTGAATTTTTTTAGTAAAAAAGGGAAGCACCAGAAAAGGGGGTCGGCTTATGAACGGGTATAGAGAGGGAGAGGTGGTACACAGCCCCTCCTAGGGTGACCAGATGAGAGACATGAAATATTAGATCAACTCACATGGAAGGCCATATCCCAGATTGGTGGAATGAATGCCTTCTTCCCATGGGCGGCACATATAAGAGGCTGGGGCCTCTTCCCTTCTGGCTCTGCTGGCTGTGCTGCCTCTCCTTGCTCCCTCTGTTGGCGGGGAGGGGCTAGGATGACCAGATGTCCCGATATTTACTTGTTTGCCCTGCATCCCAACCAAACATCGGTCGGGATGCGAATTGTCCTGATATTTTGCACTCCGGCGCACAGGCAGAGGGGGTTCGTTCCCCCAACTCAGCTCTGGCCTCACCCCGACTCCACTCCCTCCCTGCCCCGCCCCATTGGATCCCTCCCCAAATCCCTGCCCTGGCCCCGCCACATTCCTCCTCCTCCTCCTCGCCGTCCCTCTCAGGCTTGCACGAATCAGCTGTATGGCAGCACAAGCACTGGGAGGGAGGGGGGAGAAGCAGGACACGGTAGCCCGCTCAGGGGAGGCGGAGGTGAGCTGCCAGCTCTCGAGTTGTTGGGTTTTTTTGCTCTGCCGGAGACCAGCCCAGCTCCCTGTCCAACATTTCATGTCTCTCATCTGGTCACCGTAGGAGGGGCTGTGTACCACCTCTCCCTCTCTATACCCGTTCATAAGCCGACTCCCTTTTCTGGTGCTTCCCTTTTTTACTAAAAAAAATTCAGGCTTATGAATGAGTATATACGATATATTTGGGGGCCATTTACTCTTACGGGGCATGAGCATTCTTAAGGGCCAGATAACAAAAAACAGCTTTGAATAAAAGAACAAGTTGTTTGATTTTTATTTTGGAGAATGTGAAAAATTTTGAAAAAATGTAATTTAATATAATCCCTGGACACTTATGTGCTAAACCTTCAACAACTCTTCATCACCGCCTTCTATCTGAAATTAGACTCCTCCAAACTGTAGGATTCTCTCCTCATATCAGGCACCACATACTTTTCTCTCATGTACTTCCCTCAATATGACAATGGTGACTCCATTGCTTTCCTCACCCCATTAAATGTCTTTGAATAATACCCTCAAAGGCACCAATCATAATTCTCCTTAACATCCTTAGCAGTGAAGTTTAAACAATCATGTTCCCTAATTGAGCACGGACCTAACATTGAAACAACATTAAATGAGGAGTTGCTGTATATGCTATATGTGAGACATATAAATCGGACAGTTCTGTTTTCTGGATTACTAAACAGCAAACATATTCCCCATTGCTTTGTTTTGCTATCGGAAATATAATGAGTTGGCTGCACCCAGGGATACAGGTTCCTCTTGCTGCAGCAGCTAAGTGAGAGGCAAAAGGTGCTTCCTGGATTCTTGGGATTTGACATGAAGCAATCTGAGCCTAGCCAGAGTGCAGCAGGGCTTCTATTGCCAATTCTTTTTGTGGCCACTCCTCCTCCTATATTGTGGGCTGTAAGGGGAGATGGAATAGAACTGTTCTGGCATCTTTGTATTTCCCAGAGTACGTCCTATTCCCTTAGCCACTGGGGGTGAGGGGGTGCTAGTTTCAGCTAGTTTACAGTCCCTTTGAACTGACAAGGTTTGGAACTGGATCTGTAAAATGTTGGTATTTGAAAATGCACATCTTGTTTAGTCAAATAGTTAGTTATTTATAAAAATAAGCATAAAATAAATGCTTGGTTGTTATAAAAAGCAATATCGGTTGGTCAAAGTTAACTCATGTATAGTTCAAGTCAAAGGTATTACATAATTAACTTTTAATTAAACATACATATAATACATCAATAAGTACTGGGAGCAGCATGCTCTGAATTTATAGGGCTAGTTAGAATTCATGAAATAGTAAACTATTAATCAGTGTTTTGTTGACTTCAACATCTAAGTTACAGTGAAGTATTCTGTTGTTTAATTAAAACTAGCGAAGTGTCCTGTGGCACCTTATAGACTAATGTATTGGAACGTGAGTATTCACCCACGAAAGCTCATGCTCCAATATGTCTGTTAGTCTATGAGGTGCCACAGGACTCTTTGCTGCTTTTACAGATCCAGAGTAACATGCCTACACCTCTGATACTTAATTAAAACTGTATGTAGCCTAGAGTCATTTGGTCACATTTTACTTGTAACTAAAAAAGGAAGCATTTCATAATTCATAATCTCTGTTTCTGTATAAATCTGGTAAAAGATGATTTATAAACACTATGAAGTAATTTTAAGACAAATGTAAAGACAAATATTTGTGATAGTTTATTGGCCATTCATTACCAGTATCTACATATGCTAAACTTTTAAACTAATGCTGTACAGTAAGAAGAGGAAAGTAAAAACTGCATATTTTCTCCTCACACAGTTCTCCCCACCATAATAGTGAAATATTCTTAGTATCCAGAGGTTTAACACTTGCAGATTTTGGCCCATGTTGTCAAAGATGCAGGCCTCTTTTTCTCAGCTCCTCCAATCACTGGGAGGATGGCTGTCATTGGTGCCATGTACCACTGAGTGCCTCCCCAGCTGAGCTCTTCTGACAGTTCAGATTATCACATGGGGATTTACCTATCTCATAGAGCTGGAAGGGACCTTGAAAGGTCATTGAGTCCAGTCCCTTGCCTTCACAGCAGGAACAAGTACTGTCCCTAACAGGTTTGGGTTTTTTTTTTGTTTTTTTGTTTTTGGCTCCAGAGCCCTAAATGGCCCTTCAGTGCTTGAACTCAAAACCCTGGGTTTAGCAGACCAGTGCTCAAACCACTGAGCTATCCCTCCCCCTCACTCTGTGATTGTGGTCACAGAGTGTAAAGGGCAAGTTGTTATTGCTTAGAACAGTTTAGGAAGCTTTGGGAATGGCATTCTTTAGGGGAATGAACAAAAGTCTAGAATGGCTGGTTCTTAGGTCTTACCCTTCTGTTGCTACCACACTCCCTTTTTTGGTGCTATCCCTTTCAGCATAAAATAGACTGTAGAAAATGCCAGTGGATATGTGGCTTGCGGGATGCTATGAGTGCTGTCCTCTGTGCTGCCTCTAATCTCACTTTTAAAAATCTTTTCCTAATTTTGCTTCTCTCAGTATTGTACAATGGAAGAAAAACATATTATCCTTTGTTAAGAATATGGAGCCTGGTTCTCAGAGGTGATAATCACCTATAACCCCTACTGAAGGCAATGGGAGCTGGCAAGGACTCAGCACATTTGAGAATCAGGTCTACTTATTTAAAAGAAAGCGGGAGTGATTTTTAGAAATTGGCAGCATACAGGGAGTGAATTACTAAAAAGACTGGGAAAGGTACGTTAATCAGATTCAAGTAGGTTAGTAGTAACTGGTTTATAAATTTTAGCCGTTGATGTAGGCTCTGTGTTGCTGATGTACAACAGGAAAAGTTAGTAACATGAGATCAGGGACAATATGAAAGTTTTGTTGGTAGCTGGCTCAGCTTCAAGAATTCACTTTGTGGAAATGGGATTAAATGCAATCCTGGCCACTTTCATAATTTTCAGCATGTCAAAAAATTTCCCTAGGATAGTTCTGAGAACATGGAGATCTGGGGATTTCCACATGGGGGGGGTGGGTAATATGTGCACACAGGAGGATTTTAGGGGATTTTAATGAGAATCTCAGTTCTCAAGAGTTAAAAGCTGGAGACTCAGCTAAGTAGCTAGAACTCATGGATGCCCCATCTATACACCAACCACCACCTCTCTCAGAACCTACCCTATCTTACCATTACTTATGTGCCTCAGGAGAGGTGGAGTGGTCTACATCTGTCTACTCTACACCTAATTCAGGGAGAAGCAGCAAGCCCATTTCCCCCTGCTGGGATAAATGGTGGTATGAGACATCTCCTACATTCTCTCCACAAGGTGGTGGGGAGGGCCTCAGATTTCTCTTCTATGGTGTGTCTCCTAGGGTCTGAGTGGTTTGGGGTTTCCCCCATTCCCAAGAGTCCTCTCTTAGGTACAGCTGCCAACTATCTTGCATCTCCAGGTGCCTGCCTGACTCCTAGGTTATGGATCATAAACTGCACAGAAATATTAACACCAGTCACTGGAAGAGGAAAGACTAAAAACATAGTCTCCTGGCTTTCAGTTCAGTGGACCCTTCTGTGGGTTAAAGAGAAATTGTGACTTTCACGCAAGATGCATGATTTTTGGTGGGGTCTGCTTACGCAAACTTCTGCCTGTTCCCTGCATGTTCCCAATTCCTTGAGAAATCAGCTCCATACGCCCTTTCTCCCCCACAAATGAATGTGGTCTCTTTCATACTGTTGTGATAATTGGACCTACAAATTTACCCTAATTGTGAACTCAGCTGTGAAAAGTGAGTGAAAGTTCATAAAGTATCACAATAACTTGTAACAGAAAATGTTGAGGGGAAAAACTTCAAAGGGGAGACACTGCATTATTCCAAACTAAAAGGCCTACAGATATAATTCAAGGACTCATGAATTTTATGATTGTGCTTGGTAACCAAGAAAAGTGTGAGACCAAAAATCTATCAACCAAAATTGGTGTGTCAGAAATTAGGCTTAATTAGTGGACAAAGTAATGAGGGTATGGGCTGTTCTGCTCACCAACACCCTTTGTGGGACCTTAAAGAAAGACTTTGGGGAGAGAAATTGGCTACTAGAGGGAGCTTCACCATCATGGCTGCCATCCCTATTGTCTCCTGGGATCCCAGAACCTTCCTTATCCTGATACTGAAAGATGTCCTTAATAGATTAGGCCAGAAAGAGGGAGCCAGATGACATGGCCAGCCCTGTCTGAACCACAAACACCACCCGAAAAGTGAGAAATTCTCTCCTCTCCCGCCCTCAAATGTGTCCTTTTCCTTCCTTACCTTATTTTTTATCTTTCCTATCCTCTCTCCTTTTTCCTTTGTCTAATAAGAATGCATATTTTGAAACACTGAAAGAGGGAGCTAAAGCAATGGCCTAAACAGCCTGATGTTGGAACAAGTTTGCCAGGTCTCAGAGTGGCTGATAAGACCACATTCTGTGCTTATGCTTTTCCAGCAGTGAGGCTGCAAGTGAAAGTCAGCACCAGAGACAGAAGCTGCATTTTCTCTGTTGTTCTCTTCTCTCTCCATTTGTGTTTGTCTTGTTTTGAGTTCTAGGAAATGGGATTGGACTTTAACAACAACAGTAACAATGAGAGGTCCAGCCCATCTCAATTAACTTCTTTTCCTCAAACAGGATAGTTGTTAATCTCTTAGATGGATTAAAGATTATATCAGTTTTTTTTCCCCTACGAAAAGCTGTCTCCAGCTAAAGGGAAAGAACAGGCAATGCTGTTAAAATAAAAGCCTTATTTAATACTTTACATTTCAAATGCTTTAACTTGTTTCCCTTTCTTTTCCTATGTCTTTAATAAAAGTTTTACAAGATTTTTAATTGTGTCTTTTCCATAGTACCAAGCAGGCTATGGTCTCTTTCTATCAAACCCTGAATCTTGTTTATACTCTTTAATGTTGGACAGAGACTGGGTTATGTTAACACCTTTGGGCCATATATTCTATCTAAATTAATACAACACTAACCCTCCCCAACTCCCACTCCCCCTCCCCCCAATCCCCATAGCTATAGGCTATTCCTAATTTTGGGTTAGAAGTAATGGGATAGTCTAGTCATTAAAAAAGTTGCTAGGTGTTCATGTGACAAAGCTTTGTATGGGCATTATGAGAGGATATTCCAGATCTGTAGTGGATTATCTGCATATAAATCAGTACTACCTAAATCCTTACCACATTTTTTGCATGTGCCCAAATAACCTATTTTCTTTTATACAGTATTTTTATATGAATCTTTACTTTCAGTCACATGTAAAA
The DNA here is from genome assembly GCF_020497125.1 of Mauremys mutica. Taxonomy (NCBI): domain Eukaryota; kingdom Metazoa; phylum Chordata; order Testudines; family Geoemydidae; genus Mauremys; species Mauremys mutica. Next base: position 62,117,675 of record NC_059073.1, on the reverse strand, counting down.
AATCACATAGAAATACCACCTAATTTTGCATATCTTTTGATGAACTGGGCTCATAATTATTTTTTAGGTTGAAAATTTGCTTCTTTGTTTCTCATACTCAAGTGAGTAAAAATATTATGGTGAAGATCATGAGCCATAAAAAATATTTTTTGTGCCTTAAGACACATCAATCATACTGGCAAGATACTTTATATTCCATTCTCTTCTAAGCAAATCCAGCTGAACTAAAAATTAAAATTTAAAAACATGTATTTCTTTTAAGCTTGTTAAAAGAAAACATATTTTTATTTATAAAACTAGTAATATAGTTTTTTTTGCCTTTTTATCGGGAAAGAGGATTTATATCACAAAACTCTGAAAACAGAGCGACATAAAAATTATGTGGTTATGATGATTTAATCTGCGGGGTTCTAAGCTTTCACTAGTGTTGCCAATTGGGAAACTGCCATAACAGCAATAAGACATCTGTAACTGGCTTTATGATTTTTTCCCCAGTTTTATATGTAAATAATTTATGGCCTGTTCCAGTGCCCTTTGAAGTCAATGGGAGTCTTTCCAGGGCATTGGGTGAGACACTTAGGCAGGAACTAAAGGGTAGGCAATTGTACAATTTTGTTTTTTAAACTCTGTGTAGGATTGCACTGGAGAATACTAGCCATCAGGGAATCCGTGATAAAACAGCACGGGTATAAATAACTAGGCTGTGGAGGTATGGTAATAGCATATGATAAGACTGATGACAAACATTTGACAATATTTGTGGAGCAGTGAGTAAGAACAAAACATGAGCTTACAGGAAACTGCAAGTGGGAAAAATATGTTGGGTAAGTAACCAAGGTCCACAAAGTGTGCCAAAATATAAAAAGGCTTGGTATTTAAAGGATGCTTTTTGTGAGTATGTGGTCAATTAATTGGGGATACAAATCCCACCACTCAGATGTCACAAATATGTGCTTTCTTGGTGTGGTTTGGTACTTAAGTGCCTACATAGTAGGATATCATGCAATTATCCAGAAACAAGGAGACCAGTGCAGAAAATCTCCAAAAATTTAAAATTCATATGCCTAAGCCTGCGGTTTAATTTCTATAAAAAACTGTTTGCCTCATGCATGATTTCCCTGACTTGAGATATAGTTACTGTGTCACCTATATTATGCAATATTAAATATATATTGTCAAAAGGAGAAGATTTGCTTTAGTGTTCAGTCAATTACACTGACTTATGTTGTGGTTAATTATTTGTATTACAATAGTGCTCAGAGGCCCCAACCAAGTTTGGGAGGCCCTGTTATGCTAGGTACTGTACCTAGTCCTAGTAAAAGATAGTCCTTCTCCTCTTTGAGCTAACAGTTTCAATAGACAAGACAGAAAATGGTGGGAGGGGAAGCTGAAGTACATCTACAGTGCAATAAAAAAAATCCATGATACGGAGTATCAGAGCTTGAATCAGCTGTCTTGGGCTGTGGGGCTAAAAATTGCAATGTAGACATTTGGGCTCAGGCTGAAGCCAGGGCTCTGAAACGCTCCCCACTCATGGGGTTTCAGAGCTCAGGCTTCAGCCCAAGCCCGAATGTCTACATTGCTATTTTTAGCCCCACAGCCCAAGACATCTGATTCAAGCTCTGATACTCCGGACCAGCTGCAGCTCTGCTGTGGGTCTTTTATTGATGTGTAGACATACCCTTAGAGGTGAAGCACCTAATTCCAAATGATTTTCAGTGGAGCCTAGGCTCCTGTGATAGGGAAGCTTTTGAAACAGGACTGAGGGTTCCAAATCTTTGAAAATTTTACCCCAAATGATTCATCCATGGTTATATAGCTAGGAATAGTCTCCTGAGACATACAAAATAGGAAATGAGTGCTTAGGAAGGAGTACTGCAGAAAGGGATCTAGGGATCATAGTGGATCACAAGCTAAATATGAGTCAACAGTGTAATACTGTTGCCAAAAAAGCAGACATAATTCTGGGATGTATTAGCAGGAGTGTTGTAAGCAAGACACGAGAAGTAATTCTTCCGCTCTATTCCGTGCTGATTAGGCCTCCACTGGATTATTGTGTTTGTGTCCAGTTCTGGGCACCACATTTTAGGAAAGGTGTGGACAAATTAGAGAAAGTCCAGAGAAGAGCAACAAAAATTATTAAAGGTCTAGAAAACATGACCTACAAGGGAAGAGTGAAAAAAATGGGTTTGTTTAGTCTGGAGAAGAGAAGCCTGAAAGGGGACATAACAGTTTTCAAGTACATACAAGGTTGTTACAAGGAGGAGGGAGAAAAATTATTCTCCCTAATCTTTGAGGATAGGACAAGAAGCAATGGGCTTAAATTGTAGAAAGGGCGGTATGGGTTAGATATTAGGAAATACTTCCTAACTGTCAGGGTGGTTAAGCACTGGAATAAGTTACCCAGAGAAGTTGTGAAATCTTTTTTTAAGGTCAGGTTAGACAAACATCTGTCAGTGATGGTATAATACTTAGCCTTGCCATGTGTGCAGGGAACTGGACTAGAAGACCCCTTCCAGTCCTACGAGTCTATGATTCCCACTCTAGTGGCCTAGCCGCAGGATCATACTGCCCCTCCCCAACTGACATTAACCTAAAGTTTTAATATTAAGATCATGATGCAGGGTCCTCAACCTATGTTGTTCAAGAGTTGGGCCTTGCCCCGTGATCTTAATATTGATAGACTAGTCAGACCAATGTTGGAGTGAATTTCAGTCTTTCACTTGCAGTGCCTTACCAACATCTCCTTGATGTTTAAATTTGTGATCCGTTAGCTTGAACTCCACAGCTGATTGCAACAGCTACTGCTGCATGTGAGGGGAGAGGCAATCTCTCTGGTATTTAAAGAATAAGGCAAAAATTCTGTATGGATGTTTATAATTGCAGAAGAAACTGAAAATAATTAGTCTATTAATTAAATGGTTTCATTTGCTCATTTGAATTAAATGGCTGCTGTAAAGGTACTTTTTTGTAGAGAGAGTAACAGTAAAAGGAGGTTATGATTTCCCCCATCCAGTTTAAAGATGGAGCCAAAGACGAAAGGATTAAAACAGCAACAGCAGCAACATAAGAAGCTACTGGCTGCCATGCTTTCCCAGGACTCTTTTGATTCTGTTCAAAGCACAGCTCCCTCAGTGACAGAAGAAGATATTGACAATGAAGATGATGCAATGGAACTGCTAGGTAATTGACAAAGTTAATTCACGCAAGTATTTTGTCCATACTGTTTCCAATATTATATAAAGTATAACAAGATAGAGCCAAATTCTGCTTTCTGGAATGCAGATGTAAATCTGCAGATGCATAGAAGTTAGAGTTATTGCAGACTTGCATCAATAACTTAAAAATACTGTATATATAGGAGAGAAATACTCACTCTACGTCTAAATAAGGGAGCACTCTAGCTGCAACAGTCCATTGTAAAATACCAAAGGTCTCAGGTGTGTAAGATAAGGTAATTTCTTTCATTTTCTCTTCCTAAAAAACATTTGAAAGCTTTCATCGATAGAGGTAGGTACAAGATACAGTGGACAAGTCTGCTTTACATACTTTCTCTGGTTAATTTTTACCCAGTCAGATCCCAATCCTATCTTCAGTGGGGATTTTGTCTGAGTAATGACATAGTCTAGCTAGCTGCAAATAGAGAGAAAAATGTAAATTTGACTTACTGCACTGGTTTTAATTATACTTTTCAAGTAGACTGGATTGTGTTTTAAATGATATTTTAGGAATCTGTGTCCTTAGCAGGGGCACTGGAACTGCAGGGTGGGGCAGGGGGCCATGGCCCCACAACTTTTTATGTGCCTTAAGGGTGAGCGATGGGGAGAGGGGGCAGAGATGAGAGAGCAGGGGGAGGGGCCCTTGCTCAGGCAACAGGGCCGGGGTCCCCCGCTTCTAGGGAGTTTCTGGCACTCCTGGTCCTTAATACATCCCCTCTCCCTTTCTGGAGTTATTTACCATCAATCAAGTGAAAGAAGGGTATAATACAAGAGTTAGTTACTCTCTTCCTTCCATTTTTTAAAATGCTCTAGCTTGAAATGGTCAAAAGGAACCATTGTCTTCAATATTTCTATATGCTTCATTTTACATTATAGAACTTTTATGAGGGATCCGAGTACATGAATAATGTTACCTTTTAAGGATAGCTCAATCTTATATTTTAAAAGCACTATAATGAATTATTTATTTAGGAAAAAATCTGAGCTACAGAATAAAGCACAGAAAATAAAAGGACAAGCAGCACTTTATTCTATAGACTGGCTCCATGATTACATGATTGCTGTATAAATTATGTTGCAGTTATTTAGTTTTTACATTGTGCACATTGCATGGTAATTTAATGTATAATTCCCATGTACTGTAATTTCTAGTTTTGATATCATTGTACTATTTTAATTTACAAGGGAGTCAGTATTAATGGGCTTGATTACCCCAGCTCAAGGAAAACAACACAGGAATGGGCTAGGCACATTGTGGTATTTCCACCAAATCATTCTATTGTGGATGTGGATTTCTGCTCCATGGAATGGGTAGGTGGTTCCAGCACTTGTGTTGTGTTGTGAAGGATCTGCTGAAGGGTAAGTATGATACTTGGATAGATACAGCATATAATGAAGTAAACACTCAGAGAAACAGAAAATCCTTAAAATGAAGAACTAGATAAAGCTTTTAGCATCAGGTTGTACATTTTTGTGACTTTCCTATGGAAGGTATTTATTCCCCATTTCATATATGCTCGAACTACAGAAGCACTTTTAATTCAGGATTCTGTATTTTGTTTTAGGCATTTTTATGCATAAAATGCATACATTTTAGTTACATTGGTATTTGATTGAAATGCTTTATTGTTAATTATATATACACTGAAACTTCATGAATCTTGGAAGCACATAATAAAACACAAATCATCTGCCAATTGGTGGGAGAAGACTTTTCTTTGGCATTCATACAGTGTTAGGTATACTTTTTAAAAAAAATATTTCTTTTCTATAATAGCCCTGTTACCTCAACAAACCCAATTCACCATTGATAGGGCCTGATCATCTTGTTAGTTGGCTTGGGAGACGCATAAATCAATCACCTTGCAGGATCAAAGTGATAGAGGGAGAGTTTTGAAACAATGGTTCCATATTCCTTATACCAGCTTTCTGTTTTAATTCTTATTTTGTGTTGACAGTACAAGTTTTAGATTAAATATAAATGTAGGGATTACATTGCTGCAGAATTGCTCAAACTTTGGGACTGAAAAATGTCATGCTGTAAAAAGCATCTTATTTTCTTTTGAAGCTAACAGCACAGAGTTTAAATTTCCATCAGCAAACATAAGTATTTTTCATTGCTGTATTTTCCAAATCAGTGACTGTACAATAACAGGAGTGAATTTTTATATTATATAGTGTATTAATCCATTAATCCAAAAAGCTTTAATGCTTTTTACACATCTAGCATAGCACCTTTCCAAGCATGGTTTTCTGCCATCATTCAGTTCCAAAACATAGTTTCATATAACTGACGTATTCCCTTTACAATTCATTCTTTGTTGCTTATTTAAGCTCTTCACAAAAATTACAAAACCTTATGCCCCACAGTTTGCATCTTGGAAGAACAACTTCTACTACTAGTAATAAATTACTTAAATCAATATCCTGTTTATAATGTAGCTTTTCAGCTGGACAGTTGGTGACCAGAACAAAGGATCAGTATTTACTCATTCAAAACTCTCATTGAAGTCTGAGAATTTTGACAGAATGAACTCTGCAGGATTTGGCTTAAACTTTCTAAATATGGATTGGCTGAGATAAAGAATCTTATTATTCAAATGTACTGGTCTTCATTTACACATGGTTAGTAAAGTACGAGATTATTTGTTACCCCAAGAACATACTGAAGGATCCCAGAGTAGCCCTTCTATTGCTTACTTCCAGGTTCTCAAAACGTTGGCCTAATAATCTGTTCCTGCAAGGTGAAAGGAGGGGGCTTGCCCTTGTAGAATTGCTTGGGTTTACCAAGGGTCTCCTTATGCCCTTCAGGAAGCTTTCCAGAACAGAATAGATCTGGTCACACCTGGGAGGATACAGATACAGCCCTCTGCTCAAAGGATTGACACCGAGGCGATACTTTTCCAAAACAAAGTGTTTTCTTTATTTAGTATAACCAATCTTTCCTAATACAATTAATCTAAAGCTAAATTAAAACATAAACATAAGTCCCTTAGTACAGATATACAAGCTAAAGCACCCAATACTGTAATGTTATACAGTTGGAATTGCTTAAGTGATTATGTTCTGCACATGGTGATCAGTCACATGCTGGATACTGACAGTAATGTTAATAAACTTTAATCTTTATACATACACACCACAGACACTCATCTTTATTATCCCAAGCATATACATTCATTAACCCTATTTCTATTCTATATCCTATAGTATAGCTAGCATGCTTACGCTCTGTAGGCTTCTCTTCCTCTGTTCTGTCAGGGTCCTTCTGCTCTGTCCCAGCAGCACCGCTGCTGCTGCTGTCACCCTGTGGTTGCGTCTTCTGATTCCTTTGCTCTTTTAGGTTTCTTCTGATCTTTTTTCTGGTTCTCCTTCTCCTGCTCCTGACTTGATCAACTTCTTCCTGCTTGCTCTGTCTTTTGTTTAATTTTTGTTCTGTTCTGATTGGTTATTGTTGAGATGAATCTTAATTCTCAAGCACTTAGAAGTTCCTCTATATGATACTGAGTTTAAAACAAAACAGAACGCACAACAAACTATAAACTAACAATGAGAAACATCTGAAAACTCTGGGATTTGCATAAACATCCAGAAGTTGAAAACAAATGTCCCAAGAGTCATCATGATTTCTCCTACACAATTCCCTCTTCCCACTAGACTACCAGTGGTTGTCATCTTGAGGTTTGGGAGGTACAGCTACAGTGCTGCAGAGGTCTGCTGCCCTTCGTGTGGCATCTTCAGGGTTATCTTTCTCATTTTCTTTACATTTAGGGCTCCCCTATTGTTCCTTGTTCTGTCTCCTTTCGTTACCAATCCCTTTCTTCCAACTGATTATTTGTCCAGGCCTTTTATTCCTTTTCCTTTCCTCTCCCCTAGCTCTGTCCCCAGTGGATTCTGTGCCTTTTGTTCTTCAAAAGATTTTGAACCCCCCTTCAAATGGATTTTGTCCTCAACTCTCTTACCATTTGTTCCATTTGTTCTCTGCATTTTAGCCAATTTTTATTGTGCACAGAAACCTTCAGCATAGGACAGAAGAGTGGCTGGAGCTCTTAGGCCAGCTGTACCCTCTATCAGCAGTGGAAATCTCTAACTGGATTTCATGTTCTGCATAGCAGTGAAGGCTGGCATTATAGCCCTTAGATGACTCAGCCCTTAGCATCACAGTCCTCATTATGTTGGATTGAGATGAATTTGAAAAATTTGGAAATTCCCAGTAGGACTGGGAGTTTTAGCAGCCATGCAAATAAAATGATGTATGTTCTCATGTTTTCTACATGGATAGTCTGTATTAAACCTTATACACAGACATCCAAAACAAGAGCACTTCTGTTTCTATACAGACCTTTGTTAGGCTTCAAATGACAAATTGCGTGTGAAAAAGTCATCCACTTTTGACCAGTTCTGTTTGTCTAGAATCCCTCCCATCCCCCCTTTTTACAGAATCATAGATTATTAGGATTGGAAGGGACCTCAGGAGATCATCTAGTCCAACCCCCTGCTCAAAGCAGGACCAATCCCCAAATGGCCCCCTCAAGGATTGAATTCACAACCCTGGGTTTAGTAGATTTCATCAATTCTTAGCCTTTTCAATTCACTTTTATCACAGTGGGCAGTATATCACCCTAGATGCTCAAACCATTATTAATTATTAGAAAAGCCTCTCATTAGTGAAAATAAAATGCATACATTCTCAGGCTATTTGTATTGTTGTAGGTTATTTTTGTCCTTGTCATACTAGGACCCCATTGTGCTAGGTACTGTGCCAATGCATAAATATACTGTGTTACCAAGGGTGATAAAAAGAATTAACAAAATACACCATTGGCTGAAAAATAACTAAGTCCCAATGCTGCATTGATAGCCAAGTGGATGTACCCTTGTTCTCACATGGAAACCCATAGGGTCCACCTGTGCAGATCCAATTGCAAGATCTGACCTTAACGTTGGACCATAATTATTCGTGTTATTAAGGGACGTTAAAAAAAAACCTAGTACCTGATTTTGAGAAGCTGTAAAGAGACAAGCAAGGTTGTGAAATTTGAAAGGAATTTTTATTTAAAGTTCATAATTTTGGATATTTTAAGTTTTTTTTATCTGTTCTATAGCCTAGAGTAAGGAGCTTGATGCAACTAACAACTGCCATTAAATCTTTAGGCTTTTTTGCTGTTTAATTAAATAAATTAAGTGTTATGACTTGGATCAAGCAATTAATAAAGCAAATAGTGATCTTTTTATGCTAATGTGGTCTGTATGTAAATGGCTAAGATGGGTAAATCAGTGGGGGGTCATTAATCTTTTGGTTCATGTGAAAAGGAGTAAGGTGAGAGAACATCTCAAAATATAATTTGACCTTGTATAGTATTTCACTGTAATCTGAACTATTCAATACTATTCAATGTAGTATTATTATCACCTGGCACCAATACATTAGGTTGCAAGACTGGTGTTTAAAGGTATGCCATCCACTTGAAATCTAGTCCATTTTTTAAAAAGGGGTTAAGTAATTTCGGGTATTAAATCTTTCACTGAGTACCTCTGTGAATATTTGAGATTTAACAACTGCCTTTTCCCATTTTTTTTCTTTTTCCACTAATATGTAAAAAACCTTTAAGGCCGTGATTCTGAAAAGACCCACACACCTGGTTACTTTTATTTATTGTGAGTAGCCCCATTGATTTAAATGGGACTATTCTGGGCTAAAAGTTAAAAGTGCATACAGATTTGCTGGATTGAGGTCTAAAACAGGGGACACTAATGAGTAGCTTTATCCAAAAAGTTCATTGAATTCAATAGGAATCTTTCTCTTGACTTGAGTGGGCCTTGCCTCAGGCACTAGCTGCTTATATAGGGGAGACAGTGAAAGTGACTATATACAAAGTACAATGGAAAAAAAAATTGAGAAAAAGTATGTTTTCTCTATCTTTCAGTTATAGTAATCTTAAATGTTGCTTGTAATAACAGTAGGTAAATTCAGATGTACGACTGAGTTGCATGTGTCCCTCTACTGAGTTAAGAACTCTGTCTTTTGGGTAAGAAACTGTAAGCTTTAGAATAAATGTATTTATTTAGATTGTAATTTACTGCAACATTGCAATTCGCTCACTGAATCATTTCTGGGTTGATACATTAAAATGGATTGATACTGAGGTTGAATGTTCTGCAAGATATTGGGGCGAGGGGAGGAAAAAAGGGAAAAGAAGAAAATCAACAAGCTTTCTTGGTAGCTAAAGTTCTTAGATTTTCTTGAGCTGAAATGAATTATGCATGAGTTGATAAGGTGGAGAACAATGAAGATGATTGATTTTTCCAAACACCAAAGCTTTTTTTTTTTAAACATTTTTTGACAAGGAAGAGTAAAATAACTGCAAGATCAGGTTGCTTCTGTACTCCTTAGATAGAAATCCTGCATCTTGGCAGGGGATTAGACTAGATGACCCATGCGGTCCCTTCTAATCCTATGATTCTAACTCAAATCCTGAATTGCATGTGCTTTCACTTTGCTTGATAGTATTCAGTTTATCTCAGGGATTTTATAAGGCACCAATTCATGTGATATTTAAATCTCATAAGTTAATATCAATGACTTCCAACTGGCTGTGATAGTACCAGGGATCAGTAGTGGGCAGGGAGTTCTGCAGAAAAGATAATACCGCCAGGGGCTCCCGCCCCCCCCTTTTTTGGGGGGGGGCATCACCATGATGGGGGAGGATGTGGTTCTTGCAGCCAATTCAGTACTGCTCCGAGTCTCAATCCATCTCCTCACACCCCATGACTGCTCTCCATGAAGTTGGGGAAAATGTGCAGAATTTGCATGGGGATGATCTGGTCTTATACATTCAAGGGTTACTTCTTATGTCAAACTGATTCTTTCTTTCATGAAATTCCCGTCCTTGAATACCTGCCTTTTCATCGCTATCTCCTTGCAGGGTTCATGCTTTTTCGTCATCTCCTCTTGGCCTAAACAGATCTTGCTAAATACGTTTGTACTTTTTCAAAGAACCATTATGACATTTACCCATTTTGGTACTCCTGTCTTTAAGATCTGCAGGTGAAGACTATGCATGGAAAAATGCAAACTTTGCCGGTAAATTTCATTAAAATCTTTGCAAAGATTGTCATTTTGAAGATTTTTTTTTCCTGTGAGCATCTTCATTACAACTCTTGTTGTATGGCAAAGACCTGAAAAGTTTCAGAAATCATCAGATAGGAGAGTTGCAGTTGTTTTCAGTTCTCAAAGTCAATTTGTTCTTTTTTTTCAGGTTAGTGGTAAAATTCAGCTTCTTAGTCTATATATTCAGGTTTGCAGGTTCTCTTTAAACTGGAATCTTTATTTCCATATACTGTGGAGGTTTGTGCTATTTTGGAACAGACTTCTCTAAAATTGTTCACGACTTTTGGAAGAGATACTATTGAAGGTATTGTTCAGATTAATAAGAACTTGATTTATTTTTCTATATGTCTAATACTTCTTATGTCTCAACTTCTTTTAAGGAATGTAAAGGTGCACACAGCTGGAAGATAATTCTAATTGAATTACAAAAGCTGAAATAAGTGCAGTCAAGTTTTAGGATATACAGTTACATGAAAGACCAGTGAACTTGCAATCTCTAGATGACATGACATCTCTGCATGAAATCTCTAAATGTTTTGGTTTAATTAGCAGTAGTAGCTAGTACTATTTTAAGTTTCTTTTGAAGTAAATAATTTTAATTGCAATCAATAATTTGTGCTATCATCTAAGGTTACTGTAACACTTTCTCTAACGCTGTTGTCTTTCACAACTAGTTCAATAACTCCTTGCTTAACATTTTAGTTATGTTCCTGAAAAATGCAACTTTAAGCAAAACAATGTTAAGCAAATCCAGTTTCCTCATAAGAATTAATGTAAATGGGGGGGTTAGGTTCCAGGGAATTTTTTTTCGCCAGACAAAAACCTCTCTTTCATATATGAACACATGTGTGCACACATACAGTATAAGTTTTAAATAATTAAATACTGTATGTAGCAATGATGATTGTGAAGCTTGGTTGAGGTGGTGAAGTTAGGAGGTGGGATATTTCCCGGGGAATGCCTTACTGCTAAATGATGAACTAGCATTCGGCTAAGCCCTCAAGGGTTAACACGTTGTTAATGTAGCCTCACACTCTACCAGGTGTCTGTTACAGCTCCATTTTGTTCTTACAGCTGTCCCCTTACTCCATTTTGTTCTTGTTTTCCTCCTGTGGCCGCCCCTCCCTGGCTGTTAAGTTGTTTACCAGGGCCTCTGCCCTTCTCAAAGGGAGGGTCCCTTAAGTTGTCTAACCAGAGCCATTGCCCTTCTCAAAGGAATGGCCACTTATGCTAAGTGGGACCACTGCCCTGTTCAAAGGGTTAGTCCTGTTATCACCTTGTTAAAACCTGGGCTTGGTGTAGGGTGGCCACTGTCCAGAGCTGCAAGACCTATTGTGTTTTTAAGATCCTGGGCATGAGTCATACCTCTGGGCTCAGGGCTAGTCCAAACATGCCTCTGTGGCTACCTGCAGTTTTTCCCTGCCTGTTCTCCTCCCTGTGAGAAGGGGAACCAATCAGAGTTACTGGCGGGAAGCTGCCAGGGTTTGCCTTTAAAAACAGACATTTTTTGAACAGACTTCAGAAAGGTTCTTGCATTGCTGCCTGGTCTGATCAACCAGGGGTTCTGGGGGTCCTTTCTCCGCTCTCGTTTTATTTTTGAGTGTACCCCCGTTTTTGAACCCCCCCCCATGAAGAACGAATTGCTGCCTGAGAGATCTCCTGATTATCAAGACTGTACCGAGCCTTCTGATGTGCTTGCTGTTTCTGCCTCTGCTGCTGCCTTGGGGGATGGTAAGAATCCCTCTGTGAAACTTTCTATACTTTTATTTTATTATTTTAGCTGCTGGCTCTGTCTCCCCAGCACACAGATTCAAGCTAAACCTTGGTTTGTGTTTTAAAACCTCTCTCTTAAACCCCGTGGCACCCTGCCACTGAAAATAAGTTTGTGCTGCTGCTAAGTTCTGCTCCTGTGGGCTTTGCCTTGGACTGTTTTCAGCTGTATCCACTGCTGCAGTCACCCCCCACCCCCTCTTTGGAGCTGTGTCCTGGACACACATCACTCAGCCCTCTAGAACTATCCTTAGCATAAGGTGCACCCATTAAGTTAAGTTTAGCATTATACTTTGTAAGTTAGGCTTAGAGAATTGTTGCATTGTGTTTTAATTTGTGTAGTCTTGGTTAAGTTAGCTCATAGATAAGATTTTGCTGTGTTCTGTATAATTGTAATTGTCTGTCTTCCCACTGCAAACACCCCCCCCCCAGCTTCTCTGTGTCTTTCTACCTTGTTACACTCTCTCTGCTGCTTAAGCTTGCAGCCTGTTTGTTCTGTCTCACTAAATTAAATCTCTAGCATAAAACCCCATTGGTTACTTTCTTCCTCTCTGATACCCCTCACATTCTACATTTACACCACTGTGACACATTTTTACCTAAAATTGTTTGTTATTTAACACATTTTATCCATAACTGTTAGTTGGTTATATGCTGCTGTGACACACCTTTTTACATAGAAATCGCTAGCTACCTGTTACATTTATACCTCAGTGTTAACTGATTACCCACTGTATTGTATCCTACTGTGTTGTACCCCACTATTGAAACCCCCTTACTGTTCACCAAAAAGAAACCCCTCCCCAATTGTCTACCTTAACAACCCCCATACCCCTCACTATTGAATTTTCCCTGTTTTTGCATTTGCTTAATAAAGTTTATTTTGCACCCCACCCGTGTGGTAATTGCTCCCCAAGATCCCATATACCTGCTGGCAGGGACATGGTGTCACGAACAGGATCTTGGGGTAACAATTACTGCCCTCCCTGTCCCTGGAAAGAGGCCAAGACCTCTGGGACAGAGGAAGATCAGACCAACCACCTACAATACCACTTGCTGCAAAGCAAACAGCAGCCTGAGGCCCTAGAATGGGTCTGTACTATTGGCATTGGCCAGAGCTCCAAGGTGTATACCACCCACCTGGGGCTCACTGATGTGGGGTGCCTCTTAACCTGCCACCCCACATTCAGGGCCAGCCCTGCTGATTCCAGCCTCCGGCCAGTCTGCACTAAGGCAGGAGAGCCAGCCGCAGATTCAGATCCCACCCGCCTCTGGAGAGAGGTGGGAAGGGTCATGAAAGCCTGCGGGGGGGCCCCATCTAAGCTCACCCCTGAACCTCGAATTTTGCAGGGATCCCCCACCCACCAGATATTAACAGAACTGGTGCAGAAGCTGGATGAAATTCGAAAGCCCAAGAAACTGTGGCATGACATATATAAGCCCCAAAAGGTAGCCACAGTTACCTATGGGATCCTGGCTCAGGCCCTTGATAAACTAACTGTTTTCCATGGGGCCCTAATGACCTCGGCCAAGGAGGCCACTAGCCAGCTTAGCCAGGAGGGACCACCACTGACCCCTAGCCTGCCCAGTCCCAATAAATCCCCTGAAAAACCACCCCCATATACCCACCCAGAGGCCTCATCTCCCCTCAAGAAAACCCCACTATACCCAGCCCTACCTTCAGCCCCTCTAGAGGCCCAAGCCCATGAACCTGCACCCACTGTCACCTCTGGTGAAGCCCTGCCGGTATCCATCAGTCGTATAAAGATTGATGACAAGGGCAACACCACACAGGTGACAGAACTCCGGCCCCGCTCCAAAGCAGAGATGAAGGAGTTCATCTCAGACACCGCTAGGGGAGCCAATGAGCCGCCACTACTGTGGCTAGGCCGCCTGGCTCTGGAAAATGGACAGAAGTTAGTGGATAGGGAAGAGGCCATAGTATTAGCCAGGACCAGTAGCTGGTCCAAGGGTCTCTCAGGGAGCCTGGTGATATCTAACACTGCATGGCCCCTGACTGCCCCAGCCCTGGCCTTCCTCCATTTACAGCACTCCCTTCAAGGGATCCAAGTCCCCAGAGGAAGCGTCAAGGACATCCCTTCCCTGAGATGTGCCATCGCAGGGGGGTCCATCATGCTGTGGTCCCCTACCCAACACCCTCTTGGACTTACTCAGGCCCAGATTAACCAGGTCAATGCCTTTAGGCATGTTATTCACCCCACCAAGATACCCATAGCCGAAGCTGCCATTGACTTAGCCATGGATAGCAGTACCACCCCTGACACCGGGGCAGTTCTGTGGCTAAGGGGGTATGCTAGGTGCCCCATTGGGCAACTCTATGAAGCCCTCAAGAAAATAAGATGGCCCTCAGCCCAAGCTCTACCCATCAGTCCACCCCACCACATACCAGTACACAACCCAGGTCCCAGTATTCACAGCATTCATTTACAGAACGCAAAATCTTTGGGTTCTTATTGTACAAGGGCCTCACTAAGGAGGTTGTACGTAAGCTCAATAGTGAGCAGCAAAGAGCCTTGGCCATAGCTCTGGGATGGGAGGAGCGCCTAGAACCTTCCCAGCAAAAAAACGGATAGCGGCCGGGTGCTTGGCGGCGGCCAGCACCCGGCCAGGGGACCCCCGTCCCTATTATCCGCTAGTTTTTGACAAAGGTCTTGTCATCCCCTTTTTGCTGGACACGGAGCTTGTCTTGTCATCCCCTCTGCTGCTGCCTTGGGGGATTGTAAGAATCCCTCTGTGAAACTTTCTATACTTTTATTTTATTATTTTAGCTGCTGGCTCTGTCTCCCCAGCACACAGACTCAAGCTAAACCTTGGTCTGTGTCCTAAAACCTCTCTTACACACACCCCCCCCCATCCTGGCTGCTGGCTCTCTCTCCCCAGCACACAGACTCAAGCTAAACCTTGGTCTGTGTCCTAAAACCTCTTACCACCCCCCCATCCTGGCTGCTGGCTCTGTCTCCCCAGCACACAGGATGCAAACACCCCCCCCAGCTTCTCTGTGTCTTTCTACCTTGTTACACTCTCTCTGCTGCTTAAGCTTGCAGCCTGTTTGTTCTGTCTCACTAAATTAAATCTCTAGCATAAAACCCCATTGGTTACTTTCTTCCTCTCTGATACCCCTCACATTCTACATTTACACCACTGTGACACATTTTTACCTAAAATTGTTTGTTATTTAACACATTTTATCCATAACTATTAGTTGGTTATATGCTGCTGTGACACACCTTTTTACATAGAAATCACTAGCTACCTGTTACATTTATACCTCAGTGTTAACTGATTACCCACTGTATTGTATCCTACTGTG
This sequence comes from Mauremys mutica, assembly GCF_020497125.1. Taxonomy (NCBI): domain Eukaryota; kingdom Metazoa; phylum Chordata; order Testudines; family Geoemydidae; genus Mauremys; species Mauremys mutica. Next base: position 62,102,245 of record NC_059073.1, on the reverse strand, counting down.
TTGTACCCCACTATTGAAACCCCCTTACTGTTCACCAAAAAGAACCCCCCCCAATTGTCTACCTTAACAACCCCCATACCCCTCACTATTGAATTTTCCCTGTTTTTGCATTTGCTTAATAAAGTTTATTTTGCACCCCACCTGTGTGGTAATTGCTCCCCAAGATCCCATATACCTGCTGGCAGGGACACCAGGCAGCACGAATGGAGGGAGAGGAGACAGCATGGCAGACAGAGAGACACACTATATGTGTGAGAGAGAGACGAGCATTTCCCCTTTAAGTACGCTGACCCCACTCTAAGTACATTGCCTTTAAAAAGATCAGGAAGTTGAGACGGCAGCTGTGGCCAGCAAGCTCTCTCTGTCCTGAGTTCTGTCGTGTCTCTGCCCTGCTCTATATGGAGAAAGGGTAAGCGGGGGCAGTAACAGGAGGGAGGGGGACACCCTGACATTAGCCCTCCTCTTTCCCCCTCTGCTGCACAGCAAGCAGGAGACTCCCGGGAGCAGCTCCAAGGCAAAGGGCAGAAGCAGCACATGGCAGTGGGCGAGTGTGATATTATGAGTGTGATATAATATCTCATTGAAAGATGACAGGGCCAGAAAAAGTTAATTAACTCACCTCATAGACTAACCTAACCCATGGGTGAACCTTAAGGACTTGTTAGAAAAATATGTACATAAACAGAACTTTGAAATGCAAGTCTGCATTGTTAAAGATCTCAAGGGTAGATGTTTGCTCAGGTCTTGTGATGTAAGCAAACAAGTTTTGTCTATTGCTATAACTTTAATTCAAAAATCAAAAAAGGAATATTAACATTTGTGATTATACTTGAGTAAAATAGTATTATTGTCTATATGTCTCTTTAAAGGTTGTGGTAACCTGTATCTAAACTGTTTAATGGATAAATTACCCTGTGCTAATTGCCAGGATGTTTGGGAGAAAGAATTAAGCCTATTGTTTTCTCAGGCCAAAAGGCTGCTGGAAATGTATAAGAACCCTGGGACACGATCCTGCTTCATCTCAAATCTGCTTTGGGTTTCAAGAAGGGGAAACTTTAAGCCATAAGAATTAAAATCCCCACTTATTGACTGGAGTCACCCTGAATATGGACATTAAACTATAACCTCTGGACTACTTCTAAAAGGACTTTTGGCAACTACAAGCTCACCTCTACTATGTATCTAAACCTCAAGAATTGAATTCAAGTCTGTATATATATTGATCTTTTAACCAACACTTTCTCTTTTCTTTTTTAATACATTTTAGCTTAGTTAATAAGAATTGGCTAATAGTGTGTATTTTGGGTAGGATCTAAGTTATAATTAAACCTGGATATGTGGCTGATCATTTGGGATTGGAAGAACCTTTCCTTTTATATGATGAGATAAGATGCTCAGTAATCATCATCATATCTAACAGGTGTGTCTGGACGGAGGCCTGAGGCTGGGTACTTTAAGGGAACTGCGTGGTTTGAACTTCTAAGTAACCAGTGAGGTACTATAGAAGCTGTTTTGTGCTGGCTTGGTAAATCTAAGTATTGAAATATCCACCAGCGTCTGGGGTTGGTCTGCCCTGTTTTGTTTGCAGTTCACCCTAATTGAGTGACCTCAGCTGGCTCCCACAGGCAGCACCGTCACAGCAAGGGACAGCTCAACTGCTGGCAATTGATAGCCTGCTGGGCGGCTGCGGAACAGGGAATTTAGGGGAGCGGGGAGCTGATAGGTGGGCTACGAGTCCATCCTGGTTCCAAGCCCCCACCAGCTAGCTGCAATGGGCTGCTCTTCCTGGAAGCAGTGAACAAAGTAGGCGCCTGACAAACATTATTATAAGAGAGCATTGCGCAACTTTAAACAAGCATGTTCCCTAATTGATTAGCAACAAAACAATGTTAACTGAGACAACTTTAAGTGAGGAGTTACAGTACATTCATGCATTGCCTTGCTTATCATTTGGTTTTTGTTAGATGAAAATACTATACTATTTGGTGAAAGACAGGATTAGATTTAAAAAAGGATGTCAACAATTGGATGATTGGTATGAAATCAACAAAATGAAATTCAATAAAGAAAAGTGCAAAATACTCACTTTAGGAAGAAAACATTAAAAGTACAACTACAAAGTGGGGAATAACTGGCTATGAAGTAGTACTGTGGGGTATAGGAATCAAAAATTGAATATGAGCAAGTAACGTAATGGAGTTGCAAAAAACCCTAATATATTAACAGGAGTATTGTATATAAGACATAGGAGTAATTGTTCCACTCTATTCAGTACTGGTGAGGCTTCTACTAGAATATTGTGTCCAGTTTTGAATGCCATAATTTAAGGAAGATATAGACCATTTCGAGAGCATCTGGAAGAGAACAGCAAAAATAAGATGTTTAGAAAACATGATCTAGGAGGAAAGGTTGAAAGAACTGGGCATGGTTAGTCTAGAGAAAAGAATGCTGAAAGGGGATATGCTAAGTCTTCAACAGTGATCAGTTCTCTATAGATATGTCTGCACTGGAACCAAACACCCATCCATGCCAGCTGACTTAAAGTAGGTCTAAGGGGTTGTTTAATTATTGTGTAGAGGTTTGGGCTTGAGCAGGAGCCCAAGGTCTGGGATGCTGCTCCAGCCCAAGTCTGAACATCTATACTGCAATTAAACAGCCCCTTAGCCTCAGCCAAGCAAGCCCATGTCAGCTGGCATGCGCCAGCCACGGGTATCTAATAGCAGTGTAGATATGACCTATGTCCATTGACGGTAAGACAAGAAGTAATTGGCTCATTTTGCAGCAAGGGAGATTCAGGTTAGATATTAGGAAAAACCTTTCCAACTATAAGGGTAGTTAAACTCTGGAATGGGCTAAAAAGGGAGGTTGTGCAATCCTTATCACTGGAGGTTTTAAAGAAGAGGATAGACAAACATCTGTCAGGGATAGTCTAGATCAGGGGTGGGCAAACTTTTTGGCCTGAGGGCCACATCAGGGTTGCACAACTGTATGGAGAGCCAGGTAGGGAAGGCTGTGCCTCCCCAAACAGCCTGGCTCCCGCCCTCTATCTGCCCTCTCCCACTTCCCACCCCCTGACTGCCCCTCTCAGAACTCCCAACCCATCCAACCCCCCCTGCTCCTTGTCCCCTGACCGTGCCCTCCTGGGACCCCCGCCTCCTATCCAACCCCCCTGACTGCCCTGACCTCTATCCACACCCCTGCCCCCTGACTGCCCCCCACAGGACTCCGACCCCCTATCCAACCACCCTCTGCTCCTCGTCCCTTGACCATCCCCTCCCGGGACCCCCCGCCCCTAACTTCCCCCCGGGATCACACCCCCATCCAACCCCCCCATCCCCTGACTGCCCTCCCGACCCTTATCCACATCCCCACCCCTTGTCAGGCCCTCCAGGACTCCCACTCCCAACCCTCCCTGTTCCCCATCCCCTGACCGCACCCCTAAAACCTCCACCCCATCCAACTGCCCCCTCCTCCCTGACTGCCCCCCAGGACCACCTGCTCCCTTACCCAACCCCCCTGCTCACCGCCCCCTTACCAGCAGCAGGAGCTTGCAGCCGTGACACTCGGCCAGAGCCAGCTGCACTCCCCATGCTGCCCAGCGGGAGCAGCAGGCCAGAGCGCAGCCCACATGGTGGCGTGGCGGCGGGGAAAGGGGGACAGCAGGGGAGGGGCCGGGGACTAGGGTCCCTGGCTGGGAACTCAGGGGCTGGACAGGACGGTCCCGCGGGCCATAGTATGCCCATGTCTGGTCTAGATATACTTAATCTTGCCTTGGTATGGGGCGGGGGTGGGAATGACCTCTTGCAGTCCCTTCCAGCTGTATACTTCTGTAATTCTGTGCTTGTGTTCCTCATATTCTGGGTCCCTGACTTGAGACCTTATGGTCTGATTTGAAGAAGTACTGAGCACTCGGAAATGCAGTGGAAGTCAGTGAGAACTGGACTTTGAACATACAAAGTGCTGAAAAAAAAAATCAGATCTTAGGTGTGTCTAATTGGGCACCTAAAATTACTAGATATTTTGAACTTAATTTCTCTGTGCCTCAGTTCCAGGTCTGTAAAATGGGGATTATACTGCCCCTTCATCTCACAAAGGTGTTTTGAAAATATATTTATTAATATTTGTGAAGCCCTCAGATACTATAGTGGTGAGTACCATAGGAAAGGGCATGAAGAAATTAATAATTCTGTCATCAGATCTGGGCTTTTGTAATGTGCAGAAATAAGGCCAAAGGCGCACATTGAACCAAGGAGAAAACAAAATATTGAATACAAATAGCACTGAGTACCATCCATGCTATGTCCTGAATGAGGCAGGGGTCCTGTGGAAAAAATAGTATGTGACCATCAGAGATCCTAGAAATCTATTTGCCATGGAAAAACATGGCTTGGGCTGTCAGCTTAAAAATTTTAAACATATCAATAAAACATTTTGTTTAACAGAGACATTATTTTATTTATATATAATATATAATGTCTCTGTTGAACAAAATGTTGCAGTGGGGGAGGTTTAGGTTGGATATTAGGAAAAACTTTTTCACTAGGAGGGTGGTGAAGACTGGAATGGGTTACCTAGGGAGGTGGTGGAATCGCCTTCCTTAAAGGTTTTTAAGGTCAGGTCTCTGTTGAACAAAATGTTTTATTGATATGTTTCCCCCGCGTCTGTCTCTCTCTCTCTTTCTCTATCTATCTATCTAGTGTGTGGCTAGGGAAACTAAAGTTCAGTGTTCTGTTTCAATTGTGGAAAAACACTGATTTTTTTTTTAATCACTAAAAATTAGGCTCCCTGGGGATCATGCAGTTAATGCTTGTCATAATGCAAATACACAGTACTTAGTTCTGGCATTTCCGAACTTTTGAGTGTTTGACTTGGTGTCCTTAATGTTTTTAACAGCTTTTTTTGTGTGTAATTAGATTTAATCTATCTATTATAGCTGTGTATCTAGAAAAGCCAATAATTCAGCACAGGACTGATCAGAAATGAACATTTTAAAGTAATATTTATACTAGTTTTAAAACATCTGCTTCTACAGGGACTGATGCAAAGCCCACTAACATCAATAGGAGTCTTTCCACTGACTTAAATGGGCTTTGGATCAGACTCAGAGTAAAATCCCTCCCCTCTAGCCATTGTTTCATTGACTTAGTCATATATAACAAATTGTTTTTGTTCTTTAAAGTTGAAGCCTAGGTTATTTCCACTTACTACGCTCTGTTTTATAATTGTCCCCTTACCCGTTTATATTTTTGTTCTTCCTCAGCCATCATAAAAATATCCATTTTAGGCAAATAATCTTATGCAGGGAACCAGATAACTTTCTCTGCAGGGGAGTGGCTACATTAGAGAAGAAATGGCCCATTTCATTGTTCATTAATCAGAGGTTATCCTGAGCTTGATCATTTAAGGCTTAACAGCAAAAACAAAAACTACTTTTAAAAATGATCTTGTCAGTGATAAGTGCAGTTTAGAAGGAGTCACTAAACTCCATTTACTTCCTAATAATTGATAAATTCCAGATGCTTTTTTAAAGAGATTCCACATTAAGCCAAAGAGTGCGTTCTCCCATGCGGTGAGAAAAAAACCCATAAGAGAATGGTGGCAAACCCCACCCCAGAACTAGGTTTATCATGGATTCTTCTGAAATATTCCATTTGAGGGCCTTGTGTCTGCCATGAAAGAAGCAGATACTGGGGCCTCCACAACCTGTGGATCTCTGGGTATCATTCAGAGGGACAGGGCCATCTGCCTGCAGGCCCTGTGCCTCTGCGCTGACTCTGGTGGCCCCCACAGCTCCTTGGCAGTCCATTCAGCTATGGTGCCAGGAACTACCCCTCGGAGGGAAGGGCATTCAATGTGGAGAGAGGCTGTTCTAAAGGTAACAAAATCTAGTTTTCCATCTTGTTCCCCAGGTATCTGAAGCCATTACAATGGTTAAGAAATGACATGGGCTACCGTATTTTCAGCCTGGTGGTGATGACATCCAGCCATATTTTTCTTTCTGTCTGATCCATACAACTCTCCCAAAGTTTTGTAGAGATTTGGACTGGGATAATGGGTGGCTGAGGATCTATGCAGATGATATTAATAGGTTGTGGGGAAACAACCAAAAAATGTGGTGAGGATTGTATCTGCTTGTCATGGGGTATCCACCCCTTTAAGAGGTGTCGGGGCCCAGTCTGCCCATGACTGCCTTTTTAAGGCCCGCCTGCGGCTAACTCACTGCCCCACGTTGATGCTTGTAATTAATTAGTAAACCAGCAGCTGGACCTAGTATGTTGCCCAAGGTCAGTTAGGGAAGGCACTTCCAAGGAGACAGGAAGCTGCTGAGAAGAGGACATCACCGGAAGAGCTCACCAGAGCAGGGAGGTGTGCTCTTAGAGGTTATGCTCTAGGACAGAGGGAACTCTCCATAGATCCCACCACAGCAGTGAGCTTTGGAGGCATTCTTACAGATAGGAGGTTCCTAAAGGGAGAGCTGCAGAAGTCAGGCCTTGTCTGAGCATGACTGGAGTACTGTCATGGATGGATGACTGGACTACTGTCATGGATGGATATAAACTGTTCAGGAAGGACAGGCCGGGCAAAAAGGTGGGGGAGTTGCACTGTATGTAAGAGAGCAGTATGACTTCGGTGTGAAACTGCAGAAAAACCTGAGTCTCTGGATTAAGTTTAGAAGTGTGAGCAACAAGGGTGATGTTGTGGTGGGAGTCTGCTATAGACCACCAGACCAGGGGGATGAGGTGGACGAGGCTTTCTTCTGGCAACTAACAGACGTTACTAGATCACAGGCCCTGGTTCTCATGGGAGACTTCAATCACCCTGGTATCTGCTGCGAGAGCAGTAAAGTGGTGCACAGACAATCCAGGAAGTTTTTGGAAAGTGTAGGGGACAATTTCCTGGTGCAAGTGCTGGAGGAACCAACTAGGGGCAGAACTCTTCTTGACCTGCTGCTCACAAACCAGGAAGAATTAGTAGGGGAAGCAAAAGTGGATGGGAACCTGGGAGGCAGTGACCATGAGATGGTTGAGTTCAGGATCCTGACACAAGGAAGAAAGGAGAGCAGCAGAGTACAGACCCTGGACTTCAGAAAAGCAGACTTTGACTCCCTCAGGGAACTGATGGGCATGATCCCCTGGGAGAATAACATGAGGGGGAAAGGAGTCCAGGAGAGCTGGCTGTATTTTAAAGAATCCTTATTGAGGTTGCAGGAACAAACCATCCCTATGTGTAGAAAGAATAGTAAATATGGCAGGCGACCAGCTTGGCTTAACAGTGAAATCCTTGCTGATCTTAAACATAAAAAAGAAGCTTACAAGAAGTGGAAGATTGGACAAATGACCAAGGAGGAGTAGAAAAATATTGCTCGGGCATGCAGGAGTGAAATCAGGAAAGCCAAATCCCACTTGGAGTTACTCTTAACATCTCTTGCTAGATGCAACAAGAAGGGTTTCTTCAGGTATGTTAGCAACAAGAAGAAAGTCAAGGAAAGTGTGGGCCCCTTACTGAATGAGGAGGCAATGTAGTGACAGAGGATGTGGAAAAAGCTAATGCACTCAAATGCTTTTTTTGCCTCTGTCTTCACGAACCAGGTCAGCTCCCAGACTACTGCACTGGGCAGCATAGCATGGGGAGGAGGTGACCAGCCCTCTGTGGAGAAAGAAGTGGTTCAAGACTATTTAGAAAAGCTGGAGAAGCACAAGTCCATTGGGCTGGATGTGCTGCATCCAGGGGTGCTAAAGGGGGAGGGATAGGTCAGTGGTTTGAGCATTGGCCTGCTACACCCAGGGTTGTGAGTTCAATCCTTGAGGGAGCCATTTGGGGATCTGGGGCAAAAATTGAGGATTGGCCCTGCTTTGAGCAGGCGGTTAGACTAGATGACCTCCTGAGCTCCCTTCCAACCTGATATTCTGTGAAAGGAGTTGGCAGATGTGATTGCAGAGCTATTGGCCATTATCGTTTAAAACTCATGGTGATTGGGGGAGGTCCTGGATGACTGGAAAAAGGCTAATGTGTAGTGCCCATCTTTAAAAAAAGGGAAGGAGGAGGATCCAGGGAACTACAGGCCAGTCAGCCTCACCTCAGTCCCTGGAAAAATCATGGAGCAGGTCCTCAAGAAATCAATTCTGAAGCACTTGGAGGAGGGGAAAGTGATCAGGAACAGTCAGCATGGATACACCAAGGGCATGTCATGCCTGACTAACCTCATTGCCTTCTATGATGAGATAACCGGCTCTGTGAATGAGGGGAAAGCAGTGGATGTGCTATTTCTGGACTTCAGCAAAGCTTTTGCTACGGTCTCCCACAGTATTCTTGCCAGCAAGTTAAAGTAGTATGGGGTGGATGAATGGACTATAAGGTGGATAGAAAGCTGGGTAGATTGTCTGGCTCAACAGGTAGTGATGAATGGCTCCATATCTAGTTGGCAGCCAGTTTCAAGCAGAGTGCCCCAAGGGTCGGTCCTGGGGCTAGTTTTGCTCAATATCTTCATTAATGAGCTGGAGGATGGTGTGGACTGCACTCTCAGCAAGTTTGCAGATGACACAAAACTGAGAAGAGAGGTAGATACGCTGGAGGGTAGGGATAGGATACAGAGGGACCTAGACAACTTAGAGGACTGGGCCAAAAGAAATCTGATGAGGTTCAACAAGGACAAGTGCAGAGACCAGCACTTAAGATGGAAGAATCCCATGCACTTCAACAGACTAAGAACCTAGGCAGCAGTTCTGCAGAAAAGGACCTAGGGGTTACAGTGGACAAGAAGCTGGATATGAGTCAACAGTGTGCCCTTGTTGCCAAGAAGGCTAACGGCATTTTGGGCTGTATAAGTAGGGGCATTGCCAGCAGATTGAGGGACGTGATCATTCCCCTCTATTTGGCACTGGTGAGGCCTCATCTGGAGTACTGTGTCCCACACTACAAGAAGGATATGGCAAAATTGGAAAGAGTCCAGTGGAGGGCAACAAAAATGAGGAGAGGCTGAGGGAACTGGAATTGTTTAGTCTGCAGAAGAGAAGAATGAGGAGGGATTTGATAGCTGCTTTCAGCTACCTGAAAGGGGGTTCCAAAGAGAATGGATCTAGACTGTTCTCAGTGGTAGCAGATGACAGAACAAAGAGTAATGGTCTCAAGTTGCAGTGGGGGAGGTTTAGGTTGGATATTAGGAAAAATTATTTCACTAAGAGGGTGGTGAAGCCTTGGAATGGGTTACCTAGGGAGGTGGTGGAATCTCCTTCCTTAGCGGTTTTTAAGGTCAGGCTTGACAAAGCCCTGGCTGGGATGATTTAGTTGGTAATTGGTCCTGCTTTGATCAGGGGGTTGGACTAGATGACCTCCTGAGGTCCCTTCCAACCCTGATATTCTATGATTCTATGAAAGGGCCTGGACACAAGTGAACAGAGGACTCCGGTGGGAACAAATAATCTAAAACTGACTCTGTCTCCTAGTTAAGGGACTGAGGTAAAGGTTTTACTTATACTTTGTGCTGGCCTTGTCTGTTAATAAACAAGACTCCCTAGAGGAGGTGCTGTTTTATACCTCAAACCTGCTCAGACTTGTTTATATCCCAGGTGAAGGGAAATCAAGGCACACTTATTGCCACACCTGATTGCAAGGGAGCACTTGGGAATGACTTTCACTATGACACTGCTCCTTTAAAACCCCAGTTTATCAAAACATTTAATCACATTCTAAACTTTCCTCATGTGAGTAATCCCATACCTTTTCAGCAAAGCACTTAAGCATGTACGTTGTTGAATAGGGATAGGGTTACTCACATGCTGAAAGCTAAACTCACGAGTAAATCTTTGGTGAATGAGAGCCTAAATGAGCATGTATGCCTGTCATTTGTTACTGGAGCTTGCAATCTGGGAGCATTTCTGGAAGATCATTTAGCAGCAGTCTTGAGGAAGTCCATAGATGGCAACAGTTTTTTGAGCTTGTGATGGGGCGCCTGCAGGGAGGCTCTGCAGGCGCCAATCAGAGAAGGACTGAGGGGAGCAGCCAATCATGGCCAGGCAGGCCCATATAAGAAGGGCTGCAGGGCAGAGATGCTGCAGTCACTCCCTGGAGCTCAAGGAGGGAAGAGGACTGGCAGCCTTGCAGGCTGAAGATAGTAGTACCCTGGACAGAGCAGTGCTGCAAGTAAATACCCAGGGAGCTAAAGGCAACTCCTGGTGAGTTGCAGGGATCTGCAGCCTGATGACCTGAGGCAAGGGCAGAGGGCGCTGGGGCTGTGGGGAAGTGGCCCAGGGAGATCTACTGAAGAATCGGAGGGGGCACTGCAAGCAGTGGCCTTCTACAGGGTCCCCGGGTTGGGACCTGGAGTTGTGGGTGGGTCTGTGTCCCTCCCAACCCCACCCCACTTGCCACTGGGGAAGTGGCTAGACAATAGACTGCAGTCACCACTGATAAGTGGCTGGACAGGGATTGCAGACATGTCCCCCATAAGGGGGAAGCACAGAGTGTGGCATGGCCGGAGGGCTGTGTCACTGAAGAGGACACCACAGTCCTTGGAGTGACACGGGGCCAGGAGCAGAAGAGGTGGTGGGTGGAGGCACCACCAGAGCAGGGTGCACTGGATACCAGAGCTAATTCCCATATTAGCCATGAGGCAGCGTCAGAGTGGTGAGTTGCATCCTGTCACAGAACCTGAATCTTGTTACCATGGTTTGTGGTGCAATCACCACAAAATTAGACAACTGCAATGAGCTCTACATGAGGTTACATCTTAAATCATCTTGGAAATGGAAGCTGGCGCAGAATGTAGTACTGTAGCTCTTAGTTTAATGATGTGCCTCCCTAGAGGAACATGATTTCAGTGCTCCAGTTTCCAAGTAGAGTTTGTGGTGGTGGAGTGGAGGCTTTTGCTTTTGTTTTTGTTGTTTTAGTGGAGCCTAAAAGGCCTTAAGTATCCTGTGACCTGCTTGTGAGGGACTATCTGTCACCCCATAGCATACTGCTGCAACTGTGATCAGTAAGTATGTGAGCTGGAATCCTCTCGGTTTGAGATGGAGCAGGATGTCCTTTGTTGAGGGATCCATATGCTTGGAATTTCCTCCAAACCTGTTCCCCCTGTGATCCGAAATAGCCCAGCTGGCTTTCAATGCACACTGTAAAGGCTCGCTTCACCTAAGCTTTTGGACAAGGATTGGCACTGTAACAACTAGTACTTGTTTGTGTAATGGGGTTATCAGGGTTACGTTTGACTGGATTGCTATCTGTGGTATGTTATCTTAGTTTCTGGACTTGGAGAAGCTGCTGGTTGTTTGTTGTTGTGTTTTTTTTAATGCATCATTGTTCATCTAAGAGCCAACAATGAGTTTTTCTTCCTCTTCATTTAGTTATCAATCTCATAAATAGGGATGGTTTGCTAGTTGCAAAGCTGCAAAGAGGAGAGAATCTGTCACTGTCTACCCTATGGGGAATCTCTCAGCATGAGGGGCGTCTCCAGTAAGCATAGATCACTATCACACCTCCCTCTCCTGTAGCCCCTGGCATAGGTGATACAAGGGATGGGGAGATGTCATGGCAGTCTGCATCTCCTCAGCTAATGGATGCTCCTTCAGACTGATCTAATCTGTGTTGGGGCTGGACAGAGAATCAGAAAGCCACAATGGCTCCTAGCTCCTGCTTACCCCTACAACCTAATCTCTACCACACCAAGCAGATTTCAGCTGCAGCAGAGAATCTGGCCCATGAAGCCATTTTGATTCCCTGGAAGTTTGAAAATTCTTTGCTAAACACACTTTATTTCCTCAAGTTCTCCATCTCCGCAATTAGCGTAGGCTACCTGTTATGTTTGCTATGTTTGTATCTGTGATGGGATGTACCTGGCCTTTGCAGCTCTCTACAGGAGCACCTGCAGGCCTACTAAACCCCACCCCAAGAAGTAGCAATGTGGAGAACAGCACAATGAAGTTGAGGCCTCTTTGGAGCAGCCATATTGGAAACCACAGAGATGTGGTCCTCCAAGGAGTAGAAGGGCCAGCAACAGCCAATCAGGGCCATGCTGGCCCAGAAAAAAGTTGCTGCCTGGCCTTACCAGTTCATTTCTTGGCTGGGACCAGAGGAGTGGAGAGGGGTTCTCCCTGGCCAAAGGAGTCTGGTAACTAAACAGAGTTTATCGCCAGCTGAACTTAAATAGCTGGGGTGGCAGAGAGAGACACTGACTATGAGATAGTGCTGGAGATAAAAGGGCCTGGTAGGAAGAAGCATAGGAAAATAGCAGCAATTGATTGGAATGATCTGTATGTGGCTGCTGGGTGTAGGGTCCCTGGGTTGAAACCTGGAGTAGTGGGCAAGCCCAGGTTCTCACTAGTTTCAGGTAAAGTGGCATAAACCTTGAGAGGGGACAAGGCTTATTTTGGAGCCTGAACAAAGTGCTGAATTGAAAGGGCCCAGAGCCAGGGCTGAAGACGCTAATGAGGGCAAATAGACTGTTCATTAGACTCTAATACCCCAGAAGGGATTCATTTGGACTTTGTGGCTCAGTCCTCCAGCCCAGTCACTGAAGACCTGCCAAGGTCAGCTGGCAGCTTTCAGGGGAAACCAGGGGCAAGAAAAGGACTGTTAATCTGCACCCAACTGCTCGGAGACCCACGAGGTGAGTGCACCTTGATAGTAGCTCATTGGAAAAAAACCCTGCCCAGATAGCATCAAGTTGGTATTAATTGGCTGTGGAGTTGGCTATATTCTATTCCTCTTTTACTCCTGAGGGCATTCTGCGCCAAAAAAATTAAAATTCTGTGCACAGTATTTTAAAATTCTGTAAATTTTATTTGTCAACTAAATGTGGAGGCTCCAGCATGGCATTTGGGGAGCACAGGCCACTGGCTGCACAGAGGTGGGAGATCACTGTGCAGCTCCCCCTCTCCCCCCAGGACACAGACTCAGCAGTGAGGCTGCACCCAACCCAGACACAGCGCAAGGATTAGGTCTGCCCCAGAAACACCCCAAGGCCCTGCCCCTCTGTACCAAGTGCACTAGGTGTGGGCAGGCAGGCTCAGCAATGCAGGATCACAATGTGAAGGGACTTAGTGGGCGGGGGTGTCCAGGTGTGGGTTGAGAGGTTTCTATGTGAGGCAATCTGGGTGCAAGTGGCTCAGTGGGGGAATCTGAGTACCCAGGGAGGCGGGAATCTGGATGGATAATGGGAGGTTCTGTGTGCAATGGTAATGGGACTCTGCATGGGGGTCCAGGTGAATGTGGTTGGGGCTCAGCAGAGGAGGGTCTGGGTGTGCAGGGGGATAGAGCTCGGCGGGGGGGTGTCTGGGTTTGGGGAGGCTCAGTGTGGGGTTTCAGATGCTGGGGGAGTGGGGCTCAGTGGGGTGGGGCTCCATGTGCAGCTGGTTGGGGCTCGATAGGGTGGCGATCCGGGTGCAGGGATCTGGCTTGTAGGAGTGGTCCAGGTGCAGGAGGAGTGGGGCTCATTGGGGGTGGGTGAGGCTTGGCAGGAGGGTCTGGTATGAGGGGGTTGGATGGATGGGGGATGAGCTCCCTGTATAGAGATCCCTCCCCCTGCAGCTGAGGAGCAATGGATGGAAGAAGTGGGGGGGGGAGGGATTTGCACAGCTTCCTACAGACAGGGAAGAAATCGGAGTGGGGTCTGATATGGCCCCAAATGCTGTGCAGGGGAAGAGAAAGTCCAGTCCTCCCCAGCCCAGCTGGGACTAGCAGCTGAGCCCGGTCCAGGGTAGGAGCCACCAGCCGGGTCTTCTCCAATCCTGCCCCCTGCTCCACAATGATTTACTGCTGGGAAGGGTTGTATGACCGCTCTTGTGGCTTCCCTTTGCTTCCCCATCAAAGAGTCATTTTTCTGCCAGGAACATAAATTCTGCGCATGCGCAGTGGTGCAGAATTCCCCCAGGAGTACTCCTTCGCTACAAGGGATGGACTGGACCAATGCGGGGCCCTTTGAAGGAAAGAAATAAACTTGGAAAACAATCTGAAGTTCTTTAGAGATTCTAAGTCTGGTAAAAGAGAAGATTGAGAGGGGACATGATTACAGTTTTCAAGTACATAAATGGTTGTTACAGGGAGGAGGGAGAATAATTGTTCTTCTTAACCTCTGAGGAGAGGACAAAAAGCAATGGGATTAAATTGCAGCAAGGGAGGTTTAGGTTGGACATTAGGAAAAACTTCCTGTCAGAGTGGTTAAGCATTGGAATAAATTGCCTAGAGAGTTTGTGGAATCTCCATCATTGGAGATTTTTAAGAGCAGGTTAGACAAACACCTGTCAGGGATAGTCTAGATAATATTTAGTCCTGCCATGAGTGCAGGGGACTGGACTTAGATGACGTCTTGTGGTCCCTTCCAGTCCTATGATTCTATGAAAACTCTCTTGCTTTTTATCTCAAAAATTTCTTGCTCTCTATCTTATCACAGTTAGAGCTGGTTGAAAAATGTTCAGTACAATAGTTTTCCATTGAATAATACAATTTCATCATACTAAGCATTTCAATTTGAAGTGTCAATTTTGATTAAGCATTTGACTAGAAAAAGTCCAAATGTTTTATTTCAACAGTCATTTCATTCATTTTGTTTTGACTTTTATAGTTTATTCAAATATTAATGTTAATATCTTTGTATATTTAAAGGGTCAATTATATATGAATATAATTTAAGTCTAAATGAAATTAATCAAAATGACAGCATTGAACCAAAACATTTTGGAATTTTCATTTCATGGGAAATTTCAGTCTTTTGTTCCAAATGGGAATTAATTTGTCAAAATATGGAGTTTCCTGTGGAATGGAAATTCCAGTTCCTGACCAGCTCTAATTACAAAGACAAATTTTTCCACACTGTCACACTCAATTTTCTCTTTCATAACACCACATAGTCTTGGGGCCACCCACATGGTGTCTGCAGGTCTGTCTGCTGCTTGCTTAATCTTTTGCTGTTGGTGAAAGAATATAATCCTCTCCATCCTCTTTCCAAGTGGAATATTATGTAAACCACAGTAGGTAGTAACATGTTTGTTACAGGAAAGGTATTTTCAGATTTACAATTAATGAGAATTATGAAGTTCTAGTACAAGTTAGTGGAGAGTGAATCAAATTCCAAAATAAGATTTACTAAAATTGAAATGTTATGAACTCAAGGAGGTGGTTTGATAATCCAGTGTATCATAAACCAAAATTCAAATTATGTATGATCATTTTAAAGTACTTTTGCAATATTGTTTAACAGTTTCTTCCTTTCCACAATTTCTCCCTTTTTATTTGTTTGCAGTAGTTGAGTTTGTCATTCATATCTGCTCAAATTATATGCAGGGGGTTATTTGTGTCCTATTTTTAATCAACAGATTAAAATGAGTAGTTGCTGTCTTTGAGTAAATCTTAGATAAGTATTTGCCACAATCTGTGAGACCGATTAATTATTTTTCTCCCTAGCACTGATATCCAGCCCCCATGACACTAGCTACTCACAGAAATCCAGGTCCTCTGCCACCAAGGGAGCAGTGTACCCCAGTTTAACCTTAAACCAGTGTTCTTGTATAACACACAGCACTTGCAATGACACAAAAGAAGGTTTATTCTTCTTTGAGTGCTTGCTCATGTCAATTCCATTCTAGGTATGTGCGCACCCACATACACAATTGTTGGAAATTTTTGCCTTAGCAGTATCTGTAGGGCTGGCTGTGGCGCCCTCTGGAGTGCCACGCTTGTGCACTGGTTTATGAGGCGCCACGGCCCTACGCCCTCTCAGTTCCTTCTTACCGCTCATGATGGTTGGTCAGAGCACCTTCTTCTTGCCTCCCAAGTGGATAGCAGTTTTCCTAGTGCCTACTTGTCTTCCCTTTGTATATAATTGTGTACAGTAGTTAATTAGTAATTAGGTGTTAAGTTGTAAAAGTTAGTTAGTAAGTTAGTCTCCACAGGAACTTTGCCCCAAAGTGGGGCATGCCCCGGTCTCCGGGTTACAAGCCCTGTTCAGCCTGTAATATGCTTATGCCTATTAGCGACCCACATAGCAGCAGCCTAAAGTGCTTGGGAGAGTTGTGTGTTAAGGACAAGTGTTGAATTTATAACAACTTTCGACTCAGAAGGAGCGGGACATTCGTTTATGGGCCCTCCTCGTGGAGGCTGCTCTTCGTCCAGCATCAAAGCCGTTCCCTTCTGACTTCATGTTTAGCACCTCAGCATTGGTCAGGAGTGCACTGCCAGCACTGGCACCACTCTCCTTCGCTGGTGCCCAAGAAGTGCCTAAAGAAGCGAGGCTTCCCAGCACCAAGCAAGGAAGGTCAGGGAGCATTGGTGCGTGGCCTGAACTAGGTCATTTGGCCCACTCCAGAACCTCACGGGGATATCTCTCCACTTAGACCCCCTAGTTTCCCCAGGGATCTGCCTCTGACTCCTGGGAGTGGTAGGGGACCCAGGCACCTGGTACTGCCCTCAGTGTCTGAAGGCAGCTAAGAACCAGAGAGCCACTCTGGGGTTGGAAATGTCTGAGGCTCTGCTCACTAAGGGGAAGCTGGTGATGAGACCACCTTAGAGGGCAGTCGAACACCATTGGTCTCCGAAGCAGAGGTAGTGCTCCCTGACTCCACGACCAAGGTCACCAACTCCGCGTCCTAGGCCCCTGGTCAGATGAGCCAGGTCACTGGCACGTCAATCCTGGTCTCCACCAACGTGGCACGGATCACCTGAAGTGAGGCATTTGTCTTCATAAGCCTGGTACCGATCTTCCTCTCTCCAGCTGACTCCCTGGTGCAGGTCCCCCTCTGTGCACCGTTCTCCGCTGGTACAGGACTGCTCACCTTCGTGGCAGTAGTGTCCATGCCCCTGGCACCAGTCCTCAGAGAGGCATCATTTGCCTTACTCAAGACATCACTCCCCCTTGCCTGGGATCAGCTGCCACGCACAGGTATCCACAGCCCCACCTTGGTCCCCAGAAGGGGACTCGTCAGGGTTGGAATGAGACTTTAGCCCCACACTGAGGCAGCACCGACCCCTGTGGGCTCCGGAAAAGGTCTTGGCTCCCATGGCAGCAGGGTCAGTGGCCAACCCAATGGCCCTATTGGAATGCTTGGAGCATGCCGATACCCTTCTCGCACCAGTGCTCCCTTGCTGCTTCAGAGAAGCAGCCCCCTGCACCGACGGTACTGGGATGATATGCGGCGTGGACTCCAATGCTAGGGCAGAGGAGCAGGTGCCCACTGCAAGGGAGCCCTTCCCTGCAGAGGACAATGCCCTAGGCCAGTGGTTCTCAAAGCCGATCCGCCGCTTGTTCAGGGAAAGCCCCTGGCGGGCTGGGCCGGTTTGTTTACCTGCCGCGTCTGCAGGTTCTGCCGATCATGGCGCCCACTGGCCACAGTTCGCAGCTCCAGGCTAATGGGGGCTGTGGGAAGTGGCACGGACCGACCTATTTTAAAACACCTTTAACAGTACATGTTTCTCTTGCATATGCTGAGGGTCTAACCCTGCAAACAGTCCTATTGACAGCAGTGGGACACATCACACTATTAAGTAGTGTACCTAGTCATAAATGTTTACACACAAGTATGAGCTCAACGTTCTCTCTCTCAATTTTAGCTTGTCTTGAACATTTAACCAACAAACCAAGTGTTAATTACTGGTTATGATTACTCTGTCAGGCGTATAAATATTTATACTTTTTAAATATTGTAGCTAATATAAGGAGATAAGCACATTTAATTATAGGCTATGTTTGTTCATGAACTGAAGAAATGGTGTGTATTTGTGAGTATAAATGTATGCAATTTTGGGGTAAACTAGAGACCTCTCTTTGAATCCCTTACCAATCTAGTCCCATTAACTATTGATTACATAAGAAGTTATGCATCTTTTATAAGACAACTAAACACAATTATTTATAAGGTGAACTTTTTTTGATACTACAGAGTAATATTCATATATGAAAGACTTTGTTTTCAAAAGCAGATTGTTCCCACTAGGGGGCACTAATGTTTTTTTCTTTATATTTTCATCAGTCTAAATCTAGACAAGATTAAATCTGTTTAAAAGGCAAAACTATTGCAGAAACAAAATTACTATATGTACAAGAAAATGGAGCAAACTGTTATAAAGAAAAGCCAAAATTTACTTTTTATTTTAAAAAGTTAAAAAAAAATATTTTAAAAAATTATATATGATAAGAGACATACACATTTAAACTGCTGAAGATCATATGTGACTCTTTTATACCTACTAAAAACTTTTAAAACACCAAAAGTTCTGCAGCTCACTTACTAAAAAACACTGACTGGCTTATTTTACAAAGTGTTACAAAGTGTACAAATTTTAAACACTTTTATTTGTTTGGTATATTATGTAGGGCAAATCTAACATGCAGAAGAAACAAAGATATAAACACACTCTTTTTTTTCCCTACTAAAGTCAATAGTAAAATTCCCATGTCAGGATGCAAACAGCTTATTCAACTTTATATGTGATCAAGAAATGTCTAGATGGCACACAACATGGTTCTTCAAATATGTATATATTATTAAAGACAGTTAAAACAATGCATGCTATCTTTAATGCTGTCCTCTTAGAACAAAATGAGCTGTACTGTCTCCTTTTGCCTAATTCTCAAAGCTCTGCACAGTGGACATACAAGTATTTTTTTCATGGCTCACCTGATCATGCAAAATTCTAAAAATATGTTTTTGGGATATGCCATCACAATGAAGATTTAGGCGTATAGATGTGAATAGGAATACACTTGTCAAAGGGTGGCAAAATACCTGCGTATTCATAGTTGAATGTGAAGACTGCTGCTAACCAGTGCTATACATAATTTATTCCAAATTTCAGAGAGTTGCAGATCTGATGGCAGGAGAGCTTTTGTAATTTTTATAACTTAATACAGTATTACTCAGGTATGGAAGTTATGGTGGGAGAGAATATATAGGACAGAGAAGAGATGGGCATTCTTTCAGCTACTGATGTTGACTTTGATGCCTGACATAAGTACTGAAATATTTTTTGTTGTGAAGTACTTACAATTCTTAGTTTAATTTTATAGCATTTTAATCATAATCTAATTAGTGTTAGATTTTTACATTTAGATATAAGTGGAGAATGATTAAATTTCAGAATCAAGCCCATGCTTTCTATACAAAGTATCACATGCTTGTCTGAATATACAGTGGATTTGCATGTACAACAAAACTACTATTAATGCATGTGGGACTTGATGCAATGAATTGGATGGACCAAAGGAGCGGGAACAGACAAGTGTTAATCAGAATTTGGTTCAGTGAAGTTTAAAAAAAGTGCTAATGATTAAAAAAAAGGGGTTAAAATAGTTTCTGAACAAAGGCAGAAAAAATAAACCCTGTGAAAGAGAAAAGTGTATAAACTAACAAAAAAAAATTGACTTAACACCTCCAATTTGTTATCCAGATTTCTTAATTATATAGAAAGCAATGTTTTGCTTGGTTATCCGGATTCCTAGTCATTTGGATGAGTTTTACAGTTTGACTAATAAGAAGGGTGGTGTAGAAGAAATAAGCTTTTGAAACCCAAAATGCATTGGCTTTGTGTATATCTTTTTTTAATATAAATATTGTGAAATGTAGTATAGTTCATGTAATGTTTGTGTGATTCTATAGGAATATATTTATTATTCTAGAGACTGAAAAACTGTTAGTGATACATATGCTGTCTTGGGAAATACGTTTTGTTTTTTTTCCCCTCAAACAATAGAATATATAAATAGCTCTCAGGGCATTACTGCTCCTCTGAGTTTGTATGAAGCCTTGAAAATTTGAAGTGTTTGAAAATGATATGATAAAATGCTAATTGAGGCTTCTGACCAGAGAGGCCTTTGATAGGCATGTGTCTAAAAGGGGGAGGGACTTCTGAATTCTTTTTTTATGAAGAAGCAATTAGTTCATAGAATAGCAGGGTTAGAAGGGACCTCAGGAGGTCATCTAGTCCAACCCTCTGCTCAAAGCAGGACCAGTCACCTCAGATTTTTGCTCCAGATACCTAACTGGCCTCCTCAAGGATTGAGCTACAACCCTGGATTTAGCAGGCCAATGCTCAAACCACTGAGCTATTCCTCCCCCTATTCTTACAGACAAACCTTTTATGAGCACTTTCCCTCAGGAGAGCTGAGGGGAAAAGAAGCTATATAGCAGGTCCAGGTAAATGTTTTAATTCTTTGTAGATAAGTTTAGAGACAAACTATTGATATGTTCAATCGTATTAATGTATGGACGTTTATATTTTTTTTAATGATTTTTCTTTCTCTGTAAAATTGTCATATTGTTTATGATCACTCTAACAGAGTGTTAGAACTGTCAACTAGAAAGTGCCGGGGTGCTTTCAAAAAAACTCAAATCTCTACTTGTGCGAAGTAGAGCCAAAAGTAATTAATTGCTTGAGAGCAAAGTCTAGGGCAAAATGTGATTTGCAGTCTCTCAGACCATGATAGAGAACAGCTGCCCTAAGCTAGTTTGAGCAAGGGAAGATCTGAGGAAAAGGGCATGGGTATAGCTTTATAGTCAGAAACTGCAATGGGTATGTAGGGAATGTTGATTTTGGAAAAATAGCAAGATCAGACCCATATGCAGCTGTGGTCCAGCGAACAGGAACTTTGTGAGCTATGTGATCAGTGACTGGGTTATCCACTTTATAATATGTGCTATGAAATTACTAAAAACAATTTTTAGAGAATGTTAAGGTTGTGAAAAATTAGGAACTGCTAGATTTAGGGTTGCCTGTGGAATCTTTATTTGGCTTCCTTGTGCATATGCATTACAATATAGTGTTCAGTTACGTGATCATTTTCTTCCCCCCTTCTCTACTTCTTCCCCCTTTTTGCATTTGAGTTGGGTACTATTTCCTTCTCCTCCTGTTGCCAGGCTGTCATCAAGGGAACACTGAGACTGTGTCTCCTGTGCTCTCAATACTCCCTTTATTTCAGCCTCCCTGACCTGCCCTGAAGCCCTGGGATGGAGCATGCTCAGTCACTCTGTGGGGTTAGCACATGCACAGTCTAGTCAGCACTTAGATGCTCTGTGGGGATGGAGCAAGTTTGGTGCAGACAGAATCTTCAGAGAATTTAGCTGCTAAACTCTAACAAGCCTCTACTGAGCATTTGTGAATGTATAAATTCAGAAACTTGAGAAACTTGTGTAGGTTTCCATGGGGATGGCAAAAGGTACATTCCCGACTAAAGGGCCACTTAACCTCACCCACCCTGGGCAGATTTCAAGTTCCTTCTACAAACCATTGAGGTGCAAGAGCTTCAGTGAAACAGTTATAAGGATTTTTTTAACATCGGGAAGAATATGTTGTTCTGCCCTTCTTTGTTCTTGGAAATGGCAGAACTATTTTAGCTGAAATTTTCTAAGCAATTCACTCTGAGGCAGATACACATCATGGACAAATTTGGGCCCAAAAGATTCAAGTATAGCAAAGTTACAAGCAACTGAAAACAGGGTCTTTTAATGAGAAATGTCAGTCAACCATAACCATTGGCATGACCACCAAGGTCTCTGCCTAGAATGATTTTATTGGAAGAACATCTGTTTGGAGCTGCAATTCCTGGGTTACTACTGACTTGCAAATAATTATCTTATATTGACAAATGCATGTGGAAGGGGATGAGTATTGTATCACAGGAACATTTCCTTTTATTGAACATTATACCTAATTTTTTTCCACATGAAGGCTAGGACATTGAAATAAAATGACCTCAAATAATGTTTGTGAATAGATCCCAGTGTGCATATAATGCATGTACCACTCTTTTCTGTGATTGTATGCAAAAGTATAATCACCAAATTGAGGTTTCTTTGAGGAGAAAAATGAAATTACAGCTGCAGTTTTACTTTTTATTCCTAGCTGTCTCTTTATATATAAAGCTTTAAATGTACTTTATTCATAATATAGTAAATCACATAGAATCTACCTTTAGTGGAAGAACTTTCCTGCTGCCTTGAAGACATTTTGACAGTTAGTTGCATATGTTTCTTTTTTCTGTATACTGAGATCAGTTACATTTATGGATTACTTTTTCTTCAATCTAATTTTGTAATTGCAGCTTTTACAATTCAATAGAGCTACAGATATTTTTTTCCTAAAAGGAGGAAGGCAGGTATACATTGTTGAAGGCAACAAAATTGTTTACAACAATCATGCTTAGGTGCTCCTGTAGAATCTATTTTAAATTTAAATTAGGAATATTTTACATTTTTTAATGTACATCAGGGGGATGTTGAGGCTGGGTAAGTTTAATATAAACATTTGAATGTAATTTTTGAATACTAGTATGAAAATGGAGTTATGTGGGTCAATCCTGTTCCTATTGGACTTAACAGCACATCTACTGACTTCAGGCACAGAGTATTATTCAGTGACAGAATCTGCTACATAGTTAATTTTCAAGCTTTACATTATAAATTGACCTTGTGCTGACTTTTAGCTTTGCTGCTAGAGTTGAACCAGAGGTGGAAGGACTTTGTTTGGATGTAGGAGATTTGAGGGGAAATGTGGTGGAACAGACATGTGAAAGGGGAGTATGTAGTTGGGGTGAGGGATGAAGAGAGGGAGGGAGTGATGGACATTGACTGGACACATTCAGGAATGGCACAGAGACAATCCTCCAGGTCTTGGAATGGGCATGTGAGAAGGAGAATATGCTCACTGAAGTGGAAGGAAGGAGACACTATGTCGGGGAAGGAGGCAACAGCTAGCAGATAGAGATGAGACCAGACCCGGTTGTAGGAAGGGAGAGAAGTGTAGCAGTGCTAAATTGGTGGCTGGAGGCAGAAACTGCAGTAATTATGTGGAGGAAAAAAGTTAACTGTGATCAGTCAGGGGAGCTCTTTGTTGGAGGGACCAAATGAGAAGATGTGTCACCCCTTAGGGAAGGTAGCACTGTCCACCCTACCTGAAGTTAACTGTGGTGGCAACAGGATCCAAGTCTGGTGATGTATCAGTGATAGCAACCACAAATTATATATATTTATACCATATAACTGGAGAATAGTTAATGTCATTCCAGTTTATATTTCAGAAAGGGGGGGAAAAAGTCATCCAGACAATTACAGACCTGTTAGTCTGAATTCAGTAGTATGCAAGGCTTTAGAACAAATTGTGAAGCAAAAATAATTAAATTCACGGAGATAAATGGTAAAGGGGATGTAATGCAATATGGTTTACCAAAGGTAGATGATGATGAACTAACCTGATTTCCTTTCTTGAGAAAATACCTTTTTTTAAAATGGGGAAATAACTAATATACTTGGACTTAAGTAAGCATTTGACGTTGTACTATGTGGGGGAATTATTAGTCTAATTAGAGAAGATGGGGACTAGTACAAGAATTGTCAGGTGGATAAGGAACTGGAAATGCATTGTGCAGAGGGATGAACTGTCTGGAAGGAGGTTATTAGTGGAGTTCCTAAGGATCAGTCTTGGGATAATCTTATTCAGTATTTTTATTAATGAGTTTGGCAAAAAAAGTAGGAATGTGCTAAAGAAATTTGCTCATGATAGATATTTGGGAGGCATTGTTGATATAGAAGAGGATCATAATTTTATATAGCAAGATTGGGATGACTTTGAAAGTTTGAGTGACAGAAATGGGATGAAATTCAAAGGTGCTCGATGCATGGTCATGCACCTAGGATCTAATAATTTCTGCTACAAGCTGCAAGGTCTCAGTTGTAAGTGACAGAGGAGGAAATAGACCTGGGTGTTTGGAATGATCACAAGATAACTATGAGCCACCAGTGTGTTGCAGCTGTGAAAAAGGCAAATATAATCCTAGGATGTATCAGGCAAGGCATTTCCAGTAGATAATGTCATTGTACAAGGCACTGGTAAGACCTCATTTGGAATACTGTGTACAGTTCTGGTTTCCCATGTTCAAGAAAGACTAATTCAAACTGGAACAGGTACAGAGAAAAGCCACAAAGATGATCAGGGGAATGGAGAGTCTATTTTATGAGCGGAGACTGGAAGAGCCCAGCTTCTTTAGCTTAGTAATGAGAAGACTGAGAGGGGATATGATTGCTCTCTCTATACATCAGATAGGTAAACACCTGGGAGTGTGAAGGGCTATTTAAGCTAAAGGACAGTGTTAACAGAAGAACAAATGGGTATAAACTGGCCATGAACAAATTCATGCTGGAAGTTGGAAGAAGGTTCCTAACCATCAAAGGAATGAAATTCTGGAACAATGTCCCCATAGGAATTATGGGGGCAAACAACTTAATTAGTTTTAAGAGAGATCTGGACAAATATATAAGTGTTATTGTCTGATGGGATGGCTTGTGATAGAGAGAAGGGATCAGCAGCCTTATGGCTTATTTCCAGTTTGCTTTATGTTCATCAAAGTTCATGCTTCAGGGCTTTACCAGACACCTGCAGGGTCAGGAAGGGATTGCCTCCCCCACATATTTTTTTTCTGGTCTCCTGTCTCTGAAGTATAAGAAGTGGTCATGGCTGGAGATGGAGCACTATACTGGCTGGTCCAATGCTCTGAGGTGGCATCAAGAATTCTCTCTCAGCTGCCTGACTGGCTGGTTCTTGCTCACATGCTCAGTGTCTAGCTGATGGTTGTATGTGGAGCCACAAAGGATTTTTCCCCCAGGTCAGATAGGAAATGACTTTGATGGGTTTTGCCTTCCTCTGTAGTGTGTGGACACATGTCCCTCACCAGAATTATCTGGGTACATCTCACTTAATCATTCCCCTGCCATTTCCAGGACCTTGGGCATTGGTGCACCTTGGTCCTTCCTATGGAACATAATAGTCTAATCTCCTGTAGGCTGTAATAGTTCGGTCTAATTTGGGTTGTTGGATATAGTGTGTGGGTGTTGGTGGTCTGTGATATGCAGGAGGTCAGACTAGGTGCTCTGGTGGTCCCTTTTGCCCTTAAACTCTATGACTGTATGCTGTTCTCAAAAGGGAAGGTTGGGCACATGAACATAATTGGTGAGCATCAAGATATATATAATATATTGAGCATGGATTCAAGCGCTTATTTGTGGGGAAACTAGTAGTCTTTCCTACTGTAGGAAGGCATTAGGAAATATCAGTTACTAATGAGCAAAGCACCTAATTCCCTGATTTTGTTTTATAAGCTTTAGGACATGGGTCCAAAGCACAGGATGAAGTTTCTGCAGTACTTCTAGATTCTAAGGAGGGCTGAAATTCAAATGGGCACATATGTTGCAATTGTCTCTTCTAGACACATCTCTGTCCCTATGAAGGCAGCCTTCCCAACATGAATTAGCTCAGTCTTGGCTGAGAATTTATATATAGACCATTTCTCACAATGCATAAAGCTGGCTGCCTCAGAGTAGAAACAGCTAAGATTTACCAAGCTATTAAACATGAAGAGTTGTAATGATTTAGACTATATGATTGCAATGGAGGAGGATAAAAATATATTTACATGTACCACTTCCACAGAATAAGACTTCAGAAACTTTGCCACAATAAATTACACTTCCCTCATCAACAATCTAACACCCACTTATTCTGTTGTAAATTATCTGAATGCCAAGATGAATGATCAAGATGGCATACAAGGAGAGGAAGTTGAAGAATCTGTAAATTTGTGGAGTGATGATCAAAGCAAGGTTTTTTGAATTTTTTTTATCAGTATAAATCAGTTAAAAATAAATATGCACATGCACCCTCACAGAGCCATTGCACTGATGGTCAAGGACTATAAATATATCACTGTTAATACATCAGTTTTGAGACATGGAAAACTATAGGCTACATTGTCAGCTGGTATAAATAGTCATAGCTCTATTGGACTCAACTGATCAGCTGAGTATTTAGCTCTAAATATTTTTACTTGATCTAGTAGTTCTTGTTTATAATACAAAGAGTCCAACATTTTTATATACATATGTTATAAACACAGATAGGAAAAACAGTCTGTTATTGAAGAGGGTAAGTTTATTTTTATGACAAACTTTCTATCAAAAGTAACCCCTCCTTCCTTTTAGCTTTCTCTTGTAAAATTGATGTTGTATCTGTTCTGCACTTTTATTTTGAAGATTGAGTTAATGTTTGGTTAGTTACTGGCTCCAGTGGGGGAAAGTAGATGTCAAGTGAACTGCTGCTTAAACAGTTCCCATTGTTTGTAAATTTTTGTGGGAAGTAGTTGATTATGATGTGAGCAACAATATGCATCTTGATGCTACCGCTGGCTGGGCTTGAATAGTAAACACTTAATCCTTGCTTTCTCTTCTCTCCAGATATTCAATAAACTGATTATTTTAATAAAGGGGAACAGCATTCCCTAATTCCTCCCCCAGTCTGAGGCTTTACTGAAGGTAAGCAATGCATAATGACATCAAGATGAATTCTCTCCCTGTAAAGTCGTATTCATAAGACTTTGAATGCAGCTGTCTTGTTTTATAATTATGATTCTCTGGAAGTGTCAACAAAGTTTTGGATCAAGGAATGCCACTAGATTTAATTTATTTGGAGTTTAAAAAAATACTACTTCAGAGTCTCCCAAGGGGGATACTAACGAAACTAAGTAGTCATGAAGTGAGAAGTTAAGTACTGTCATAGATTAGAAGCTGGCTAAGAGACAGAAAAAAAACCAAAAGGTAAATGGTGTGGTACCACTAGAATTCATGCTAGGACAGGTGTTAAATATATTTATTAATCTTCTCAAACAAAAGATGAGTAGTGAAATAGTAAAACTTGCAGATGACACAAAATTATGGAAGTTAGTCAAAACTAAAGACAGTGAGGGACTTCAGAGGGATTTAACTAAGCTAGGTGAATGGGCAGCATAGTGGTGGATGAAATTTGTTGTTGACCAATGCAAGGAAATGCACATCAGAAGGAATAATTTGAACTACTTCTCTACGTTGCTGGGTTCTAAATTAACTAATCACACAAGAAAACTCTTAGGTATCTCTGTGGACAGCTCAGTGGAAAAACCTCTGCTCAATGCATGTTCTCAGTCAGAAAAAGGAAACAAAATGGTATGATGATAAAGAATAGGATACAAATTGATGCTGAATGTATATATCTTTACATAAATCAATGATATACCCTCATTTGGAATACTGGGTTCAGTTCTGGTCACCCAGGAGGTTCAGAGATTTGTGAAGTAAATAATTAAAAGCACAGAGATATTGAAAAGATTTGGACTGTTCAGTGTAGAGTAGTGAGGAATAAGAATCTATATACTAGAAGTATACAAAA
This sequence comes from Mauremys mutica, assembly GCF_020497125.1. Lineage (NCBI taxonomy): Eukaryota > Metazoa > Chordata > Testudines > Geoemydidae > Mauremys > Mauremys mutica. The sequence goes on along the minus strand of NC_059073.1, from coordinate 62,075,077 downwards.
TCAGTGGTTAAAGCCTCTATTGGGTGCACTTACTGTCCTTTTTCATAATACAAGGACAAAGGACCATTCAATGAAAACTAAGTGCAACAACTATTGAAAACTTACAAAAGGAAATACATTTTCATCCAGCATAAAATTAACTGGTGGAACTCCTTACAACAACATACATTTGACACCAAAAGCTTATTAAAATTTGAAGTAATAATAATTTCCACTATGGGCTGCTTTTTTTTTCTTTCCTGTAATTATCCATTGTGGTTTTTCCCCAACTTTTTCTGAAATTTCTGGATAATGGTCTGATCCAGTGTGGCAATTTCTATGTTCTTATCATTGAACAAGACTGTTACATGTATCACTAAAGTCAAACAACAACCCAAAAAAAAGCATTAAAGTTACAGAATGAGGTGTAATTTCAAGAGGAAGCAGAGCAGCAAAGAAATACTACCAAATCCATTAGAAAATTAAATATATTGTATGGTCTTCATATTTCCAGGCAACTCTTACCTTCTTCTCATTTGGATCCAATTGACTAAACATGGATTGTATTAAAAGACCCCCTTCCCCATGTTCTCCTGAATATCAAATTTTAAGTAGGAGGGACAATTTATCACTGATACATAATACTAGTGCCATTGAAAAGAAAAAAACAAAGGATCTGAGGAAGGGAAAACACAGGGAAGAGTAGAGGGGAAAGAGGAGAGGCAAGTAGGAAAGGGTGGAAAGGAACTAAATGCCAATTTAGGAAGGTAACAATTATGATCCTTAATGAAAATTGCAGTTTTAAATAGCCTGTGGCAAAATAGCTCTATTTTTAAGGACACATAGTAACCAGTCTTGCTCTCGATGAATTCAGCGTCAAAACTCTGTCATGGGATAAGAGGGATGGTCCTCTCATGCATCGATAACTGGTTAAAAGATAGGAAACAAAGGGTAGGAATAAATGGTCAGTTCTCCAAATGGAAAGAGGTAAATAGTGGTGTCCCCCAGGGGTCTGTATTGGGACCAGTATTGTTCAACATATTCATAAGTGATCTGGAAAAAGGGGTAAACAGTGAGGTGGCAACATTTGCAGATGATACAAAACTACTCAAGATAGTTAAGTCCAAAGCAGACTGCAAAGAGCTACAAAGGGATCTCACAAAACTGGGTGATTGGGTAACAAAATGGCAGATGACATTCAATGTTGATAAATGCAAAATAGTGCACATTGGAAAACATAATCCCAATTATACATATAAAATGATGGGGTCTAAATTAGCTGTTACCACTCAAGGATGAGATCTTGGAGTCATTATGGATAGTTCTCTGAAAACATCCACTTGATGTACAGTGGCAGTCAAAAAAGCGAACAGAATGTTGGGAATCATTAAGAAAGGGATCAGAAAATATCATATTGCCTCTATATAAATCCCTGGTACACTCACATCTTGAATACTGTGTGCAGATATGGTTGCCCCATCTCAAAAAAAGAGATATATTGGAATTGCAAAAGGTTCAGAAAAGGGCAACAAAAATGATTAGGGGTATGTAACAGCTTCTGCATGAGGAGAGATTAATAAGATTGGGACTTTCCAGCTTGGAAAAGAGATGGCTAAGGGGAGATACAATAGAAGTCTATAAAATCATGACAGTCGTGGAGAAAGTAAATAAGGAAGTATTATTTACTCCTTCTCATAACACAAGAACTAGGGGGTCACCAAATGAAATTAATAGGCAGCAGGTTTAAAACAAACACAAGAAAGTATTTTTTCATAGACGCACTGTCAACCTCTGGAACTCCTTGCCAGAGGATGTTGTGAAGGCCAAGACTGTACGAGGGTTCAAAAAAGAACTAGATAAATTCATGGAGGATAAGTTCATCAATGGCTATTAGCCAGGAGGGGCAGGGATGGTGTCCCTAGCCTCTCTTTGCCAGAAGCTGGGAATGGGTGACAGGGGATGGATCATTTGGTGATTACCTGTTCTCTTCATTCCTTCTGGGGCACCTGGCACTGGTCACTGTGTCGGAAGACAGGATACTGTGCTAGATTGATCTTTGGCCTGACCCAGTGTTGCCATTCTTATGTTCTTATTAACGCCTATTAATTTCAGTAGTGTCAGGAGCAAGTCCATACTCCTTTCTTCCACCCTATTCTCAATATTTTCTAGTAGTTACTGGTAATATCCTTGGAATTATATCATACAGTATTATAGCTGCATCTTCCAAGAAAAATAAAAGTAATTCTTTACTGTGATTTATGCTTTTTTTAATTTTCTGTGATGGTTATTTAGGGTGGTATCCACTGTACTGAATTTAGTGACCATATATATGATCCCTTTTTAATTTAGCTGATTCTGCATTGCCTGGCACTTATTAAAAATCCGCTTTAAACTATTCCAGTTGCCTAGCTACAATAGACCAGCTCAGTTCAGGAGATCTCAGAGGGGGAAAATTGCAAGGGTGAATCCTGTATATTCAAGTGATTTATTTTATCCCCTATATCAGCATTCATAATTTAACTGGATTTAAGTCTGTGTCAAGGAAAAAATTAGAGAAGTGTGAACTTCAACAGGCTTGGAGGTTTTATTTGGAATGGGAGGCATAGGCTCACTGATCTGAAGGCAGCATTTTAAAAGTCCATCTTTTCCTCTTCTTTATGTAATTGTTTTATGCATATGTATTTCCTAAAATAAGTAAAATATAGAGGTGAGTGAAGACATATAGTACTATATAGTGTAATTTTAAGGTTTAAAAGTGTGGGTCTACTCTGAAAAAATGAATAAAAACAGAATCGTACGGTTACACATTCAGGACCAAACTCTGACATTTAGCCACTGTCCCAAAGATGAATAGGATTTTTTTAGACTCCAAACCAGAAGATGGAAGAAGGCTTTCCTATATATAGTACAGCATTAATGGAACAGTGTATCCCAGGGAGAAAAACATTTTGGGGGTTAAATCCTGGCCCCACTGAAGTCAGTGGGAGTTTTGCCATTGACTACAGTGAGGCCATGATTTCACCCTAAGAGAGTATGATCATGTGAAGAGAGTTGGTGGGTCCAACTTGGAGGAATATATGAAAATGAGGGTGGAACTACTTAGTAATTTTTCATTTCTCTTCCAGCTGTTTGACACCTCAATAATTTTTCTAAGGATGCGTGTGATGTTAAATGCATAAAGTTAGATATATTCCTGGACTGAGGAGATGAGGTCAAGGGAGTGAGAGACATGGACATAATATCAAAGTTCTTGATTTACAGTTTCCTAGGGAAAAAACACAGACCCAGCCCGAGTTTAGTCACTGTATATAAACTTTATATTTGAAATACCCACATTCAGGTGTGGATAAGTACTTACACAGTATCAGTGACGAGAGATACATGAATTAATTCAGGTGTTTGTAATTCTCTCCAGAACAATTGTTTAAAATTCTGCTAACAATTAAATATAAATAAATATGCAAATACATAGGATTATTCAGTTTTAACATTTATGAAAATATTTCTAGCTCTACGAAGACAGACAAATCCAACTGTGGCTTCAAAATGTTTTTTCCTTTGTTTTATTAAAACCATAAGTTATAAAAAAAAAATTCTTTCATATAATGAAAATATAAACTTGTCAAAAGATGTTGGAAATGCAACAATCATAATATAAAAATGTTCTTAAAGGTACAGTAAATAATAAAATGCAATAACCAGCTACATATTTGTTCTTTTTACCAGAGAGAGTGAAATAGAGAGTATACTTTCTTTTGTGTCCAAAACAAATCTTGTTTATTGCACTGACATTTTTTCAATTTTGTTGTGGGTTTTCAAGTTTTGCTATGGAATGGTACCTACTATATAGGACTAAACCTGTGTGTAATCTTTTTTTTTAAGTTCTACTTCAGTTTTCAAATTCCCCAATCATTACTTTTATATCAGTGCTTTCTAGTTCAAGACTTCAGTAAATTAATAAAGTACCACGTAGAGAGAGTAAAGTAATGGTTCTGAGACTTGAATTATTACTTCTGTTCTAATGAAAGATTTTTGTAGCTAACTAAACATTTTAAAAATATCAAGCTTTTTAACTGTAAAAAAAAATCTGCCACTTCTAGGTTTTGGTTTGGAAATACATTTTTTATGGGGTAAAATTTTTCATTGCTTGCAGATTTGAGTACCAGAAAGTAGGTCAGCCATTTATTTTATTTTGAATCCTCTGCTTGCCTTTCATATTAGTTGTGTATCTGGCCTTGGGACAGGCTTTGGAGATTGGCACTAGTCCTGTAAATGGTCAGTTTGTAGACAATTACTACAATAGTTCCATATATAGTCTACACCTGTGTGTGTTCTGAGTAAAACTTTCCTTCTCCAGCTGCCTAACCCTGACCAGAGTCCTTTATTTCCCTCTAGCTGAGTGTACAAAGAACATAATAAATCTGACTGATTGTGTACCTGCCAAATTCCTTCCTCTCAGTCACCTGCTATATATCTCATAGATTACCTCAGCACATCAAAGCCAACTTCATACTGCAGTGTTTCCTTTGATAAATGGTTCTGTTAGATGCTTAATTCGTGATACACAGAAGATGATAAAAACCTGGCAATCTTTAGTTTACACTTACAGTGGTACCTCATCAACACAAGCATTTGTTTCAGACTTTCAGCCAATCACTGCAATGTGGGACCAAAAGAACATGCTAAAATAAGGGTCTGAGGACACATCGTTCCTCCAGATGTTACAAACTTAACTATTCAGTCACAAGCACCTGAAAGCAGAAGACATGAGTAAGCTTGTGATAGAGAAGATTCCTTATGTATTTGGCAAGGTGTTTGACAATGGCTTACAGACCACTTCCCCATTTGACTCCTGAGTGAGGGGTACCTTTTCAAGGGATGTTACCAGATAGTTTCTTGTGTATTTGTATGTCTTCATACTATGAGCAGAACCTTTTAGCATTTTGGCATATTGACACGAGAAACACATTTTCCTGTTATGTAGAAACACATAGGAACTGGCAGGGGCGGCTCTAGCTTTTTTGCCGCCCCAAGCACAGCAGGCAGGCTGCCTTCGGCGGAGCACCTGCTGGAGGTCCGCTGGTCCCGCGGCTTTGGCTTACCCACCTCCGAATTGCCGCCAAATCCACGGGACTGGCAGACCTTCCGCAGGCATGCCGCCGAAGACAGCCTGACTGCTGACCTCACAGCAACCAGCAGGGCGCCCCCCACAGCTTGCCACCCCAAGCACGCTCTTGGAGCTCTGGTGCCTGGAGCTGCCACTGGGAACTGGATTGTATCAGTCTCAAGTGGCCAGCCTGAATTTGTGGGCTGTAAAAGAACAATATTTTCCAGGGTATATCCATGTAATAATCTGGAATGTTCGCATGTCTTGTTAAAGCCAGTGTTAAGTTCACATATATGTAGCGAGACATACACATCATCCTTTCTGATAGCTGTTGGGCATTAGCTAGTCCCCCTTAGAGAGATGGAATATCCTAAGAGATGGAATATCTTTTGTAATTGATTACTATTGGTTTCTTCAAAAAGCTAGAATGGTTGCAGTGGAAGCAGCCAATCAGAGAGGCTGCAGGGAGCAGCCAATGAGGGCACAGTAGGCTCATATAAAAGGAGTTGCAGGGCCCAAGTGAGCAAAGTCTTGCAGGGACTTGGGAAGCAAGAGGTGCTCCTGGCTGGCTGCAGGAGCTGAAAGGACCTGGATAGATCAATCTGCTAGCAGGGAAAGGGGGAGCAAAAGGTGCTCTAGGCTGGCTGCAAACGGCTAAGGCAGGTAGTTGCTGGCAGGGTCTGGGGAAGTGAAGGAATAGCTTCTGGCTGGCTGCTAGGACTCACTTAAGATAGGCACAGGGAAGGGACTGTGGAACTGTTACCCCCAAGAAGGGGGCTGATCTAGACTGATGCCAGCTCTCCAGCTGGGTCAGAGGACTAAAGGGAAGATGAAGAGACCTCTTCACATGTAAGCTGGCCAACTAGGGTACTGAGATAGGCCCTGTTGGTCAGACTGAGAACCAGAACCAGGGGAGGGCTACAACAGTGGTTCTCAAAGCTGGTCCACCGTTTGTTTACCTGCTGCGTCCACAGGTTTGGCTGATCGAGGCTCCCACTGGCTGCAGTTCACCACTCCAGGGCAATGGGGGCTGTGGGAAGCGGCGCAGGCTGAGGGATGTGTTGGCCGCCCTTCCTGCAGCCCCCATTGGCCTGGAGCGGCAAACCATGGCCAGTGGGAGCCGTGATCGGCCGAACCTGCAGACGCGGTAGGTAAACAAACTGGCCTGGCGCGCCAGGGGCTTTCCCCTGAGCAAGTGGCGGACCGGCTATAGGACATTACTGAGGGCTTTGAGATAGGCCCCATTGGACAGTGTAGGTGGCTTGGTCAGAGGACTGAGTCACTGAAGACCTGCCAAGAGATCCATTGGCTGGAAGAGGGTGCTTGCCACAGGTAGATGTCACCCCGCTGAAAAGAACTGAGAGATTGCAGGCACCATTGGCCAGAGAAAGGGGGCACTCATGAGAGGCAGGTGCGGACTCTGTTACAGGCACCAAAAATGAGTCCCTGTTGTGTTTGCTTTGAGAGTTGAAACTCTCCTATTAAACTTGTAAGGTTTATAAACACAACAGTTAGGTTTCCATAGCCCTGTAAATCCTGTTCAGATTATCCTATTCCTCAGAGTTCCAGTAGGCCATATTGTTTTGTTTTCTTAGTATTCTGCTGGATTTTGCTTCTTCAATATATTGCTCTCTTAATTTCATCCTACAATGTGGTGGCAGTGTTTCACACTGTTGCTTGAGAATATACTGGAAATTACCTTGAATCCTTGATTGATAAATAATTTCCAGGTGGATGTCACCTACAGTGAGCTAAGGGGATTGGAGTGGGGTTGGGTTGATTTTTATTGTGTAGTGAGAAGTTATGGCAGCTGCAAAAAGCGTTGAGTCAGGGTGCTTGTTAGAGGGTTATGGGAGAGTCACAAACTGGCAGAAGGGCTTATTAAGTTGGCAGGGTTTGACAGCTGGAAGAGCAGTTGGCTCTTGGCTCTTATGTGAGGAAATTGTGGGAGTCTCATTTGTCAGAGGGTGTTCAAAAGTGCTTCTAAGACATTTAAAAGAGCATTTAGTAATGTGGAGAGGGCTTGTTTGGGAATTTTGGAGTACTCTCATGTGAGGGATAGTGTCGTCATATCTGGGAACATTGCAGGAGGGTTAGACAGTTATCAGGGGGGATTGAGTAGGCTACCTGTTTGTGTGAGGGAGGGCTTTTGTGGATGAGTAAACTCATCTATTACTTCTGGGGTAATTCTGCGCCACTGCATGTGTGCAGAATTCATGTCCCCCACAGATTTCTTTGCTTCCCCGCAGAAAAATGACTTTCTGACAGGGAAGCTGCAAGACCAGTCACGCACCACTCCATAGCAGTGCAGGTACATCGTTTCAGGCACCCAGAGCAGTTGGCGGAGAGGTAAATCACCACAGGGCTGGGGACACCCCAGCCGGTGGCTCCTTACCTGACCTGGGATCAGCTGCTAGTCCCATCTGTGCAGGAGGTAAGAGAGGACAGGACTTCATCTCCCCTGCAAGGAGTGGCTGGGACTGTGTCAGACCCACCCTCAGAAACCTCCCCCAGCTTCAGAAAGCTCAGTGTCCTCCCCTGCTTCCTGCCCACATTGCTCCTCAGCTGTGGGGGGAGGGATCATTGTACGGGGAACTGCTCCCCCATCCACCCAACCCCCATGCATCCGGACCTCCCAGATACCCCTGCCAAGCCTCACCTGGTACATCCAGAACCCTCTAGCCTTCCATACCTGAACCTCACCCCACTGAACCTCAACCTCTGCATCTGGAACCCCTCTGCACCCAGACCCCCTGCTTCCAGACCCCAACCCCTGCACCCATACCACCCCTGCTGAGCTCCCTCAACTCAAACCCTCACCCTGATGCACCATGCCCTGCACCACTCTGAGCCCCCACATCCAGACCTTCATGACATTGACACCCAACTAGCTGCACCCAGACCCCCACCAAGACCACTCCCCCAACACCCAGAACCCCCCTCTGAGCCCCAACCACCCTCACCTGGAAGCCTCTGCAGAGTCCCATTGTCCCTGCACCTGGAACTCCACCAATGAGCCTCTCTGCATCCAGATCCCCTCACCTAGACCCCCCACTGAGCTGCCTGCACCCAGATTGTCCCACACAGAGCCCTCTCACCCCACACCTGGCTCTCCCAACACTAAGCCTCTCTACATTTGGATCCTGCCTGGTTGAGCCTGCCTGCCCCCACACCTGGTACACCTGGCACAGAAGGGTAGGACCCCCGGGTGTTTCTGGGGCAGGCCCAGGCCTTGTACTGTGTTAGGGTCAGGTGCAGCCTCACCGTTGAGTCCATGTGCTGTGGGTGGGGGAAGTTGCAAGGTGATCTCCCATCTTTGTGCAACCAGTGGCCTGTGCTCCCCATTGCCATTCTGGAGCCTCTGCATTTATTTATTGGCAAATGAAATTTGCAGAATTTTAAAATATTGTGTGCAGCATTTTTAAGTTTTTGGTGCAGAATGCCCTCAGGAGTAATCTATATATTGAGAATAAATATACTCACTCACACTATGCTATATATAACTAAGATATAGTTTAGTAAGATATACTAACTAAGATATAGTTTAGGTGTGCAGGTAGAAGCAACTAGTAACACTTTTTGACACTTAATTTCATATTTTGATTTCAAAATAAACTGAATTGCTTATAAAATGCTAAAAAAGAAGTCTCAGTGGAATGTGAAGGTGATATAGTTAGTGTGTTAGGTTTGAATGTTATTCCCAGAGTATGTTGGTGGCCTCTTCAAACGTTGTGATAAGTACAAGGGGTTGTAGTTTTGTAGACTCAGACTATGGTCAGAAGGGACCATCATGATAATCTACTCTGACCTCCTGTACATTGCAGACTACAGAACCTCACCTACCCACTCCTGTAATAGATCCATAACCTCGGGCTGAGTTACTGAAGTCCTCAAATTATTTAAAGACTTCAAGTTACAGACAATCTGCCATTTACCCTAGTTTAAATCTGCAAGTGACCTGTGCCCCATGCTCCACTGTCTTATTTAAGGAGCTGCAAATATAGATAAAGATTCAGCCATGATAAGTCCACGTTTGTTAGCAAACATTCTTTTAACAGTCATGCCAGAAAACCAGAAGTCATGACTTGCTGTGTATTGAAATATTTCATGGACTCTCAACCAGGCAAAGGAAGATGGTAAGATAAAAAACATGTTTTGATAGCAGGAGTGTAAGGGTACGTCTACACTACAAGACTATTTCGATTCATCTTAATTCGAATTTCTGGAATCGACCTAATGTAGTCGAAGTTGTGTATCCACAATAAATACAGTAATTCGACTGTGTGAGTCCACAGTAACGGGCGAAGCGTCGACTTTTGAAGCGGTGCACTGTGGGAAGCTATCCCACAGTTCCCGCACTACCCGCCGCCCATCGGAATGCTGGGATTTCCCACCAATGCATGCTGGGGGCGGGAAACTGTGTCGAGGGTGGTTTTGGGTAACTGTCATCATTCAACCGTCACTCCCGCCGGCGGGAAATCAGTTCGCGCACTTTTCCTGTTATAAGTGACAGCGCGGACGCCACAGCACTCCACTGCGACCATGGAGCCCGCTGCGATCATCGCTGCACTTATGGCCGTTGTCAACTCCTCGCACCTTATCGAACACCTCTTCCACAGTGAGATGTTGAGAACTCGGTCGAGAAGGCAATGGCAGCGTGGTGAGGACATGAAGTCTCAGAGTGGCACAGACCTCTCAGAAAGCACGGTACGCCGCGCCGTGGAGATCATGGTGGCAATGGGTCATGTTCATGCTATGGGACGTCGATTCTGGGCCCGGGAAACAAGCACGGACTGGTGGGACCGCATAGTGCTGCATGTCTGGGATGAATCACAGTGGCTGCGAAACTTCAGGATGCGTAAGGGCACTTTCCTTGAACTGTGTGACTTGCTGGCCCCTGCTCTGACGCGCAAGGACACCCGGATGCGAGCAGCCCTGACTGTGCAGAAGCGAGTGGCCATAGCCCTCTGGAAACTTGCAACGCCAGACAGCTACCGCTCAGTAGCGAACCACTTTGGTGTGGGCAAATCTACCGTGGGGCTTGCTGTGATGCAAGTAGCCAACGCAATCGTTGATCTCCTGCTCTCGAAGGTGGTGACCCTGGGAAACGTACAGGTTGTCATAGATGGCTTCGCCGCAATGGGATTCCCAAACTGCGGTGGGGCTATAGATGGGACTCACATTCCTATCCTGGGACCGGCCCACCAGGCCAGCCAGTATATAAACCGCAAGGGCTACTTTTCCATGGTGCTGCAAGCACTCGTGGACCATAGGGGACAGTTTACCAACATCAACGTCGGGTGGCCGGGCAAGGTTCATGACGCACGTGTGTTCAAGAACTCTGGTCTGTTTAGACGCCTGCATGAAGGTAGTTTCTTCCCAGACTACAAAATAAATGTTGGGGATGTGCAGATGCCTACAGTGATCCTCGGGGACCCAGCCTACCCGCTAATGCCCTGGCTCATGAAGCCCTATACAGGCGCCTTGGACAGTGCGAAGGAACTCTTCAACTACCGGCTGAGCAAGTGCAGAATGGTGGTGGAGTGTGCTTTCGGACGTCTCAAGGGGAGATGGAGGAGCTTACTGACTCGCTCGGATCTCAGCGAAAACAATATCCCCATTGTCATTGCAGCTTGCTGTGTGCTCCACAATCTGTGTGAGAGCAAGGGGGAAACGTTTATGGCGGGATGGGAGCTTGAGGCACATCGTCTGGCTGCTGATTACGCTCAGCCAGACACCCGTGCGATTAGAAGAGCACAGCGGGAAGCCGTGTGCATCAGGGAGGCTTTGAAAGCCAGGTTCCTCAGCGAGCAGGGTAACCTGTGACTATTAACTTTGTGTATAGAGAAGCGGAACCTGCCCCTGTTTCTTTACCCAGTTTCTGTTGACTCTCCTCTACAGTTTCATATCCCGTTCACCCCGTTTGCCCCCTTCCAACACATGTGTACAAATAAAGTTAATAGAGCATTGTTCAGCAGCAACCTACTCTGGACTACTGACTTCGCGTGAAAGGGTTGACACAGGGACGGTGACTGTGGTAGGTTGGGTGTGCAGTGATGTAGAGACCGCTTCTAGACTATAGGACTGATAGGCTCCTGCTCGTACAGCGGTCTCTGTGGTGAGGACTGGTACAGGTGCGTGTGCAGGAATGGGTGAGTGGTGCAGGCTTTGCGACGGAGTTTGGGTGCAGGCTCTGGGCTGGGGGTTGGGGGCATAGGAAGGTGTGAGTGGTGTGTGATAATGGGGAGGAGGTGTAGGGGGTTGCGGGCTGGGGACTGATGGTTTGATGCATTGTAGAGGCTCAGGGCTACGATAGAAGGGCAGGGTGAGGGTAACCTGCCTTGCCACTTGTGGATGGCATGCTCAATGACCCTGGGGCAGCAGACAGCATTTCTGCGGGTAGCCTCTCTACTGTGAGACAGGGACGTGGCGAGGGGTGTGTGAGACGACATGCCGGGGGAGGGGTGGCAGGTGGGGGCTGGTACCTGCTCCAGGCAGGGAATTGACGGGGCTGGGGGAGACCCGCGTGGGACAGGGCACGATCCAGGCATGGCCGGTGGAGAGACCCACCTGCAAATATATCTGGCGCAGGGCATTTTCCGCCTATGAGCAGAACATGAAAATCACCCCACAGACTGACCAGGGTGACTAGAGGCTGCACTCTGTGAGTGACCAGCTGTTGATCTTGCCCCCATATCTGTACCACTATTAACGGTGAAAGTCCTATGCAATTCCCAAACCATTCTCCCCCCTTCACGGAAAGTATTCTGCAAAGAAACCTGACGGGAAAAGAAATTACCAAAAAATAAAAACTTTTTATAATGAACAGCACATTAAGGGAAGGACTTCTCAAAAGTAAGGTACTGAGAGCGTTTTGTAAGTTTAGCACTCTGCTGTGGTGCATTAACATTTTTCACGGCCCCTGGTGCCCCTTCCTCTTGTCATTTTGGGTGATGATGGGATTGGACTTTGCGGCGGGGGGCGGCGGTCGCAGATGCAGTGAAGGGGAGCTCCGTCCTCCTTCCTGCGGTGCTGCAGAACATCTTCAAGGCGCCTGGATCAGGTAGGGATACAGTTGCACCTGTGTGATGGGAAAAAGTGAGTGAATTCCATAGAGAGATATTTTTGGTCAAAAAAGAAACAGTCTACTCAGTGTGTGTGAACAAGAGCAAGCACAGCACCTCTCTCATGAGCACTCACTTGGGGAAAGTTCGATTTCTCTGGGTTCGCTTTCATTGCCTGTGGTATTGCACTGCAGACCAGAGAAGCGGGGCAGGAAAGAAGAATCCATGGAGCGGCCAGGCATGGTAAGCCAATTTTTTTTTGCAGCTTTAAGTTGCATCTACAGCACTGTCCTCCTGCTGCAGGCAAACATGAAAGCAGAATCGGTGCCCCTGTTGCAGCCCCTCGCAGCCGTTCCCTGTTAGAGATCCCTGTATTCTCCCACTCTGCAGCCTGCTACACGTGGCTGTACAGTGACGCTTCTTGTTATGGAAAGGAACAGTTAAGCACAACCATTACTAATGGTACACAAATTACTCTAATTACATGCAGGAGTCTGCGCGCGACATCACACTGAGGAGAGTGTCACGGAGAGAGAGAGCGCGCATGCTGGAGGAAAGCCAACACAACCCTGGGGCCTATGCTGCCATGCTCGTGGTCCCCGAGTTCCAGCTGAGAGCGTTGCGCGGAAAAGTGTGCTTCCTCGGGGCACCCAATAAGCAAGCCCTGCCCAGGAACCTCATGCAGAGGCTTGGCGATTACCTCCTGGAGAGCTTCCTGGAGATGTCAGAGGAAGATGACAGTTCCATCCACCTGTACATAGACCTTGTGTTCGCCTAGTTGTTTTCCCAGTTTATTTAAAAAATAAATGTTAACATGTTTGAAGCAGTTACCGATTGATCCTTCTCCTGATTCAGGGTCCGTGGTAACGGGTGGGGAGTGTTGGTAGGGGATCTCATTGACGGTGACGAAGAGATCCTGGGTGTCGGGGAAATCTGTGTTGTAAGCGCTGTCGACTGCCTCGTCCTCTTAAACTTTCCCGTACGTGAACATCTCCGAGGAACAGTCCGTCGACAGTATCCCATCCTCTCAGTCCACGGTCACTGGTGGGGCAGTGGTGGCAGACCCACCGAGAATGGCATGCAGTGCCTCGTAGAAGCGGCATGTCTGGGGCTGGGCTCCGGAGCGTCCGTTTGCCGCTCTGAGTTTCTGGTAGCCTTCTCTCAGCTCCTTGACTTTCACGTGGCACTGCGTTGTATCCCGGCTGTATCCTCTGTCTCTCATGGCTTTGGAGACCTTCTCGAAGGTCTTTGCATTCCGTTTGCTGGAGCGCAGCTCCGAAAGCACAGACTCATCGCCCCACACAGCAATCAGATCCGAGACTTCCCGGTCAGTCCATGCTGGGGACCTCTTTGTAGTGTGAGATTGCCTGGACTCCTCTGGTAGAGAAGTCTGCATCGTTGCCGGTGCTGCTGAGCTCGCCCCGATGAGCAACCAGGACATGGGATTCAAACTGTCCAGACAGGAAAAGGAATTCAAATTTTCCAGGGGCATTGACTGTGTGGCTGGTCAGAGCATCCAAGCTCGGACTGGCGTCCAGAGCGTCAGCAGAGTGTTGCACTCTGGGATAGCTCCCGGAGCTACTAAGATCGATTCGCATCCACACCTAGCCTAATTCGACATAGCCATGTCGAATTTAGCGCTACTCCCCTTGTCGAGGTGGAGTACCGAAGTCGAACTAAAGAGCCCTCTATGTCGAATTAAATGGCTTCCTGGTGTGGACGGGTGCACGCTTAATTCGATTTAACGCTGCTAAATTCGATTTAAAGTGCTAGTGTGGACCAGCCCTAAGACCCTAACCTCTGTCAAATCTCAGCTCATTAGAGGTACCATCACAATAGAAGATATCAGCTTCATATGTTGTTTAGTTTAATCACTATAGGGAAAATAGAAATTGAAATGATTACTTGGCAAGTTAATGAATTTTTAAATTGAAAACTGATTGTATTTCTTCTTGTAATACATACTATTATTTATGATTTATTAAAATCCATTTCCTCATATCTATTTTCTGTTAAGATACCATTTATGCAGGTTTTTAATTTCTGGGCCTTGAAATAGGCAAAACTTCGTTAACTCTTAAGGTCCTTAGGGTCAGGAGTAGTGAGGGTTGAATATGAGCCTGGCTTCCTATTAGTAAGTACACACCAAGTATAAATGCTGTCCTCAGAAGGTTCTGGTGAGATCCTTCTTATGGTTGCCTCTGGCACTTCAGTAGTTTTTTCTTGGTGCTTTAGTGTCTTGAAGAAATTTACTCATGTTCTATACTGTGCTTAGATGCCTAACGTCTTTGTGCATTATTGGTTTTCTCTGCACCTTAGTGTCTTTATTAATTAGCACCTTGGTGCAACTGCTGCAATACTCTGGCACCAACTTTGATCTCAGTGCATCATCACTGAATTAACAGTGCTTAAGAGTCCTAGGTATTTTTAGTCAGTCTTGAGGCTGAAGAGCCAGAGGCGCTTGTCCTCTCTGTTCCAACATTTCTTTCAATACACTAGTACCCTTTCCATTTTATCTTGAAAGAGCTATCTTACTCTCTATATTATTAATGCTAAATAAAACTAAAACAATGAAAACTGAAAATCTTCCCTGTTCATACTGTTAATTTTGCCCTTGTTGTTGCTGCTTGTTGCAGCTTTAACTTCACTTTACTCTTGAGATATCCATCAAATGTCTTGCCCTCCAGAAATGAAAATTTTACACAGATGGCGCCTTTTGAGAAGGGAATACTACTTAACTTCTATGAAATTCCCCTATGATAGGATTTATATTCCCCTATGTACCCCCCCTTCAGAGACTAGAGAGTACTTTTAAGGCCTTGTTTTCCCTTGCACCTTAATTTTGACATTTCCTTAAGGCACACTTTCTGTCTTATGTTGATCTGGCTTTTCTTTCTCAGAGTTTTGCCTCCCACTTAGGAGGCAACTGGCTGGAATATTTAATCAGCTGCATTTCTACTCAGCAGGGGATGACATGTAATGGCCACCAGGGCATCTGGCTCATGCGCTATCCCACGGCTATTGACCTCAAGATTCAAAACATCTCAAGATCTACAAGAGCTGTACCAGTCTTACACTAAGGAGTTAAAACCCATGAGTGAAAATCCTGGGCCCATTGAAATCAGTGACACTCCATGTATCTTGAGAAATAGAGAAAATTACTTGACAATTCTATCTGACTTCTGCACGGGATGGATTTATGGCTTTAAGAAGATGTCACTTAAGAAATGGGTGGTTTCTACTGCTTAGCTGGGAAATAAATACAGTGTGTTGAATAACAAGAAACACTTCAGTTTTCTAAGCTATGTATCCTATTGCAGCCATGGGTTACAACTATAATAACTTATCCTGCAACAAGTAATCCAGGTTTTATGCCATTATCTTGTTCTGCAGTATTCAATAAAACTAGAGTAGTTACTGTAGCACCACATATTATGCTATGTATACTGTTTCTGTAGATTTTGCTCTGCAGCATCTCTCTCTCTCTCTCGTATTAGAGTGTGCTTGCACCAACAGTTTGGGAGAATCTACATACTTCTTAGTTTTCTCTTACCCAAACAAAAACCATGAGCAAATATAAATCACAAGCCCAGTGAACCAATAGGTTACACAAACATTCTAGCAGAAGTAGAGAGGTTATAAAATACCATCAACTATATAGTTCTTATGTAACTCAATTTTTTTTAAAAAAAATTCCCCCCTTTCAGTAGAAACAATATAATTTATTAGAAATCATTCAGTTTGGAATTCTGTCGCATGAACCAGCATTCATGCTAATGCCATTAGATAGATATACTGGTGGATTTTGATATAACTATTAGCTCAGCAGCTGGAGTGGATGAAATTGTGTTTAAATAGATTTGCTCTTTCCTTTCCTGAAAGATCTAAGAAGTACAGGTGATCCCCAACTAGGAAAGATGATATTCTGTGGGCTATTATGACCTCTCTTTAAGTGCAGACAGTGTTCCAGCTATCCCAATATCTGCCCGAAATAGAGAGATGGATGCAAAACAGTTCTGGCTCAACCAAGGCAAAGCAGAGATGAAGCTGGCTGGTAGGACACAAATTGAGGAACTGACAGATACCATGACCCTTTATCCTAGTGAGGCCACCTTCCCCTGATTGTCAAGGTTGTGTGCCACTGTGTGGTCCTTCTGAACTCATCTTGGACTCCCAGATAGCAACAGTAGCCAACATGACATTCATCCATCCACAACTAGGAAGGAATTTGAGGAGCAATTACAGTGATCTACAAATTTGTCTCCTCCTACCTCTATCTTGATACATATATGGCTACTATCAGACATCTTTGAACATTGAAGCTATTGGAATGCATCTGGAGTTGACCATGAAGACTGACCAAAAATTAATGCTTATACAGCATGCACTGGTCCTCTGCAAATCATGGCAAAGCAGTAAGAATGTTATCTTAAAGTTCTTTTAGTCTCTTCATTACTTGCCTGAATTGTCCAATTCAGAATACTTATCTTTGTCTACAGATCCTTAAATGAACTGGGGTCTTGGTAACTCTATGACCATCTCTGACTCCATGCCCTCAGAACCACAGATAGATTCAAGTTGGACGCTTGGACTGACAGATCCCAGGCATACCCTACAGAGACAGAGAGCAGAAATTCTACTAGAGCTGAACAAGAATCTTAACATCATCTTAGTATGTTGAAATGTCCCATCTATATGCAGACTCTTTTCTATAGGACAAATGTGGTCCTTGACTTCACCTGGAATCCAGTTATTTTATTAAGAGGCTGTGAAGGAAGAAGGGGTTGAGGGGGATAGAGAGGTTTTTGAAAGAGCATATGGATGCTATAGTGACTGGCACTTTAGAAATGCTTGTTATATATATATCTATATCTATATATATATATCGGAAAGTCCACTATAATGTATTGCTGAACTGAAAATGTTTCTGATAAGATTTATGATTTTTATGCTTTGCCTTGATCTTCATTATTTTTACAGTTAAGTGTATAAATTTCCACTGGCTACTTGACAACCAGCAAAGATAAACCCTGCCAAGAAACTGATAGAGTAAACTAAGTGGATACAAAGAAATGTGAATGTGGCTCTCATACTAGCACAAAAATTAATTTACACAAATTAAACAGTTTGCTGGAAGCTTGCTATGAGGCTGAATATTTACTATATAGCTGCTTTATAATTGTGGGTAAAAGGATGGATATTCTATTAACTCTATAATGCAATGAATTTAATAGTAATTTATCTTAGCTTCTCAATGAAGAGTTTTAATAATTTGCATATGCAAACTACTAATTTCATACAAAGAGGATTGGTTGACTAGCAGTGACATGTGAACTGAAATATTTTGGCTGTATTTTAGGAAACTTGTGCAGAAGTAACCAGATATTTCCAAAAGATATTATGGTCCTTTCTGTAAGGAATTAAAAAAACAAATCTCTCATGCTTTTTTCTCCCATTTTTTGCTTTTTTTATATTTTGCTAATTCTTGATGTTAAGAGCATTTTTTAAATACAAAACATTTCTAGTATTGTTGCACTGCAGACACTTCCTGCTGAGTGTGTATTATTAAAGAATTGCGGAAAGACTCAAATTAAGGACAGCCCTAAGTAGCAAAATATTCTTTAAAAGTTGTGCGCAAGTACTGCAGTTAAGTCAGAAAGGTCTAGCTGAGTAAGATGAGCAGGATTTGGCAAATACAATTATGGTTTGTTTTAATGAATATAAGAACCTGAGGAAAGAGAGAAAGGAGCAAATAGTGACAACTAGGAAATTGGAGAACTGTGGGTACAAGTCAGAGCTTAAAGTTCAGTTGAAAATAAAGTACAAACAATAGAATATTGTCTTTCCTTCACTCTGATCTTAGCAAAGACAGATTCATTAGAAAGTATGGATGCATATGGCAGTGGTTTCATATACTTGTATTCCAAGCCATGGTTTTTTTCCTCTAGCATTTTCTTCACAGTAGCACTCATTGCTTCTGACCTCACACTCGAGTCTGGTAGAAGGCCTTCCCTACCACCCAGAGCAAAAACTTAGAGTATATGCTAAACCCAGATTCTAAAGCTGGAAATTCTTATGCCTGTATTCCTAGAGAAGAGTATCACAAGTCCACTCCTACTTTCAGGCATTAAACACTGGAACATCATCTAGTTTAGAGGCTTTTATTTCCCTGATGGCCATTCTTCTTGATCACCGTGAAATTAATTTTATCTAAATTGCACATACACCTATATTCATTCAATTTAACTCTTGTTAAAAGACAGCATAGATGTTGATATTAATTCAATAAGCTGCACTCAGCGAAGCCTAAATTTGCCCTATTTCAACTAAGTTAGGACTTCTGGGAATTGGAGGAAAAAGGTGACAAGTTGCTGACTTTTCTCCTAAAACAAAAGACCTCTGCATGTAGAATCTCAGTCATCTGTGAGAAACATTATGTACATCACCAAAATATATTAATAAAGTGTTGTTCTTTAATTTCACTAAAGATCAGTACAAATTGGACACAAACCTCTCAACAGATGCTTTTGTTCAATTTTTCAAAAATACGACTTTACCACAAATTGCTGCAGCCCAGTATAGAAACCTTGATGCTCCCCTAACTGAGGATGAGTTTATTCAAACCATTAAGAATATGAAAATCAGGAAAGTCCCTGGGCCAGATGGCTTCCCTTCTGAATTCTATAGATACTTTCTTGAGCTCCTGTCTAACGAGATGCTTAAACACTCCTAGAGGGCATGCTTCCCCCTATACTGAGGGAAGTCATAATATCAATTACTCCTTAACCCCAAGGAAAATGCCAAACTATGTTCCAATTATAGGCAAATTTCACTTAGTAATAGTGATGTCAAAATATTGGCAAAAGTTCTGGCTATGAGAGCGGAGAAGGTTTTGGGTTCTATCAGATAATCTTTGACAACTTATTGATGTCATAGCAGTGAAATAGGATGACCACAAGCCGTATGAGCATCAGATAAAGAAAAGGCTTTTGAGAGATTGGTCTGGAGGTATATATGTTATACTTTACAAAAATTTGAATTTGGACCCATATGGTTCCTGAATTCAACTGTTATATTCTTACCCAACCTCTTGTATTACAACCAGCAATGTGACCTTGTATACCTAGTGATACAAATAGGTGGCATCCTCTCCCTAAGCTTTTGGGGAGGGTTAATACAATAATGAATTTTCAGTGTAGGGTTCTGTGTAGTCTAAGCAATCTACTTGTAGATAGTCTTCAATCTTATTTTAGAAAAGTTAATAACATTATTAGAGCCTTTTTGTAGGGTCATGGTCAAGGCTCATGACCATCACTTAAAAATCTCCAGCTCCCTGTAGGGAACAGGGACTTCCCAGACCTACAAAATCATTATGCTTTTATCATGTCACAAATGTCAAATTCAGCAAAGAATCCTGTGGCACCTTATAGACTAACAGCACGTTTTGGAGCACTTCGTCGGATTCACCCACGAAAGCTCATGCTCCAAAACGTCTGTTAGTCTATAAGGTGCCACAGGATTCTTTGCTGCTTTTACAGATCCAGACTAACACGGCTACCCCTCTGATACTTGACACAAATGTCAAATTGGTTCCAGCATGCTAACACCATTATGCCCACGTGTGCAGAAACTGAATGGGGTTAATGTATCCATTTCCCCCGTGGGTCTGCTTGGTTCCTATTATGTTCGATGGAGAAAAATAAGGAGTCTTCCATGGTGGTTGCATGAAGGATGTGGGCTTTCTTAGCAAAGAAGAACCAATTTCATTCTTGCTAGCTTGCAAAAGCCCTTTTTTTGGGATAACCCAGACTTGCAAATTGGGTGAGGGGGAGGGCGAGCCTGTAATTTGGAAGAACTGGCTGAGCCAGGGTATCATATAAATTCCCAATTAGTCAAGCATGAGGTTTAGTCTGTTTTGTAACACTAAAGCAATGATATGACCTGCCATTCTCAACAGAGTCACAGTACTGTATCAATTGCTAAAGTACCAGTTTGGTCCAGAGGCCCCAGACCTACTGGGAACTTTGGACATACTTCATAAACTCCCCCGCTATTTGTACTTTGCTAATGAAGACTAACGCCATTGGTCAGGAGTTTTGTGAAAACACAGGAAAGGGAGTTATCATAGGCCTTAAAAGAATCCCACTGGCAGAGCATATTTTGTAATGCTTCTGTGGCTATGCCTAATATAGCAAAAGATTCTATTCAAAATCTGTCGGATGCCACAGAGGTAGTGCAAGCTGTGAGGCCTTGTCCACTGATATTTGGTGGCACTCTAATAAAGAAAAAGGAACCCTTTTGCAGATGCTGTGGAACTATCCAACAGTCAGGCCACTGTGGAAAGAGGTGGACACAAGAATGAAAATAGTGCTTATCTTCAGCAACCAAACCTCAGCTGGAAATAGTATCTTAGGTTCTGTATCTTCTACACTGGGTTTAACTCTACCACAAAGTCTTTGAAGCTTGAGGGCTACAATGATTACCAAGCACATGATTGTAGAAAAATGGAGGAGTAGGTTTATGCCCAGACTAGAGCAGTGGTATTCAGACTTGTCTGAGTGAGCAGCAAAAGAAAGAATAGCCTGTTGATGTACAGAACAATTGTATGAATTCAAAGAAATTTTGGGCCCCTTTTTTTGAGATAGTTCAAATAGTCTTCCATTCCACCTCATCTCTTGGCATTTTCCTTCTCCTTTTTGCCTATCTGTGTATGGGTTTTTTTTTGTTTTTTTTGTTTTTTTTTTATTTGGGTGACTGAGCAACAAAATGGTGGATGAAATCCAGTGTTGATAAATGCAAAGTAATGCACATTGGAAAACATAATCTCAACTATGCATATAAAATGATGAGTTCTAAATTAGCTGTTACCACTCAATAAAGAGATCTTGGAGTCATATGTGGATAGTTCTCTGAAAACATCTGCTCAATGTGCAGTCAAACCAAAACCAAAAAAACCCCCAAAACCCTAACAAAGTCAGGAACACTGAGGAAAGGGATAGATAATAAGATAGTAAATGCCACTATATAAATCCATGGTACACCCACACCTTGAATACTGTGAACAGATGTGGTCGATCCATCTCAAAAAAGATATATTGGAGTTGGAAAAGATTCAAAATAGGGCAGCAAATACAACAGCACAAATGGGGAAAACTTGGTTGAGGACTGGGGCACCTCCCAGACAGCTAGCAGCAGGGGAGGGAGCAACTGGTCCCACTGGCGTAGTTCCTCCGGGGGGAACTTTCGCAACATCTCCTTGAGGGTCCGGTTGAACCGTTCCACCAGCCCGTCCGTCTGTGGGTGGTAGATGGAGGTGCGTAGTTGTTTTAGTCCCAGGAGCTTGCAGACCTGTTGTAACAACCTGGAGATGAAATTGGTGCCTTGATCGGTTAGAATTTCTCGGGGCAGGCCCACCCGCGCAAAGACCTTCACCAGTTCCCCGGCGATGGTCCGGGTGGTGGTGCTCCGCAATGGGATGGTGTAAGAGTCCGGTGTGGGGGCTCGGCCCTCTCAGGTGCGGCCGGGAGCCAGGCCGCGTCACTACATGGCCTAAATCAGCAGTTCAGTCTCCGAAGGTCCAAGGGCTCAGACCCTCAGGCAGGGGCTGAGCAAGATAAACAGTCAATGAAGCCCAAACCCTCAGTCAGGGCGGGGCAACAAACAGTGGTTCGAGGGGCTCAGACCCTCAGGCAGGGGCTGAGCAAACAGAGTCAGTAATTTAAGCCCAAGCCCTAGTCAGGGCGGGGCAACAAGCAGTAGTTCAAGGGCTCAGGTTCTCAGGCAGGAGCTGAGCCACCACACAGTAGTTCCGGGCTCAGGTCCTCCGGCAGGAGCTGAGCAAAACAAACAGTTAGTGAAGCCCAGCCGTAGGTCAGGGCGGGGCAACAAACAGTAGTTCAAGGGGCTCAGACCCTCAGGCAGGGGCTGAGCAAAATAAACAGTTCAGGGGCTCAGGTCCTCAGTCAGGAGCTGAGCAACCACAATAGTTCAGGGGCTCAGGTCCTCGGGCAGGAGTTGAGCAACACAATAGTTCAGGGGCTCAGGTCCTCAGTCAGGAGCTGAGCAACCACAATAGTTCAGGGGCTCAGGTCCTCAGTCAGGAGCTGAGCAACACAATAGTTCAGGGGCTCAGGTCCTTAGGCAGGAGCTGAGCAAAACCAACAGTTAGTGAAGCCCAGCCCTTGGTCAGGGCGGGGCAACAAACAGCAGTTCACAGGCTCAGACCCTCAGGCAGGGGCTGAGCAAACAGCAGGTAAGTCCAGACTTCTATGTCTGAGCACTGGTGTGAGGGGGAGACTGCCACCTGTGAGTGGGGTGGCAGGGGGGACACAGGCCCACCCACTCCACTGTGTCCCAACCCGGGGCCCTAACAGCGGCAGTTAGTCTGCTGCTGTGCCGGTGGGGTCCTGACCGCAACACACCGACATTGGCTCAAAGTCTGCTGTAGCCAGACTGGGGTCAGCTACCCCCAGGCTACTTTCCATCTCTCCCTCCATGGGTACCAGCTCATCTCCGGTGTCCGGCGCTGGGTCCCACACCATGGGCTCCTCGACGTGCTGAGGGCCGGCTAGCTCGGGCTGCTCCTCAGGACTCGGGTCGGGGGGACGCTCGAACAGCTCCTCGGGGTACCGGGCTCGGGGAAGGCTCGGCCAGTCCTCTTCAGGGTATCGGGCTCGGGGAAGGCTCGGCCAGTTCTCCTTGGGGTACCGGGCTCGGGGAAGGCTCGACCAGTCCTCCTCAGGGTACCGGGCTCGGGGAAGGCTCGGTCCAGCAGGAGCCCGGTCAGGAGCATCTGTCCTCTCCGGCCGCCGGGCAGTAACTGAGCGCTGGGGCCGGGCCTTTATACTTCCTGTCCCGCCCCTTGACTTCCGGGGAGTGGGGACAGGCAGCAGTGGCTCCGCCCACTGCGGCGACAGCTGTTCTGGCTCGGCCCTCTCAGGTGCGGCCGGGAGCCAGGCCGCCTCACTACAGATGGCCTCGGGGAAACGGGTGGCGTAGTCAATGATGACCAGGACATACTGGAACCTGGCGTTACTTTTCGGGAGTGGGCCCACCAGGTCCATGGCCACTCGTTCAAAAGGTGTCTCAATTATAAGCATGGGGACCAGGGGTGCCTTGGGCACTCACTGCGGAGCGGCTAACTGGCACTCAGGGCAGGAGTTACAATAGTTCCTCACCTCCTGGTGAACACTGGGCCAGAAGAACCACGTCAAGATCCGGGCAAGGATCTTCTCATGGCCCAGATGCCCAGCGGCCGGGACGTCATGTGCCAGCTTCATCACAGCTCGCCGGTGACACCGCGGTACCAGCAGCTGTGTTTGGGGTTCCTTCGTGTGGAAGTCATGGTAGATCCGGTAAAGATGGTCCCGGCGTAGTTCAAAGTGGGGCCACTGGGTTGCGCGCTGAGGGTCGATGATGGTCCCATCAACTGCCACGAGTTGTTCATAGGCCCAGCTAAAGGTAGGATCAGCCTTCTGGTCCCGGCAAAAATCGGTATGAAGGAGGGGCTCGACCGCAGGCTCCAGACGAGGATTATCGGTCTCCTCGTTCTCCGCTTCGGTCCCCGGGGTCCCATCGGCTTCCTCCAGTAGGGCCTCCTGGTGTTCTGCTTCCAGCGCCGGTATCAACCGGAGGACCTCCTCAAAGGCGGGCCAGTCCCGCCCCAGGATCACCGAGTATGCCAGTCGAGGGGCTAAGCCGACCACGAGTCGTCGGGTGACGCCAGCTACTGTCAGCGGGACACAAGCACTAGGATAGGGCCGTCCGTCCCCATGGATGCACTGCAGGTGTATCGTTCCCAAGCGGCGGTCTGCCGGGGGCCCCAGGGCCTGGCGGATTAACGTCTGGCCGCAGCCAGAGTCAATCAACGCCTGGGTTGCCTGGTCCCCGACGACTACCGGGACCGTGAGCTTGGGGGCCTGTGGGGAGCCTGGTCCCCTGCACAGACCTGCCCGAAGCTGCAGTCCATCTCTGTGCAGTCCCGCTGCAGGTGTCCAGTCTGCCCACAACAGAAACAGGGTCCGAGTACAGGGTGGCCGCCCCTGGAGGGGGCTCCCCTTGGACTTCTGAGAGGGCTCCGATGGGCCCTCGAGGGCCCCAGCCCGCAGGGTGCCGTTCCGGACCAAGGGGCCGGATCCAGGCGCCGGACCCGAGGCCCCGGGCGGGTGTCCTGCCCGCGGCCAGGGTTTCACGGCCCTGTCAGGGCGTTCCCCTTCCTGTCAGGCTTAGGGCGGTCGGGTCCAGGATTTGGGGGCCAAAAGGCGAGCCCCACGGATGTTTTGGCTGCAAAAAAGTCCTCCATTAGGGAGACGGCCGCGGCCAACGTTGCCGGCCGGTGGCGGAGCACCCAGGCTCGTCCTCGGGCCAGCAGAGTATATACAAACTGCTCTAGGACAACTTGTTCAGTGACCTCCTCTGCCGTCCTTGTGTCTGGCTGTAGCCATCGCCGACATGCCTCCTTCAGGGCTTGGGCCACCAGCCGAGGTCGGGCGCCCGGGGGTACGTCTGGCTCCGGAACCACTGCCGAAAAGTCTCAGGGCTAACGTCCAGGGCATCCAGGATCGCGGTCTTTACTCGGCCATAATCCCGGTCAGGTACGGGGCCAGAAGGGTGGGCCATTGGTCCCGGGCCCACCCCACGATGAGGGCCACCCATTCGAAGGTTACCAGGAACGCCTCGGGGTCATCGTCGGGGCCCATCTTGGTGAGTCATACTAGAGTGGCAGAGCGTGGTGCCCCAGCGCCATCCCCTGCCGGCGATTCTACGGGGCAGGGTAATGTGGTCACCAGCTGCTGCAGCTGGGTTCCGAGCTGCTGCTCGACTTGAGTCCTAACGTCGGCCTCTGGAGGGTCCACGAGCATAGGCTCGTCGTGGCTGGGGCTGGGTGGTAGGTCCGGGAATTCCTCCAGATAGTCGGCCCAGGGTAGCTCCGGCAGCTCCTCCGGGTAGCGGGCGCAGGGAAGCTCCGGCAGCTCCTCCGGGTAGCGGACGCGGGGGAGCTCCGGCAGCTCCTCCGGGTAGCGGACGCGGGGGAGCTCAGACCAGTCTGGGCGGCTGCCCTGGGTCGCAGGAGTTTCCCAGTCTCGAGCTCCCTGAGGGACGTCTGCTCTCTGTGGCTGCTGGGGCCTGACTGAGCTCTGAGGGCCGGCTTTTATAGTTCTGGGTCGCCGCCTGACCCTTTGAGGGGCGAGCTCAGAGCTCCGTAGCTCTGCCCACTCTGGCCTCCAGCAGGGCTCTCCCTCCTCTGGGCTGGAGGGGAGCCACACCGGCCCACTACAGGGTGCTATGATAGAGGTGTCTCAAATCATGAATGATATGGAGAAAGTGAATAGAGAAGCATTACTTACCCTTTCACACAGTACAAAAACCAGGGGTCTCCCAATAAAATTAATAGGCAGCAGGTTTAATGCAAACAGGAGGAAGTACTGTTTCACACAACATACAATTAACCTGTGGAACTCGTTGCTGTGGGATGTTGTGATGGCCAAAATTATAACCGGGTTCAAAAAATCATGGAGGATAGGTCCATCACTGGCCATTAGCCAAGATGGTCAGGAATGTAACCCCATGCTCATGGCAACCCTGAACCTCTGACGGCTAGAAACCAGGAAGGCAAGACAAAGGTGGATGTCTCCAAAATTAACCTGTTCTGTATACTCCCTCTGAAGGTCTGTCAGTGTCAGAGACAGGATATTGAACTAGATGAACCATTGGTCTGACACAGTATGGAAGTTCTTATTAGCACATCCCAAAGCTTCAGAGAATTGAAGGTTTGGAAGATTGCCGGTAGATTCTGATAGCTACATGCAGGCTCAATAAAACTATGGACATCCAAGCAACTTAGGCAAGTTCAGTTAGGGTAGCAGGAGAAGGATGTGGCATCTGTACTCCAGATTTGAGGTTTGCAACTGAAGACGCAAAGTATTGCTTGAGAGGCACAGTAAATCTTGGGGGACTGAATTTTCCCAAAAACACGTGTTGTGCACTCTTCAGCTCTCTCCTGACAGTTCAGATATAAAAGGTCTATTGACCCTATAAGGGGGTCAGTATGCAATAGTTTGCTACTTTAACTAGAGTTACCCAAACAGTTCAATTTAAACACAACACTGAATTAGTTTTGAATAAAGAAAGCAAGTTTATTTAATTACAAAGAGATAGGCTTTAAGTGAGGACAGGTATAAGATATTAAAGTCAGAAATGGTTACAAGAGAAATAAAGGTAAAATGCTTTCTAGTAACTAAAACTAGACTTGGTTCAAGACAAAATCCTTACCACATGTTCCCAGCAATATTACTAACCAAATTTTCATGTCAGGATTCCTTCCAAAGTCAAAAGGCTGGTTCTTTGTCACCTTAGAGAGAGAGAGAGAAATACCTGGGGCATTCTTGTCCAGTCACTCTTTGAAATGAATTTTCCTAAGGGTTACCCCTAGATAAAGTTCTTTCCCGCTGCGAGGATGGAGGCTCATGGTGAAAGAGGTTCCATGTTGTTGTTTGTTAAAATGCAGATCAATCTGTTCCTGCCCCCCTTCCTTGCCAAAGAATGGTCACTTGACAGGTGATTGCCAATCAATTTTGACACCTGGCTAGAGGCATCAGCTTGTCTTTGAGGAACTGGTTTATGCCATCCCCAAACTTGTCCGGTAAACACATTTCAGTTATATTTCAGTTTATGTTCACAACTTTACGTATAATGTTGCTACATGCATTTCACCAGGATATTATAGACCAGCAGGTTATTAGTTTTTTCAAATGATACCTCAGAAGGTATGTTTTGTACATAGATTATTACAGTTGTGTGAAGGGTGTGAATACAGGGCTGCATTCAGTCCCAGAGACATAATCAAATCTTGTGTTTAAACAAGTGTTTTGGTTAAACGGATTTGGCTAAGTGGGATTATGCTTGTATTTCCATTTGGAATGCTGATGAATTTGCACACAGCTGGCAGGATAGTTTCTTTTCCCCTCCAGCATTGCATTAGGTAAATGAGCATTCTTTGCAAAAAATCGGATAATGTGAGTTGCTTTGTAAATATTATGCATTTCAGTATAGATTACAGCTGTTTGGCTAAAAGAATAGGATGATGACTTAACCCTATTTAACATTTTGCATTTTTTTTCCTGTTTTGAGTACTATTAGACATATTCTGACATCTACCTTGCTAGTATATTTCACAAGCTTTGAAGCAGAAGGTATCTAACTTCATTTACTATTGTAAGGAAAAGGCCAGAGCAGTAGCTAATCAAATTTAGTACTAAGTAAAACTGGGTGACACACATCTTGTAGTGTAGGGAAATAAGTTTAAAATGTATGATGGTTGGCACCTTATAACATAGAATTACTGTACCTTTCTGTGTTGTCAGACAGCCAAAATTTAATCAAGCAGAGAATTGTTGGAAACCTCACTTATAGAAATAACAGCTGTTTGGGGGGAAAATGAGGCATAAGCTGCCATTTCCTTTAAAACCTGATCCATCCAGTAGTTTACAGCTGTTCCCATATTGTGACTCTCTTCTCTTTAAACAAAATTAAACTCTGCGTTTGTACACACATGCTTTGGTTTGTGTATGATATCCTTATGTATTGATTGGGTAGCCCTTGCTGAATGTAAATACATTTGATTTAAAACATTGGTTCATTTGATCTAGTTTGCATTGGCAGTGCTAGCTATGGGTAAAAAATAAAAGGAACTGATTCTTAGCTGGTGTAAATTGACTTCAGTGGAGCTGACATTTTACCCCAGATGATGATCTGGCCCAAAGAATTTAATGTTGTTTTTTATTTTTCATTAGACAATAAAAATGTTATTGTTAACACCTCCTTCAACCAGATCTAGATTAAGGGCGCTATTCAAAAAAATATTGTTGAAGTTTACTGTTACTTCTTCAGGCTTAAAGTTTATATCTTATTACTCTGCCACCTTGTATGCATGTTGTTTATTAAAAGGAATGCCCCCAAAAGAGTATCTCCATGTTAATGATGAGCAGGTTTTTAGGGCAGTGCCTAATGGGGCCCTATTGTGCTAGGCACTGTACAAACACAGAGTAGTAGATGGACCCAGCCCTGAAGAACTTACAGTCTAAATAGCCAGGGCAGACATAGGGTGGGGGAAGGGGTAGGACCCAAGCAGAGTGAACAATGTGGTGGGAACAAACGTCATGTTAATTCCATGATTTTGGGGACAGGGCAGTTAGTTAGGAGGGGAACAGCTAAATGTAAAGAGAAGTGAAGGGAGAGGGGACGTTGAAGGGAGGAGGGTTGAGGAGGACAGGGCAGGGGAGAAGAGAGTAAGGGGGCAGGAATGAAGCTGAGGGGAAGAGACTGAGATAGGAGGAGGGTTTGGTTGGAGCAAACAGCCAATAACAAAGGGCAGGAAAGTCCAGTGAGACTTGTGGAAAGCTCTCTGAATGTCTGAAAGTTTCTGCTTCTGCAGCTGCCTGCTCCTACTGGCTAGTCTGAGGCTGGTTCCTTCCTGCAGTTTCTCCCAAGGCCACATGGCAGAGGGGAAGGTTAGAAAGGTATCACCTGTGTCTTATGCCCCCAGAGGGAGTTTTCTGCTGAACAGTTCTGAATTTTGGAGGAGGGGTGTCGGGAGAAGGGGTGGCCGTGGCCCCAGCTGGGCCCCATTTCACCCCCATCCCCTTCTATGCAGACATTGCTGCTTCTCCCTACCAACTGAAGTTGCTTTATCTTTGCTACTATGATCAAACTGCTTATGCTCTAAAATGCAGCTATACAGCTATGAGCTGTGATCTCATAGGATACCATAAGCAAGATCGGTCCTTGTCCACAGTTAAAGAAAACCAAAAGTGCTGCAGGTACTAGTGTTGGTGATTCCACAGATGGTACCTCATCTTCTCTCATACACAACAAGGAGCCTTATTGCTTCAGCCCATATCTTCTCTGATATTTTAGAATCCATTTCAAAATTGCCTGTATCGTTTATAAATTCTCTGAGACTTTCTCTTCCCTCCCCTTAATTTTTCTTTATATCTTTCGTAACCCCTCAGCTCATCTACCATCAGTTGCCTTTGGCTGTTCCTGTAATTTCTTTTGAGCCTTTGAAATTGTGCATTAGACATGCATTGTAGAAAAACTGAGTTTACAGGTGCATATATAAGTAGGGCCCTACCAAATTCACATCCGTGAAAAACATGTCACGGACCATGAAATCTGGTCTCCCCTGTGAAATCTGACTACTGTAGAGGAGACCAGATTTTACAGAATTGGACAGCTGGCGAGTGGTGGCTGCTGGCTGGGAGCCCATCTCTAAAGGCAGCAACACTGCCAGCAGCAGCAGTGCAGAAGTGAGGTGGCATGGTATGGGGGGAAGGTGTCACTTCAGGGGGGCCAGGGCTGGCCTTACAGGTGGGCAGATGGGTGACCGCCCAGGGCCCCATGGTCAGGGGTGCTGTGATCAACACCCCCCCACACATACACACAGCCAGCCCAAGGCCCCTTTAACTCCCAAGTGGTCAGGCTCCAGCTGCTAGTCATGGAGGGGCTAGGGAGGGACAGGACTTCCTCTTCCTCTGCACGGGCTGTTCCTGAGGCCAGGTCACACCCATTCCTAGGAACCTTCCCCGGCTGCAGGAAGCTCGATCACTGCTGGCTGGGAGTCCAACTCCGAAAGCAGGGCTGCTGCCAGCAGCGTAGAAGTGAGTGTGGCATGGCATGGCATGGTATTGCTACCATTAGTTCTGTGCTGCTGCTGGCAGCTGCCTTCAGAGCTGGTGCCCAGCCAGCATCTGATCTCCAGCTGCCCAGCTTTGAAGACAGCAGCACAGAAGGGAGGGAGGGGTGTGATACTGTTTATAAGAAAGGTGGCCATTTCTATCACTGTTGTTATCACTGTTACTTTGTACAAGATTTATGGTAATGTGTATGTCATGTAAGGTATCAATAGAAAAGTTGTAATTTGCTAAGTATGATTATCTTGTTTCTATACATGTATCATATTTGCATCTGAAGTTATAAATATTGGCTATGTACTTGTATTTTAAATGTGTTGTATTCCTGGGTGATACCCACCAGATGTAGCCCTGATGTAAATCTATGTATTTTCGGCCCATTAGGGACACCCAGCTCTCACAATGGGCCATTGAAGAAACTTATCTCACTCAGTAGGTCTGCCTGCAGATGCCTCAGACAGCAAGGAGCCAATGGCTACCCCCTGTGATTCAGCAAAACATGGAGGGGCATGTGATATGCTCATGTGACCCTGGACCCCATCTCGGGCCAGTCATTTTCCATTGACAAAGGCTATTGGCTCTGTTTGGGACAGTAAATTTCCATGCATGTGGAAAAGGATATTAAAAAACCCGAGACACCTCCTGTACCAATCACACTACTTATATATTTGGAGGGTGATGAAGTGGATAGAGCACTGGACTGGGAATCAGGAGACCTGGTTTAAATTCTCAGTTTAGCCAGTGACTTTGGACAAGTTATTTAATCCATCTATAAAATGGGAATTATACCTCACAGGCTGTTGTGGTTATAAGTCCATTAATGCTTTTGAGCCATTTGAATACTACAGTGATAACGGTCATATAATTACACACATTATAAGTGTGTGTATGTATATGTAATATGTGTATGTAATAAATAAAAATAAATAAAGCATAATATATTTTCCAGGTTAAGCAGAATCTCTTTGATTTTTAAGAATACATTTTGCAGTGCTAGGTAACAAGAAAATACAAATCAATAGCAAGCATGTCAAGAGAAGATGCAGCATATTCTCCCAGTAACTGAATGTCCCCTTTGGATTGGGTCCCTCACTCCCTACAATTAAATTGAATAGTCAGTCACCATCTTTCCACAGATAAATTTGCAAACTTCTGGTAAATAAGTTGGTGAAACAGAACTTGAAAAAATTGGCAACACTGTCAGATATAATACATATTTTTTCTTTTATACTGTGTCATATTTCTAATGTCCTCTAGCACAATATATATGTATGTATGCAAAATCTCCTAAAATTAATGTTTCCTTTTTTGTGAAAGTAATTATCTGTCTTCTTCCCAATGTTCAGTAGCTGTTTCACTGCTAATATTTCCTTATTGACACTACAGGAGAAATACCCTTATTGTTGCAATATTTTCTACGGTGTAATTTAGTTCATCCACTCATTTTGTGTTGTTACAGAGGATCTTGATGATTTAAGAATGGAAGGAGTAACCAGTGTGATGACTTCTGGGAGTAAATTTAATCAAACTCGAAGTGCACATCCTGCTGAACCTCAGGCAAAGGTCACGTTGAACATCTGCGCAAGGTGTGCCAGGTAAAACAATAGCCAGTCATAATAACAAGTAGATTATTTTCCCCAGCTTTTTTAGATAACTACTATGCTTGCTTAAGGGTCAAGGAGAGACCACCCCTTTGCTAAAGGAAAATTACTTTGCTCGTAGCTATTCTTCGGTCTATTTTGGCAACTGAGTTTTATGTAATGTGTTCATATTAACAATGAATCAGAGTATAGATAGTCTTGAGCCTTACTTCACAGCTTGAAATTATTTTAAGCCTTTCTGAATTTCATTAGTTATCTGAGTTTCTGTGTCTTTTCAAGGGATGAATCAGGGAATTTAGCAGTTCAAAATCAATTTAAAAGCACCTCTATAAATCAAGCTATAGTTGCACAGGTGCAGTTCATGAGTTCATAAAGTTGCATCTTAACACTTCATAATCTCATCCTGTTTCACCTCTTAGAAATAATTTAATCAGTTTGAATCCTTTTTAATTTTGATAGCTGGAAGTAATTTTTGTATTTCCAGTATGAGGGCATACAAACAGCTTGGTATTCCTGAAGCCAAGTCAACTAAGAATGCAACACTAGTTGAAATGCCTTAAATTTTAGATTTCAGAGTAGCAGCCGTGTTAGTCTGCATCCGAAGAAGTGAGCTGTAGCTCACGAAAGCTCATGCTGAAATAAATTTGTTAGTCTCTAAGGTGCCACAAGTACTCCTGTTAAATTTTAGACTTAATCTCTCTCTGTAGACACAAGATAATTTGGAAGAAGGATTTAAGCCTGTTTAAATGGCAAAACTAGTCTTTTTACCCTTAGGTAAATGGCATAGATTAACAAGACCAATACAGAGGTTTGCTAATTTTCTCTCCTTGCCTTTGCCACTGCCTGTTCTGTGTTGTTTTAAAGGGGATTAGCTACTTGTATATAGAAATAATCTGTGGTGAAATCACATTGGTAGTTTTGGCATGAGCCATTCTAGTTTTGCTGTTTTTCCGTTTTAAGATTATCGCTTTTTAAAATGCCACCTGTTTAGGGATTGTTTGCAATGTTGTTGTAACCATGTTGGTCCCAGGATACTAGAGAGACAAGGTGAGTGAGGCAATATCTTTCATTGGTGAAATAGACAAGCTTTCTAGTTTACACAGAGCTCTTCAGGTTTAGGGATGTTGATTTGAAAACACTTGCTGGTACTCCTAATATACCCACAGGCATGCTAAATGCCCATGCTGTAGCACATTGTCAGCACTGTTCCTGGGATGTGATACCTCTGAGAATTACATGTCAGCATTGTCAGCACAGCTGTGTCAACACTGAGCTGCAAAGCCTGTAATTCTCAAAAAATTTGCTTTTGGTGGTGAGGTGTTGTATCTTCAGAAATGACTAAAATATAGTACTGTACTCTAGAGAGGAAATGACTAAAATAGGAAGATGGTCATCAGTACCCTAAATCATAGGGAATAAAATGCTAATATTGTGCAATATGCTTCCAAACAACCAAATGTATAGTAACTTACATTTTCTCAACTCAGTGCTCATCTGTATGTTAAAAGTTGGTAACAAGTAAATTAGGAAGGTTTGGGTTTTCTATATGTAGACTTGCACAAAGATTTAATACAAATACTTTGTATGGATCTCTTTTTAAGGAGTGAAGTTAAACCTACCTTTGGAAGTGTTTGAATTGATACATTTGGTGTCAATAATTGCACTGAAATTAATTGTTGTAATTTCATATTACTTTTCGCATATCTTTATTATTTTAAGGGTTAAAAATGAATAGTTCCATGTCCTGCTTACCATAGTGGCCATGGCATTCTTATGAGGCAAGAAGTCATTCTAGGAGCCATACAGCTGTTGTTTGGCCACCAAATCCTACTCATCCCTATTCAGTGGGTTGAATCTTTGAGCCAAATCTTGGCCTACTCTAAGGCCCCTCTGCACCACTCTAATGGTGCACATGGACCTTTAGAACTGCCTTAGATGGGCAGTTGAAGATTTCCCTGGTGAGGTTTTCCCCCTGAGGCTAATTCAATGCTGACTCAAAAACTCTGGAAAGGGACATGAGGGAGGGTTATAAATGCAGCTTTGCTGGGCCCCATGTGTGCCAAATAGTGCTCATATGCACCTATGGGTTGATCTGTACACTTCCCTCTCCCAGCCCCATTTGATGATGGCAGAGAGGACCTGACTGAAAATTTATGTCTCCACCATACCCATCACTTGAGTATCTGAACACCTGCCTCCTTTCCTTTGGCTCTTACTGCTGTTCATCAGCCTCTTTAAGCTTCCAAGGAACCATAGACTTTTCTGCCCCAATGCCATTGGGGGAAAGCTCTAAAGTTAAAGATGGGAATTGCCATTCCCCTCAGTGTTGAGGGGACTTTATCATTCTCTTCAAGAAGGTACGAGGTCCAGGGATACTACTGGAGCTTCAGCTGCTCATGACACAGTAGTTGAGAAGAAAGCCACTTTTCTCCTCTGTACTTGGTGAAGCAGTTGCCTCCATGTCTTTTGTTTTCTCCACAATGGACTGCTCCAGTGGGTTCTACATCCAGCAGCCCAGCTACTGGGTGGAGTGAGCTACAGGAAGCATACTATGCCAGTACTCTAAAGACTGATTTAGTTTCCTATTGGTTTGCAAGTCCAATTCAGTATGTTGATACACGTCTTTAAAACTTTGTCTTGGGTCCTAGCAGAACACCTCTGTCCAGAAGTTGGTCCAGTAAAAGATATTACCTCACCCACTTTGTCTCTGTTTTCCAGCAAGGCAGTTGAAGTCTTTCAATGTGTTGTTGCAAACATTCTGTGGTGTTTAGTGGAATTTAACTCCCTTGTCAGTATGTCAAAGCCTACATTTATTTGCCCTCGGGGCATGCTGTGGTGCCTATTTGTGTCTGAGTTTTTGCTTAAGGTTTGGGAAGGGTATTTTTATTTTCTTATTTTATCTTTTTTATTTAATTAATGTTTGTAGTATTACACTGTGAAACTTTGGGGTTCACCTAGCCCAGTAAGGGCTTGTGTCACCACCTATCCTATAACCTTGGGTGCTTCTGTGCTGTTCAGCTTTAACTCAGAGCTCTAACATCACTAGCCTGCTTGAGAGCACAATGCCTGGCTGCTCTTCCAGGGCGATACCAACAGCCCTTCCAGTCCCAAGTCTCCCCAAAACCATCTCCCCTACTGTGCTCAGCCCCTCTCACTGTAGCACTCACAAAACCTTATCAAGTTCACTGCTCCTTCAAAGAGACAGTACACAGCACCAGCCTGTTAGTTTGGCTGAGGATTTTAATCTTCAATTTGAAACACTGCACTGAGAGGGGTGTGTAATAAAACAAGGTTAAGTTTATTAACACAGAACAGATATTTGTGATACCAAATGGAAGGAATGGAACTAGAAATGGTTACAAACAAAAGTAAAAATATGCTTCTAAGACTAAAACCTAACTTAACAAACTAGAGTCTTCTGTTCAAGGTAGATTTTTTTTTCACTCCAGTTGCTCTTCCAGTATGACAGTGCTTAACCAGGATCCAACTCAGAGCACTTAGTTTCTTTGTCTCTTCAGATGAAGGATGCCCAAATGGCTTTCCTCCCTGCTTACATCCTCAAGGTTTTATCTTTGTTTCAAAGTCAGGAAGCCCTGTTGGGGGCTCAGCTTGTTGTGTCCACCAGGGAGCTGATGCCATGCTAATTTTTGCAGTCTCCTCCCCCTGGTCAAAATAGTTAGGAGGCCATCTCCCCCACTCGCTAATTTGATGGTTTTGTTTAACTTTTCTGTACTTTCACTGCCTCTCCTTGTTCAATTTACATTGGGGACACATTCAAGCAGACAGGTCCACATTCCTTAGTCTAGGGTGGGGTGACGTAAGCCCTACATGCCAAACACATTTTTAAGAACATATTTCTAGCACATACTTATATTTTTTCCTTTATCACCTGTACGTGCACCCTGCAATAATATTAATGGACCAGTGTGTTACCAGTTCACATATGATACCTTACATGATACCTTTTAGATACAGATTAAGACAACACTGAGCTGGTCAGGACAGCTGAATCTCACTGCTAAATACCAGGGAGCCCCTTGTCCTCTGACACTGGGGTGCTCTTAGGGTCACATTGACCTATACTGTGTTTATAGATATGCACCCTGATCTTGGTAGTGGGGCCCTTTGTAAAAAAAAAAAAAGGAAAAATAAATACACATACAGTTAAACAGGTAAGTGTGTTCCCCTTAACTCACCCATTTTATGGCTTGTAATAATGGGGCTATATAAAGTGACTTAAAGTGAATACTCCCATTTAATTTCAGTAGAAGTTTTGTAGGTAGGAGACTTGTCAAATCAGATTACCATTTATCACAGGTATTTTAGCTGCCTGTGGAATGAATCGGACTTCTTCACTTTTTTACTTAATTGGCAGAGTTTTAAATATTGGGAAATGTGCATCTTGGCTCAGACAAAAATGTAATTTTAACCACTGCATTTGCACATCCAGGTCCTTTCACCCTCCTATACTTTTAAAATGTGCCCTGCTCCAATTCAACTCCTAGGCCAAGGCACTCTCTCTGAAGCTACTCCTAGAGGTTTCCAGTCTTCCTAAGAGGAGGCTTAGTGACACTGCAGAACTGTTCTGAGAGGGATTTATGTAGATGACTTCAGGAGTTCTTCGAGTGCTTGCTCATATAGATTCCAATTAGGTGTGTGCGCACCGCTTGCACGATTGTCGGAGAATTTTTATCCTAGCAACACCCGGTAGGTCGGCTGGGGAGCCCCCTGGAGAGGCACCTTAATGGCTCTGGATATATACCCCGAGCCGACCCAGCGCCCCCTCAGTTCCTTCTTACTGCCCGTGATGGTCATTGGAACTGTGGAGCGCGGCATAGCTGTCCTCCACTCTTCCTAGCTTTTGCTTCCCGGTTTTAGATAGTTGTTCCAGTTGTTATAGTTGTATAGTTAGTATAGTGCAGTAGTTGTTTTAGTTATAGTGTTAGGTTTGTGATTAAATTTAGCAGGTTGGAAGGGGTCCTCTCCCTTCCCCCCTGCCTGCTGGGCTCATGCCCAAAGCTCCAGGTTTTAAACCGTGTTTAGCCTGTTCAAACCCTATGCCAATGGGAGACCCCCACAACTCTTGTTTGAAATGTCTTGGGGAATCTCACCAGGCTGACAAGTGTAGGATCTGTAAGGCGTTCAGACCTTGAACCAAAAAGGAGCGGGACTTTAGGCTCAAGCAGCTCCTTATGGAGGCGGCCCGTCGCCCAGATCCCACATCGGCACGCCAAGTTCTGGCACCGAGCGCATCGGTGCACAGTGCCCCGGCAGCAGCTTCAGGTACTGCACCGCGGGGAGACTCGGATAGAGGCCCGTGGCACTGGACCTCTCCAGCACTGCGTCCAGTACAAGTGACTCGGTGCTGTTACCTATTGCCAGGCCCGAAGAGACAGCGTAAGCTGGAGGTGACTGCCTCTCAGCAACAAGCACCGGCACCGCCTTTGCCAATCTTGGAGTCGCGTCTGGCACCGGAGCGACCGAGAGTACAAGCGCCGATATCGGCACTGTTGACTCCGGCACCGAGGGAGGAGCCATCGAGTCCAGTGCACACTGGCTCCCTGACCCAAACCGTGGTTGAGCCCTGCCTTCCATCAACGCTGGAGACATTTGCAACAGTGAGAGACCTCATTGCCCTCACAGAGCCGGCACCAGTGCAGGCTCCGGCTCCACCTTCAACTCGTGCGGTACAGTCTAGGGGCAAGCCAACCCTAATACATCCACCATCTCCTAGAGTGGAAACACGGCACCATTCCCAATCCCGGAGTAGATCCCGATCCCGACACCACTCGCAGTCCCGACGCCATTCCCTCTTGCGGCTTCAGTCGTACTCGAGGCACCGATCCACCTCATGGCATGGCTTTGGGCTGCGGTACCATTTAGACTCACAACGTCACTCCCAGCACCGGTCAGAGCGCCGATCTCCTTCCCGGAGCCGATCCCAGCACTGCTCCCACAGGCGGTTGTCGTTGCGATCCAGATCTGGATCCCGGTACTGGACGGTCATCGACGCCAATCTCTATCCCAGTACCACTTCCCAGCGCCTCACTGGCACTGCTCTCCAGCGACCCAGTACCGGTCGGCATCGCAACCCACAGAGTTGATACAGACACTCTTGGCACCGCCTTGGCCCTCGCGCTCCGCCTCACAGATATCACAGTCCGAGGGCACCTCGCGATCAGCCTACCCCACTCCAAGCCAGGGCAAGGGTAATATGGGTCAATGGCAAGATGAAGGCCAAGACCCTAATCAGGAGCCTGCACAATGGTCCTTCTGGACCCCATGGGTGTACCACCAAGCCCAAGGTGTTCCATCAGGGGCTTCCGGTTCAGCCCATTCAGAACCCTGGGTACCGGAAGCCACCATAAGTCGTCCTCCTCCAGGGGGTATGGAAGCGTCTGCACCCAGCGCAGGCCCCAGACCCCAGTATAGCAGATCCTGGGCAACAGGACCCCTCACAACACGATCTGCCATAGGATCCCCTGGCCCCTGTGACGTCTTCCTCATCTTCTCCAGATGAGGCAGTGGCAGGGACAACAAACTTGGGTCCTCCCCCAATAGACCTTAGTGCCCACCAAGACCTTTTATTTAGGGTGGCATGTAATATGGACCTACAAGCAGAGGAGGTAGTGGAGCTGGAGGACCCAGTGGTGGACATCCTTTCAGCAGAAGCCCCATCCCAAGTAGCATTGCCCATCATCCGCACCATCCAGACCAACGCCAAGACAATCGGGCAGACCCCTGCCTCTATCCCACCGACGGCCAGAGGAGTGGAAATACTTTGTCCCCTCCAAGGAGTATGAGTATCTTTACACTCACCCTCAGCTGTGTTCACTAGTGGTATCCTCATTGAACGCAAGGGAATGGCATGGTCAACAAGCTCCAGAGCCCAAATCAAAAGACGCCAGGCATCTTGATTTGTTTGGGCACAAGATTTACTCAGCGGGGGCCTTCAGCTCAGGATCACAAACCAACAAGCACTCCTGAGCCGTTATGACCATAACTCGTGGAATTCCATGGGGAAATTTAAGGCGTTAATTCCACGGGAGTCCAGGGATGAGTTTGGGGCCTTAGTGGAAAAGGGCGAAAAGGTGGCTAAGACTTCCTTACAGGCCTCCTTAGATGCACAGACTCTGCGGCTAGGACCCTGGCATCAGGCATAGCCATGTGATGCATCTCCTGGCTGCAGGTATCTGCTTTACTGCCAGAGCTGCAACAAACCCTGCAGGACCTGCCTTTTGATGGGCAAGGCCTGTTCTCAGATAAAACAGACTCTAGACTACAGAGCCTGAAAGATTCCAGGGCTATCATGCGCTCCCTGGGAATGCACACCCCAGTTACCCAGGGCAAGCCCTTTAGGCCACAGACTCAACGGTTCTACCTCCCACCCCCCTCATCCAAGGCAGGACTTTTATAGAAGACACGGACGAGGTGGTAGAAAGAGATCCACCAGCCACCAACCCAGTCAGAACCAAG
The DNA here is from genome assembly GCF_020497125.1 of Mauremys mutica. Lineage (NCBI taxonomy): Eukaryota > Metazoa > Chordata > Testudines > Geoemydidae > Mauremys > Mauremys mutica. The sequence continues at coordinate 62,036,160 of NC_059073.1, read as the reverse complement.
GCCCCGCCAAACCATCAGCAGGGCCCACGAAAAACTTTTGAAGGTGCGCCCGAGGACGGCTTACTAGCCACCATCCAGGATCCTTCCCCCCATTTTTAGATCGTCTCTCCTATTTCCACCGGGCGTGGTCCCGTATAACTTCAGACCAATGGGTTCTTCGCATGGTGGAAAGGGGATATTCTCTCCAGTTTTCTTTCTCCCCTCCTTCCCATCCTCCTTCACTGTCCCTCTTCAGGGACCCCTCTCACAAGCAACTCTGGCTACAGGAGGTCCAAACGCTCCTGTCCATGGGAGCAATTGAGGAGGTTCCAAGGGAGCTAAGGAGCAGGGGCTTTTACTCCCGCCACTTCCTAATCCCCAAGGCAAAGAGTGGGCTTCGACCCATCCTCGATCTGCGTGGACTCAACAAATTCATGGTAAAGTTGAAGTTCCGCATGGTTTCACTGGGGACCATTATTCCTTCCCTGGAGACTGGTACGCTGCTCTCGACATGAAGGTTGCATACTTCCACATAGCGATTTACCCAGCGCACAGATGCTTCCTTTGCTTTGTGGTCAATCACAAACACTACCAATTTGCTGTCCTTCCCTTTGGCCTGTCCATGGCTCCCAGAGTGTTCATCAAATGTATGGCTGTCGTGGCGGCCTACCTTCGTCGACAACGGATCCAAGTGTTTCCGTATCTCGACGACTGGCTCACCAGGGACCAAGTACAATCCCACGTTCGACTCGCTCTCAGCATGTTCTGCCAGCTGGGCCTCCTGCTCAACAACGAAAAGTCGACTCTGGGACCAACCCAGAGAATAGAGTTTATCGGGGGCAGTCTTAGACTCCAGACTCGCCTGAGCCCTCCTGCTGGCCGCACGCTTTCAGTCAATGGCGAACATCATCCACAGCCTTCAAAACTTCCCGACTTCCACGGTAAGATGTGCTTCAGCCTTCTGGGGCACATGGCTTCGTGCACTTACGTAACCAGGCATGCCAGACTTTGGCTTTGCCTGGTTATCAACAGTATATCGACCAGGTCAAGACAGCCTGAGCATGGTGGTCACTATCCCGGAATCGGTTTTGACCTCCCTCCATTGGTGGTTGGAGCCCACGTCGGTGTGCGAAGGGGTACCATTTCACACCCCGCAACCTTCCTTGTACCTAGTCACAGACGCATCATCTCTGGAATGAGGCGCCCACCTCAGCGAACTCCAAACACAGGGCCTTTGGACCACGTCCGAACTAACTCTGCACATCAATGTTCGAGAACTGATGGCAGTATGCCTAGCGTGTCAGGCATTTCGTGGGAATCTACATGGCCGTTGTGTGGCAGTCCTCACAGGCAACACCATGGCCATGTTCTACATCAACAAGCAAAGGGGAGCCCGGTCATCCCCCACATGCCAGGAGGCCGTTCGCCTGTGGGAATTCTGCATAGTCCACTCGATAGATCTGGTGGCGTCGTTTCTCCCGGGGGTCCAGAACATGGTGGCAGACCGCCTCAGCAGGTCCTTCCAGCCTCACGAGTGGTCGATTCGCCCAGACGTCATCCACTCCATCTTCCTGAGGTGGGGGTTTCCCCAGGCCACCTATTCGCCTCGCTCAACAATCGGAAGTGCCAAGTGTTCTGTTCTCTCCAGGGACGTTCTCCGGGTTCCCTAACAGATGCTTTCCTACTTTCATGGAAAGACCACCTGTTCTACGCTTTCCCTCCATTCCCGCTAGTCCACAGGATCCTGCTCAAGTTACGCACCGACAGGGCACGTATGATTCTGGTCGCCCCAGCATGGCCCAGGTAGCACTGGTATGCCACACTCCTGGAGTTGTTGGTAGAGCCTCCAATCACACTCCTGCTGTGGCCGAACCTGATCTCACAAGACTACGGGTGCCTTTGTCATCCCGACCTGCAATCGCTCCACCTTATAGCGTGGATGCTACATGGCAAACTCGGTCGGAATTACTCTGCTCACAATCAATGCAGCAGGAAGCCCTCCACTCGAGCCACGTACCTAGCCAAATGGAAGCGATTCTCTTGTTGGTGCAAGCAGCGCGCCATGCCCCCCTTGCAGGCGTCGATACTGCTTATACTAGACTATCTCCTATCTCTAAGGCAGCAGGGCCTGGCAGTATCATCTGTCAGGGTGCACCTGGCAGCCATCTCAGTTTCCATCAAGGAGAACATGCTTCCTCTGTCTTCTCCAATCTGATGGTCGTTAGATTTCTGAAGGGTTTAGATCACCTCTATCCTCAAGTATGACAACTGGTTCCGGTGTGGGACCTTAATCTGGTCCTTTCCAGACTCACTGGGCCCCCATTCGAGCCGATGGCCACCTGCTCACTTCTTTACCTATCTTGGAAGACAGCCTTCCTTATAGCCATCACTTCAGCAAGGTAAAGAAGTGAGCAGTTTTCCACAAGGTGCAACTTCGCCCCCACCCTGCCTTTCTCCCCAAGGTGGTATCAGCTTTTCATGTGAACCAGGACATTTTCCTCCCGGTCTTTTATCCGAAGCTGCATGCTACACGGCAGGATCAATGTATGCACTCCCTTGACATTCGTAGGGCTCTAGCCTTCTATATCGAGAGTACTAAGCCATTCAGGAAAACGACCCAACTCTTCATTGCAGTGGCTGACCGGATGAAAGGCCTACCGGTCTCCTCGCAACGCATCTCTTCACGGATTATGGCATGTATCCGTGCTTGCTACAACTTGGCCAGTGTCCAGACTCCACGCCTCACCGCCCACTCCACGAGGGCTCAAGCCTCAGCGGCCACTTTCCTAGCTCAGGTCTCAATACAAGAGACCTGTAGAACTGACGTTTGGTCATCGGTACATACCGTTGCTGCTTACTACGCGTTAGTTCAGCAGTCTAGAGACGATGCCGCATTTGGTTCAGCAGTTCTGCACTCAGCGATGTCTGACTCCGACCCCACCGCCTAGGTAAGGCTTGGTAGTCACCTAATTGGAATCGATGAGAGCAAGCACTCAAAGAAGAAAAGATGGTTACTCACCTTTATAACTGTTGTTCTTCGAGATGTGTTGCTCATATCCATTCCAAACCCGCCCTTCTTCCCCTCTGTCGGAGTAGCCGACAAGAAGGAACTGAGGGGGCGCTGGGTCGGCTGGGACATATATCCAGCGCCATTAAGGCGCTACTCCAAGGGGCTCCACAGCCGACCCACTGGGTGTTGCTAGGTTAAAAATTCTCAGACGATCGTGCATGCGTCGCGCGCACACCTAATTGGAATGGATATGAACAACACATCTCGAAGAACAACAGTTACAAAGGTGAGTAACTGTCTTTTCAACAGTAACACTTTTAAATAGTAGCCTCGTCATCATTAATTCTTTTGATTTGATTGTGGATATAATACACAGTTTTATAAAATTTCTACCATGATTCTTCGCCATAATCATCATCTCATTTTAACCACTGTGTACAAAAGATTACCCATGAAGAGCTTCTTTTTCAGTACGTGCTCCAAGGTCCTGACTGCTCTCTCAGAAGAAAGTGAGAGCTTTCTTAGGAAGTGCAGGAAATAGGAGTCTAGAAATATCCAGTTATGGGCATAATTTGAACTAACTGCAAACTGTTCCTCCTTAGATTGATGAATGTGCAGATGGGTCTTTTTTTCTAAACCTCAAATGCTGATAATTTCCCTCATTAATCCTCTTCAATTGATAGGTATATCAAGGCCAAGATCAGTACTATTAATAAAAGGTAACATTCTCCTCCTAGAGATATGGACGATAAAGATGTAGGTCTTGTTCAAGTCATCACACCAAATTGCTTTGTAAAATTTTATGATACAAAAGAGGGGCTTAAATCTTCAGGGTGATAAAGAGGTTTGTTGACTTGAATACAGACTAGAAACAGAGAGCTTACTGCTTTCCATATAGATGTTTCACACACGGGTAGAGAAATGCAGATGTATAACAGCTTAAGAGGGTTTTCAAACTGGAAAATAGTAACAGAACAATGTTTTTCCCAGAGCTCTTCAAAAACTGACCACAAGTTAGGCAAGTTAGGCATCATATTAAGTCATTTGAACAAAAGGGTGACATACACCTCTACACCGATATAATGAGACCCGATATAACACGAATAATGATATAACGCAGAAAAGCAGTGTTCTGGGGGAGGATGGGGCTGCGTGCTCCAGCGGATCAAAGCAAGTTCAATATAACGTGGTTTCACCTATAATGCGGTAAAAAAAATTGGCTCCCGAGGACAGTGTTATATCGGGGTTGAGGTGTAATTCAAAAGGTGAAACAAAGCAAAATTCATAGATTGCAGAAATCAGGGACATACAGAAATATCTGTAGTTTGGAATGTTTGTTTTCTGTGATCACAGAGAAGAGAATTAGCAAAGGCAATTTTAGATAGGGAGAATAAATTTGATTAAAACATTTGAGTAAAATGTTTGTCAACATTTATCTAATAAATAATTGCATTCCATGAAATGGCATAAATCAGCTGACTCACAGAATGGTCTGATTCACTTTACAGCAGATCTTATAACTACTACTTCAGTTTTAGCTGATGAGTCATAATCAGACATCTCCTACATATAAGGAAAAAAACATATAGGTTCAATATTTCCCTAATTACAGATTAGCAGAGAAGCATCTATGTTTTGTTACATTTTGTGACTTCTGTAACACATTCAATACTGTGAAAGAAATTGACATTTACTCTATAACCTGAAGAAGAGCTGTGTGTAGCTGGAAAGCTTGTCTCTTTCTCCAACAGAGGTTGGTCCAATAAAAGATATAACCTCATCCACCTTGTCTAATATCCTGGGACTAACACAGCTACAATAATACTGCAAACAATGTACTCAATAAATGTGTTTTATATAATGTGCAACCTGTTTTGTAAATTTGTAAAATTTGTCTTTGTTTTTCTTTTATAAAAGTAAATTTATAGCCATTTCCTTGTAAAGATAGCCTTGAAAAATGTAAACTGCTTACAACAGTTTAGAGGAACAATCAGCTTGACCCACTTCTGCAGCAAGAGTGTCAGAGACCTAAAGACAGCCCTCTCATATACATTTTAATCTATAATTAATTGATTAAATTAAGTGTGTAGTGCAATGAATAATTATGCAAATCCTCCCCATAATCATGCTCCGGACCCTGGTATTGTGTGTGTGTGGGGGGGGATATATATGTTAATGTTCCTAAACTATGGGGAGAAATGGCTTCAGTATAGCAGCAATGAATTTATTTCTGACTTAAAGTGGTTGATATTGAGTTAGTTGGGCGGGGGGTGAGAGGAGAGGTAATCTCACTGCAATCAGAGCTCTTACTTGAACAAAAGGGTGACATACACCTCTACACTGATATAATGAGACCCGATATGACACGAATAATGATATAACGCAGAAAAGCAGCGTTCTGGGGGAGGATGGGGCTGCGTGCTCCAGCGGATCAAAGCAAGTTCAATATAACGTGGTTTCACCTATAATGCGGTAAAAAAATTTGGCTTTTTTTTACCGCATTATAGGTGCGGTATATTTTTTTTTCTCTTCTCTGTATGTATAAATATCTCCTGTCTGTGTGTTCCATTCTATGCATCCGAAGAAGTGAGCTGCAGCTCACGAAAGCTCATGCTAAAATAAATTTGTTAGTCTTTAAGGTGCCACAAGTACTCCTGTTTTTCTTACTTGGAGTGTTAACTAACTGTGAATCTTGCTTCTTCAAATGATATCAAGACCTTTTGCTTGTGTCTGTTCTTTCTTGCCTTGCCATTACCTAATTGGGTTTATGTTGATATGTAATAATTCTTAGTGTTTACCCTGTTGGAATGGAGGATGCTGAGCATCTCAGATGACATATCCTCTAGGCTTCTTTTTTGTTATCTTTTCAGATTACTGATTAAATCCAGGGATCAATATCTTATTTTTCCTTATAGTAATTTTTGTAAACCTGATAGAATTTACGTGGCTGGATCTTATAATAAAATCCCCAAACCAGAGTCGTTAATAGCATTATCTTTGAAAAGTCATGGAAGATAAGAGAGATTCCAGATGACTGGAAAAGGGCAAATATTGTGCCAATCTATAAAAAGGGAAATGAGGATAGCCCAGGGAATTACAGACCAACCAACTTAACTTCTGTACCCAGAAAGATAATAGAGCAAATAATTAAGCAATCAATTTGCAAACATATAGAAGATAGTTAAGGTGATAAGTAACAGTCAGTCAGCATGAATTTGTCAAGAACAAATCATGTCAAACCAACCTGATGGCTTTGTTTGACAGGGTAACAAGCCTTGTGGATGGGTGGAAGCGGTAGGCGTGGTATATTTTGACTTTAGTAAAGCTTTTGATACTGTCTTGAATGACCTTCTCATAAACAAACTAGGGAAATGCAGCCTAGATGGAGCTACTATAAGGTGGCTGCACAACTGTTTGGAAAACCATTCCCAGAGAGTAGTTATCAGTGGTTCACAGTCATGCTGAAAGGGCATAATGAGTGGGGTCCTGCAGGGATCAGTCAAGGGTCCGGTTCTGTTCAATGTCTTCATCAATGATTTAGATAATGTCATAGACAGTACACTTACAATGTTTGTGGATGATACCAAGCTGGGAGGGGTTGCAAGTGCTTTGAAGGATAGGATTAAAATTCAGAATGATCTGGACAAACTGGATAAATGGTCTGAAGTAAATAGGATTAAATTCAATAAGGACAAATGCAAAGTACTCCAATTAGGAAGGAACAATCAGTTACACACAAAAAAAATGGGAAATGACTGCTTAGGAAGGAGTACTGTGGAAAGAGGTCTGGAGGTTACCATAAGCTACATATGAGTCAATAGTGTAACACTGTGGCAAAAAAAAGCGAACATCATTCTGGGATGTATTAGCAGAAATGTTGTAAGTAAGGCACGAGAAGTAATTCTTCCGCTCTACTCTGCGCTGATTAGGCCTCAACTGGAGTATTGTGTCCAGTTCTGGGCAGCACATTTCAGGAAAGATGTGGCCAAACTGGAGAAAGTCCAGAGAAAAACAACAAAAATGATTTAAAGGTCTAGAAAACATGGCCTATGAGGGAAGATTGAAAATATTTGGTTTGTTTAGTCTGGAAAAGAGAAGACTGAGAAGGGGCATAACAGTTTCCAAATACATAAAAGGTTGTTACAAGGAGGAGGGAGGAAAAAAATGTTCTTCTTAACCTCTGAGGATGGGACAAGAAGCAATGGGATTAAATTGCAGCAAGGAAGGTTTAGGTTGGACATTAGGAAAAACGTCCCAACTGTCAAAGTGGTTAAGCACTGGAATAAATTGCCTAGGGAGATTGTGGAATCTCCATCATTGGAGATTTTTAAGAGCAGGTTAGACAAATACCTGTCAGGGATAGATAATACTTGGTCATGCCATGAGTGCAGGGGACTGGACTAGATGACCTTTCGAGGTCCCTGCCAGTCCTATGATTATAATGGAGCTTTTGTACAGATCTAGACATAGCAGACATCTAAGCAGAGACTGTGAAACTTGCTGAAATGCTACAATGGATCTCAGAGAAGTAAAAGTGCTTTTGTTTAAAGAGAGAGAGTTATCTTTTTCATTTTAAAGTTTTAGTTCTAGAGCTGGTTTTTAAAAGTCTGTTTTCTCCCCCTGTGAAAAATTTTAAATGAACAACTGGGATTCAAAATGTCTTGTTTGGAGTTTATTTTAACATGGGTGAATTTTGAGATCATTTTAAGTTCTTTAAAACTGAAATTTTGTTTGAAAATTTAGGATTTTGGTTTTCCTTTGTTTGCCACTGAATGCAGTAGCATGAAAGATGTGTAGGTTTTTCCACACTTCTTTTCTTTTTCCTTTTACCCTTTTGTAACTTTTCAAAACATCTCCAACTTCACAGAATGACAAAAGGACAAATGAAACTCTGTACCTCTGCCACTCTGTGATTTTTCAAAGTTTCCTCCAGCTTTGGAAAAGTTACAAAGTAGCAAAATGTGTTTACCATTTTTTGTTTTTGTCACTCCTCCAATTTCTGAAAAGTTCTAAAATTTTGAAAAGTTACAGAATAGAAAAAAGGAAACTTAGGGATGGAAGGACAGAGGGGAACTCTAAACATCATTTATTATATTGCATTCAATTGCAAAAAGGAACACATTTTTAAATGTTGATAATATTTTTAAGAAGTAATTAAATGAACATTTCAATTTGAAATAAACCAAAATTTTAATTTTGTTTCCAAATTCATTGTTGAAAAAATTCATCCAAAATAATATTTCTCATAAAAATTTTGGTTTTGGCAAAACCTTGTGTTTTGATAGGAAAAATTTTCAGTAAAAAAGTGCTGATCAGCTCTATTCAGTTCAGTTTGGGCTGTGGTTCAGGACTGGTTCTTTGTTCTGCCCCAGTTTCCCAACCTCTAGCCATGAATGACCAAAACAAGGCAATATTGTTGTGCCTCCTTTGGCTTCACAGGCATTGTATATGGCTTAAAGAAACCACTTAATCTTTTCTTTTCCCTCTCTGGAGTACTACACCAGTTTGGTACCACATTTGCTGTCCTAGCAATGACATTATTTGCTTTTGTGAGATGTTTTTTCAGTGCCCTCAAAAGAAGAGAAACACACTGAGGAAAAACAATAGCCCAACAAAGGTTTGACTCGTTCTAGCACTCATCGCAAATTATAAACATAAAGTAATTCTGAAGAATTAGTTAGTTGATTTTGCTAAAATATTGAAGTGTTGCTCTTTTGTTTCTTACTGTCAGGATTGCTCACTTTCTCACTCTCATGGGTGTTACCGTTCAACATCTTGCTATCTGTAAATCAAAGAGTATAATCTTTACTTTCAAATTATTTTAGAGTGACTTGAAAAATGCACCAGATACCATAATCACTTTCAATCCTATGCTTCAAATAATTTCATGGGGAATTCCTTGTGAACTTCCCTTTAAAAAGAAGGGACTGGGTCTCTCTATTTTCAGAACCCTAGCCATATCCTGGGAAAGAAACAAATAAGACATGAGATTTATGTCAATGGTTCAGCAAGAATCTCAGGAGGCAGATTTTTTTCCCCTAGTCATTACCAGATTTTCCCACTGGATAAATTCAGCAGCAACAATTTCAAACAGCTGAGAAATTCCATAAAATGGTGTGTTATCAGGAATTCTGTATGCTGTCAAGAAAACTCTGTTTACAGTTGAAGCTTCGTTTTCTGTAAAAGGGAAAGGAGATTGAATGGGGGGAGTGGTGGTTCATGTCCTTGTACTACATAATATTTTCAGAGATTAAACTTTTCCCATTGAGTTTGTTTTACTATATTATTTAATCTGAAGCTGAGCATGTGAGATATAATTGTTGTTGTTTTGGGCAGAAATAATTATCAGTCAGTAAGAGAAAAGTTCAAGGAAACTTTGTTTGAAGGGTGGTGTGTGTGTGTGTGTGTGTATGTATATATATATATATATATATATATATATATATATATATATATAAAATGGAAAATGAATGTGTGCATGTTGAGTTCAACATCTAACATTATAAAAATGAGGCACTAATACGGTTATACAAATGGTATAAAATTCTCACTGTATAATTGGGACAGTTAGTGTTGAATCTTCAAAAAAGGGATATTTAAGTTGCATTTGTAAAAGTTGCACTTGTGCAAATAGGTTGTATGTGAAGCACTTGTAGTTTGTACAATTACTTGATTGTGCATGCAACTGCCTCTTGTGCACACATGCATGTTATTATTAGGTGGTTATTTTTGGAAATTTGGCACTTAATGCACTATATTCGCCTCTGAGGGAACTCTACTGTAACTTTAATGACTGCAGATTAGTTCCTGGCTTTGACTGTTCTCAAGGAACATTACAACATACAATAATGTGAATAAATATTTCCTTACAATATCTTCTCTTAGCCACAGCTGAACAATATTTCTAACATGGTTTCTTGTAGCATAAGGCCAGGTGGGATGGGGTGAGGGAATAAAACTGAAAGGAAAGTTAGAAAACTTTAAATATCAAATTAAAAACACATTCACCCAAGCATAGAAGAGAGGAGTTGTTTCTTTAAAAATATACCGGCTCTGATTTGCACAATTTGAAACAGTTATTAAGCATATTTAAAAGTTACATATTTATAGAATACTATTTGCTCTTTGTCACTCTGCCTCACTTAATAGGTTGACTTATTTAAAATGAAGCAAGTGGTCATCCCTTTACCCTGTCTTTCTCTCAGGTGTAGAATTCAAAAAAGACACTACTCTTTTCTCCCCAGAATCAGAAACACATTTCTAATTTACAGGGTCAAACCCTTGTAATGTGTCTTGCAAGCTAATTCTTCATGCCAGTGTCAGTGGACTCTTTCAGTTTGATGCTGTATTAAATCACTCTAGTGATGAATATCATCAGCCTCAGTGTGTCTGCTGGATGCAAACCATCCTCGGCAAATGGCACAGAGCTCCCAAGCTTGGAGAGGTTTGTTGGCTAGAATCTGAATTGCTGGATAACAGTTTCATGCAGCATTATTAACAAAAAAAAAAGGAGAAGAAAGAGTGCTAAATCTGAAAAGACTGACAAAGATTGCAGTTTTTCTCCTCTGAGATAATGGTTTGAAGCCAGAAGCAAATAAGATTGCTATTAGAAAGGCTTAATTCCCCATCTTGTAAAACGATTAGATAATTCACTCTCTTTATGGATTCCTTACTCGGGGAAACGTATTTACACTTTTGCTTCTACTCAGAAAGAGCTGCAGAATGTACTTATTTAAATGCACAAAGAACCACATTCATACATTTTGAAGAGGCAAATAGCACACAGAAAAGGTTATTTTTCAGACCGTGTCCATGTTTAACTTTTGCTCAGCAAGTGAATATTCTAGCTTTACCAACATTTATGGCTCTGAATAAAACATTGATAGCACGGAAACATATTGTCCACACAGATCTTTGAAAAATTAACTGAAAAATAATGTTCTTAATTTGTAAAAAGAGAGCAGATTGCAAACAGAGTACTTTTTAATGGTTATTTCTGTGACTCAGTTACACTACTACAGTATATGCTGCAAGGCAATGTGAAACAACCCTATTTAAAGTGTGTGTATACCTAAGATCAGCATCGAGCACAAAACGTGTGTACTGTACGTACTGTGATAGACTTAGGCCAGTTGGGTACAGCAGAATAGCAAAAGGCAGATATACTGGCCACTGGATTAACAGTTTTCTGTTCCCTGACTGACCAGAGCAGGGGCTGTTCCAGGCTAATGAGAACACCTGACTCTAATTAACCTGCAAAGAGTCAGGTGAGGCCATTAAGCTAATGTGACCACCTGACTCTAATTAAAGCCCTGCTGATACTATAAAAAGGGCTCGCTCCAGTCAGGCAGAGGAGAGGAAGTGTGGCTGAAGGACTGGTCAATGAAGACACCCTCAAACCATTTTTAAGTGAGCCCTAAGGTAAGGGTGAAGAAGGGAGAAGCAGGAGAGCTGTGGGCAAGTGCCCCAGGGAAATGTAGCAACTCTGGCAGTGAAAGGTTGGCTGCCAACAGCTGCTACCATTAGGGTCACTGGGCCGGAACCCGGAGTAGAGGGCGGGCCTGGGTTCCCCCCAATCCACAATTACAGGAACATCTCTTGGGAGGGGAAGTCAGGCCCCTGTCAGGACAGGAGGCTAAACTGTTCTGAAATAAGCCCCGAGGGACAACAGAGACTGTGGGAGTTCTCTCACCAATCTCCTTGCTGGTCTATGATTAAAAGGGCTCAGTAGACTGTAACCCTGGCCCTAGAGAGAGAAGGGCTACGTGGAGGGTCACAGTGAGCCACTGAGACTAGCATAAATCGCCTAGAAGCGCAGGACCCACGGGGGCAAGGTCAGAGCTCTGCCACAGTACCAAATAGTTCTGCTTGAAAAACCAGTAGCAGCAATAACAGTACTGTCTCTTCTGCTTGAGAATTTTGGACCACCTATTTAAAAAAATTACAAATCCCTATCAAAATATCATAAGTAGTAGCCAGGGATTAAGCTGCTCATGTTACTGTGTATATTACTCTCCAAAATTCTGTTAGGAAACTATTGTTAACCATCTATACAATACTTTTTCTAGTCTTGCAGCTAAACATCAGAAGATCTTGCATTTGTATTAAGTGGCCTGTATTGCTTTAATCCAAATATCTTTATGATCTGTTTTATAATAGAGCTATTTCCTGAATTACGGCGCATGATGAAAATAGAAGATATGGCACTGTTTTTATTGCAACAATGAAGCATTTTGTAGAGTTTCCCACTGGTGACCCAACCTTGTGAGGTGTCAAGTGCTCTCAGTGCTCATTGACTTCACAGTTCTGTACATCTATTTTTTGCCATTATAGTTCTAAGACACTTTTCCTTATAGTTTGTTAATCTTCAATTTGTCTGTGTTAATGTGAAGCCCTTGTCTGCACTAGGAAAAGGTTTGCCAATATAGCTATACCAGCACAACCTCCTATTGGAGACGTAGCTTATCTTGACAAAAACACTTTGCCTGTATTGCTTATACCAGTTCTCCAAATGAAATAAACTCTACTAGCAAAAGGACTTTTTATAACTGTGTTTACACTCAGGCTTTTGCCGGCATAGCTATGTCAGTTAGTGGTATGATTTTTTTTCACATTCCTGACCAACATAGTCTGATAAACTTTTAAATGTAGACCAGGCGTAAGTCATTCTGCAGGCAGTGTGACAGTAGAACTTTGTTTCTCCCAGAATAATCATATCATATCACTCAGTATAACGGCTGCATCGTATTTTACTAAAGTGAATTTTACTTCATTATATAAGCTAATAGAATAAACAGAGTGGGTCAACATAATTTGCTGACATTTACACTGATGATTTCAGTGGAGTTGTTCTGGATTTACACCACAGTAACTGAGAGCAGGATTTTGGAGATGGTTTCACAAATGTAAATGAGATCAGAATGTTTTTAAAACAAAGAATAAAATAAGCTTGGCATATTATAGGCAAGTCAATATAAGGAACGAGTAGCCTGGAGCAAAGTGAGTAGTGTGGTAAGGTTGGTTGCTAGGGAGAGGTACAAGGAAATAATGTGTTCTGAACATTCTTGTTCAACCTAAAATTAGAAAGCTTAGGCTTTAAAGACCTTTGTTCCATGATCTCTGCCCCATGACCTCCCTTGAGTGATGTGTGTGTCTGCCTCAGGGAGATTCTAATTCAACACTGCAATGTCCGAGAGAGAGCGCGAGAAATGGCAAATGAACATTTAGACTGTTTAAACCTACTGAAAGGAATCAGAGGAGAAAAAGAAACTCTAAATCACAGGTTCTCGTTCATAGCTAAACATCTTTGAATGTCTGTTGAAATATCATCATGGAATGTATTATGTCTTTAATGTTTTCCTTTTTTGTTGTTACGTTCATAAAACTTTAGCGCCTGTGTATCCACACAGAGCAGTAATGACACACCCAAACATGTGACACCATTTCTGACAAAATGTAGAAGAGCTTGGAATATTGCTGTGTTGATTTTGGTTTAATTTAAGAAGATACTTTATAGGATCAGAGTCTCTTTTTTTTCACTCTTTCTATGGTACTTAAGGTATTCCATCAATCTATCCATTCTTCTAATATATTGATATAGCACCCATTAGATATTATCAAAGAGCAGTCTAAATGATGATGTATAAACAGCTATCCTATTAGATACTGGGCACATTTGAGAACAGCATGGCTATATCTGACACTTCAAAAGAATGGAATAATGCAGCGTAGCAAGGGCTAATATTCTGGAGCTGAGTACAGCAAAAACAATGAATTTATCTGGACTTGGCTGACAATAATGATCCATTTTTCCATAAAATGTAACAAGTTCTGAGGAAGAGTGACAGTAAGAGAAAGGTAGTTCCATCACACAGTCTGCTATCCCCAGCATTGACACTAGCAAATGGAAAACTATAAAGACTAAGGGATAGATATTGGGTTTGCCACAAACCTTGTAGTGTTGCAGTGCTCTGTCCCAAGAGCAATGCAGAGAAAGAAACACCTGTTATGCATGCCATCTCTTCCCACTCCTGCCTTGCTCAAAGGGGGAAGTAGTCTGCTGCTGACCTGTACCAGCAAGTACAAACTTCACACAAGACAGGAAGGAGTTATGGAGTTGCTAAGGGCCCAGGCAGCTCCACTCTGCCACACCTGCAAGGCATGCACAGGCTGGAGGAGGAGCTTAAAAGGGGAGCAGAGTAGCTCACTTGCAAGCAGACAATGGAGGTAAGCTGACAACACTCTGAGCTCCTGAGAATGAACTCTTGCTGCGTGAGGTGTGGCTTTAGTGACCTGATCAACCCTACATAGAAGGGACCTGTGACTCTCTGAAGTTTAGATACTTTATCTTTGTGTTTAATTCTTTCTTTACCCTGTGGGAACAGAGGGGACTGATAGAAAATGATCCGGGGGGGCAGCCGCATACCAATGGACCCTGGATTGGAGCCAGGTGGAGAGGATGAACCTAAGCTCCCCTACCCACTAATAAAGTAGGACAACCATGGAGGTCTGTCCCTTGATGGGGAACTTGCTTGGGGGGACACCTTAAAAATACAAGAGTCTGGACCATAAGACCCTGATTCAAGGGGAAGACCTGGATTGCTTGCTTAATCCCAAATCACCCTGTTCTGGGACTCTTTATTTATATATATATATGGATTTGAAAACATGACCTGAAACGACAGACCACTGCAGGGTGCAGAGATGAAGTAAGAAAGAGGAATACCCAGGAGGAAGCCAACCTGACACACCCCTGCCCAACCACTAGGCTGCACTATACAAACTTGACTGGTGTGGAGAAAGTGAATAAGGAAGTTGCGGTTAGATGTTTGGAGGGGAGACTCTCTGTGTGCTGCCCTAGTCGTGTGCAGATAACTCGCACAGCAGACCTTGAGCGAACCTCCCAGTGACCACAAGATCCATTAAGGGATGAAGGCATCCAGCCAGGTTTATTGTTGACGAAGCACAGTACTTGTATCCCGCAGACTCTATCGGATCACTAATACATGTGTGCCCATAACAGTGAACCAGGTCAGTGAATGGCAGGACTTTCCGTTCCTCCCTAGGCCAAAGATACTCCCTCTGAGATACATCTTTATACCCCGATACAAACAAATTAGTACTGCCCCTCTGACATAGTTACCGTCCTCTGACATGGCTAGTTATTACTCATCACCTTGTACATTTTGGTTTGATTTAAACGTCTCTATTACATACTGTCATCCTGACCTTATCTTTTTGGAGGGGTCAGTGTGTTCCCTGTTATCCTTGGAGAATGTTTTTATACCATCCTTGATATCAGGATGTTCTGGTATCACTTGATATTGGGATGTGTTTGCATTAGTACTCTTGTGACTATCATTTCTTAGGAACATGCATTTCTGCAATATTAGCCCTGTTCTTGCCAGATTCAGTGAGCAAGTACTGCCTCATACCAGGCCTCTAATACAAAGGCTTATGTCTCAGGCTGTCTTCCTACTACAGAAGTGTTATTTAGTCCTTCACATAACACAAGAATTAGCGATCACCCAATGGAATTAATAGGCTGAGGTTTAAAACAAACAAAAGGAAGTATTTCTTCACACAACGCAGTCAACCCATGGAACTCTCTACCAGGGGATGTTGTGAAGGCCAAAACTACAAAAGGGTTAAAAAAAAAACCTAGGTAAGTTCCTGGAAGATATTAGCCAGGATGGGCAGGGATGCAACACCATTCTATGAGTGTCCCTAGCCTCTGTTTCTAAGATGTTGGGAGTGGATAACAAAGGATGGATCACTTGATGATTGTCTGTTCTGTTCATTCCCTGGCATTGGCTGCTGTCGGAAGACAGGACACTAGGCTAGCTGAACCATTGGTCTGACCCAATATGGCTGCTTTTATGTTCTTATGTGGAGTAGTGGGCTGCCCTGGGTTCTTCCATCAGCCACAGGTAAAGTGGCATGAACCTTGAGAGGGAACAGGGCTTATTTGGGAGCCTGAAGAAAGGGCTGAATTGAAAGGGCCCAGAGTCAGGGCTGTAGCCCCTAGTGAGGGAAAATACTGTTTTATTTATTAGACTCTAATACCCCCTAAGGGGTTCATTTTGACTGTGACACCCAGCTAGAGGGCCATGGCCTCTGACAACCGAGGTGGTTAAGTTGACAACCTACAGCTAGCCAGGAATGGGCAAAAGATTACAGTATCTCACCCAACTGCAAGGAGGTGCTCAAGAAGTGAGTGTTTCCTTTACAAGCTGTCTCGAAGTAACATTTTTGGACACACTCAAGTATCAAGCACTAAACATCAAAATTTACCTAAACTGTCCTCAGAAGTTCTGAGCACAAAAAAAGGAGGCTAATGTTTATAATCAAGACTGAGATTTTCAAAGTAGCATATCAGAAGGTGTGTGTAAATCCTTAAACTACTTTGAAAAATCTCATTCTTGGACTTTAATCCTGGTATGCTGAAGCCCTACAACATATATTTATTAAAATAATTGATTAGTTATTGTGTGCTGCTGACAGCATGGTCATTGCTGTACCCACAATTAGAAAAGATCTGATTCAAGAAGTTTGTAATCTAATTAAAGCAGACTGCAATTTGGAAACAAATGATACACTGGCTGACTGTTCAAACTTAAAACAAAATAGGTCTCATGGAGTGATTATTGAAAGGATCTGCAGAAGAACTTTAGATGTAAAGGAAGGATTTGAAAGAAGGGAAGATTGTACTGTAATGAACAATCCTGCTCTTGTAGAGGCAAGGGTTAGATTACAGAATAGGTCTTTTTGAAAAATCTAACTTTTGTTACTGGCTTCTGTAGTGTCTTTTATTCAAAGATCTCATAGGGTTTTAAAATCATTGTAATAAATATGGGCTTTCACAATAACTTACCATAGCTTAAATGAACATTAGTTTATGTACAGTACAAAGATAAAGTCTTCAGTTTTCTAGACAGTAATCAGTTGCCTTTCACGCATAATGACAAAGTTCCTCTGTCAGAGTCATAGAAAACCTTCGTAACAAAGATTTGAGGGATTTGAGACATGAAATTTACACTAAAATATAGGTATTTGAAAACACAAATTATAAAAATGACTGTATCAGGATCTTTAATTTGTAAACACTTCCCTGATAGGAAGAAGTGTGATTAGACCAATAATATTATAATAATGCTTAACCATTATTAGATCTTGGCATCACTGTGGATAGTTCTCTGAAAACATCCACTCAATGTGCAGTGGGAGTCAAAAAAGCAAACAATGTTGGAATTGCCTTTATATAAATCCATGGTGCACCCACAATTTGAATACTCCATGCAGCTGTGGTCACCCCATCTCAGAAAAGATATATTGGAATTGGAAAAGGTTCAGAAAAGGGCAACATAAATTATTAGGGGTATGGAATGGATGCCATATGAGGAGAGATTAATAAGCCTGAGATTTTTCATTTTAGAAAAGAGACGACTAAGGGAGGATACAATTGAAGTCTATAAAATCATGAATTGTGTGGAGAAAGTAAATAAGGAAGTGTTAACCTGTGGAACTCCTTGCCAGATGATGTTCTGAAGGCCAAGACTATAACAGAAGCTGGGAATGGGCGATGGAATGGATCACTTAATGACTACCTGTTCTGTTCATTCCCTCTGGGGCACCTGGCATTGGTCACTGTTGGAAGACAGGATACTGGGCTAGATGATACTTTGGTCTGACCTGATATGGATGTTCTTATATTCATTAGAGAGTACTATAGTTCATACATGTACTGTACTTTGAAAACATAATTAGTCCTCACAGCAACCTTGTGACATACATAAGCTTTATTTTACAGCTGGGCAAGGTAGTCGTGGGAGCTGAACAACTGTGAAAATGAGGCCATGTACTCTGGTACCTAAATATGGATTTAGATACTTTAGATACTTAACTTTAGGCATGCATGACAGAACCAGAATTTATACTCAGAAATTCCTGTATAGCAGTCTCATACTCAGTCAACTAGACTATGCTGTTTCCCTCTAAAAACCGACATCAAGGAAACATCTCAGAAGTGTAGACTCCAGAATCCTAGATCAGGTTCTCTTTGAAGGTAGGCCTTAAAACTAATATGAAAAATGAGGAAAATAAATCCCTCTGCAAAATACAAACAGCCTTCTGAATTTGTCTGACAAAAAAGGAAGAAGTCAAAGTTCACTGCGCATATAAAAATACCATTCCCAACACTATATCAGAACTGGAAATTAGATTGTAACAACAGTTCTCAAACTTGTGACTCGTGATGGCTGTCAGAATGGTGGTCCATGAAGAGCTGACTTGTCATATGGCAGTGGCTTTCCTCTTTCTTTCCAGCTGCTACATAACAGTAGAACACAGATTTCATAATGCATTAAATGTTTTCTTGTAACTTTTATATTGAGAGTCTCGATGAACTCTCCCTGGGATGCCATTTGTGCATTGGCAAACAGAATGGGGGATGGGGTGGTTCCAGGCAGTCCATGAGCCAATCTCGCTAGTAAAATGTTTACACTGAAAAAGTTTCAGAGGACCCGTGGATTGGAAGATGTTAGAAACCCCCATTTTAGAGTAGCTCAGTGACGAGTCCAAGGCCTTGTCTACACTACAAGACTATTTCGAATCAACTTAGTTCGAATTTGTGGATTCGACCTTATGAAGTCGAATTTGTGTATCCATACTAAATACACTAATTCGAATTTGAGTCCACATTCACGGGGCCAGCGTCGACTTTGGAAGCGGTGCACTGTGGGAAGCTATCCCACAGTTCCCGCAGTCCCCGCTGCCCATTGGAATGCTGGGTAGAGCCCCCAATGCCTGCTGGGGGAAAAAATGTGTCGAGGGTGGTTTTGGGTAACTGTCGTCATTGAACCGTCAATCACGCCCTCACTCCCTCCCTCCCTGAAAGCACCTGCGGGCAATCTGTTCGTGCACTTTTCTGGTCAGTGACAGCGTGGACGCCACAGCACTGCAAACATGGAGCCTGCTGCGATCCTCGCCGTTTTCTCCTCCTCGCACTTTATCGTCCACCTCTTCCACATTCAGCTGCTGAGAAATTGGGCTACTTTTCAATGGTTCTGCAAGCACTGGGGGACCATAGGGGACGTTTTACCAACATGAACGTCGGATGGCCGGGCAAGGTTCCTGATGCGTGTGTTCTCAGGAACTGTGGGCTGCTCAGACGCCTGCTGGAAGGTAGGTTCTTCCCGTACCACGAAATAACTGTTGTGGATGTGCATTTGCCTATAGTGATCCTCGGTGACCCAGCCTGCCCGCTAATGCACTTGCTCATGAAGCCCTATACAGGCGCCTGGGACAGCGACAAGGAACTCTTCAAATACCAGCGAGCAGCGTGACCTGTGACTGTTCAGTTTCTTTACAGAGAAGCTGAACCTGCCCCTGTTTCTTTACCCAGTTACTGTTGACTCTCCTCTTCGGTTAAATACCCCGTTCTCCCCGTTTCCCCCACTTCCAAGACACGTGTAAAAATAAAATACATGTCACACTGTTACTGAGGAGAGGTTTCTTTATTCATGACTTTTCGTTAAAGGGTTGAAACTGGAACGCAGACTGTGGTGGGTAGGGTGTCCGCTGATGTAAAGACCGCCTCTAAACTCAAGGAATGACAGGCTCCTGCTCCTACAGCGGTCCGCATTGCCGGACTGCTTGTTTCAACGGAGCCTGCCATCCCTCCTTTTTGGGATTCTGTGTGCGGGGCTATGTGGCCTTGTGGCGGAGGAGGACGGATACAGATTCCTCTGCTGCGTGACTCAGCGGTCCAGGACAAGGACCGTAAGATCCCATTCAAACACAGTCTTGAGTGAAAAAACATGACGGAAACAGTACTTAACAGCAAAGTATTTTTATTACTTAAGTACACAGTTATGGGATGGGACTGGGATTGGGACTTGTTTGAGTCCGGAAGGGAAGGACTTATGCAAACCCAAGACTATAACAGAAGCTGGGAATGGGCGATGGACTGGATCACTTAATGACTGCCTGTTTCATTCATTCCCTCTGGGGCACCTGGCATTGGCCACTGTTGGAAGACAAGATACTGGGCTAGATGTTTTGATTCTTGCTGGCAATTGGATGTTCCATTATCAAGAGATGTTTTCTCTGATCTCAGCCTCCTTCAGCTGGGCCAGCACACTATGTGCAGCCAAAGAGGCATGGATCTCATCCAATAGAAAAGGGGAACCATAGATCTAAATTTAAGAGTGAGTTATCCCAACTGCATATTCATAATGCCCCCACTATCTAGGCCATTAACTAATTGAAAAACAAAATATAATTTAATCTCTGTGAAATCCCCCTAGTATATCCTGCCATCTTGAGAATGGAACTAAGATGAAATATTAATTCTTTTTGGTTTGCAACAAAGGAACTAGAGTAGCAGTTTAATATCTGATGCTTCTTAGGGGACTGGCTCCTGTACTTGTAAGGAGATTAAATCAATAATTCTGAGGTCTTTTCCATCTCTGACATCTATCATCGCAGGTGTTGCAATGTGACTTTTGGTAGTTGTGATATCACAGAACAATGCATTTTGGGATGTTTCTACCACGCAGGAATTACCAGTGAGATTTCATAGAAACAATAATTTTGTATTGTATTAGCCAAAACTAATTTCTGTGCAGAATACTCCCAACAGTCTCATCTGTAGGAGTGTTTGCAACATAATTCAAGGAATCTCAGTTTTTCCTTTTAGCTTAGCAGTACACATTTGAGCAGAGGCTGCATCTCAGGCAGTTGCACCTGGTCAGTTTAATATCCAACTGCACTCTGTTTTGATAACATGAATGCTCCTGTTGCAGTCTAGATCTTAAAGAATTTGACCCTAAATTCAGAGGCTCCAATTCAGCAAAGCATTTAAGCATGCGCTTAACTTTAAACATGCAAATAATTTCATTGATTTAAGTGCTTTGCTGAATCAGGGCTATAGTGTGGAGTTGTGTGTCACCTCCATGGTTGTGGTGATTAATTTTTCACTTTGTAGGGTAAATTTTATATAAGATTATAAAAAAAGTCTTGCTTGAAGTAATCGCGTACAATTTTAGTGTGTCAGTCAATGCCGAGAGAATAATTAGCACTGTAGATAAGAGGGCACCTATATGCAAATATATTTTCAGCATTTCAGCAATATTATATACTGTGTAAGTGTCAGAAACATTTATAGAAAGTATCACCCTTTCAGAAGATAGGAAGTCAAAAGAAATATTTTCATAATTGGATTTTAAAAGGAAACTCATTTCTCTCATTGTTTACATTAATCACTGCCTTTTTCAAATAAATACTGTGCTTTTAGATTTATTTAGTTTTAGGAGTGTGAAAAGAAGTTTTTCAAAGTGGTGGATAAAAAGGTGCTCTAATTACAACTTTGGACTTAATGTTTTGAATTGGTCTTTCCTTCCTCTGATGTGGACATGGGGAATTTTGATAGCTACATTCCCGCATTGAAACACTTCTAACATTTTTACTTCTGTTTTTATATCACCTTATTTTCTAAATGTGCAGGGGGGCTGTATTGCACTGATTCACCTTCATGCCTGTTCATACTCATGTATCTAGTGTAACTAGCAGGCCTGATCTTGTAGTCCTTATTCAGGCAAACTTTGATCCTGGAATCCATGGGACTTTTGCTTGAGTAAGTACTGCAGGACTGGGCCTTTAGCTGTACATAATCTGAGAAGTAATAATTCTTGTAAATTTATAGAAATTACTGTATATGCTGCAGTTCAGAATTTACAACTTCTGAATAAATTCTTTGGGCCAAATCTTGCCCTGGTTTACACCATCTGCAGCTGCATCTGTATAGGGGCTCCATAGGAGTTAAGCTTAACACAGCAGTTTGGCATAGCAATAACACTGTCATTTCTGCACAGAAATCTCCAGGCTGACCAGGGGATGTAGCCATAAAGTATAGGGACTCCCACTCCTTCTTGCCTCCAGGCTAACTTCCAGAACCCTTCCTCTGCTGGGTTCCAGGAGAGGCAGGGGAGATAGTAGCACCAGGTTGGTATCTTCTGGTTCTGGATAGATAAAGGTTAGAGTAAGATGCTTAAGGAATGCCTCCCCCACCTCACCGCCATATGCTTTAGCAGAGACAACAACTGGGCCCAAGGAAATGGTATTGCATGCCTAGATTCAGTAAAAGTATCTACATTTCTCTCTCTAGGAGACCTAAATGCAGATGATTTCACAAAACTATACTGATCACCTCTACTGTAGGAGATCACTGTTCAGATAGTGTGGATATGGGAAAATATTAGATATTAGGAATCAAGTGTTGACCCACATTAAAGAAAATAACACATAACACTAGAGGGCAGCCAGTTATTTCAGAAAGGTCTTGTTACCTGAATTAGATTTAAAGGGACACACCGTCAGATAACCAGAATTTTCAGAAGTATTTACTAGTTTTGGGTTCCTCACTTTCTGGATGCTTTGTAGAGAAGAAGCCTGATTCTCTATTGCCCTGCATACATGTCGTCATTTACATCAGTGCAAAGGGATTGTAAAATACTACCAAATCAGACTGGTACTATTTTATATCCTCTTTGCACTGGTGTAAAAGACTATGCAAGATGAAAGGCAAAGGAGAATCAGGGCTTAAGATATCTATTCTAAAGAAATTTTACCCTGATTTCTGTGTGGAATCAGAGTCAGTGGAACTGCATGCAAAATCAAGGGTCTGTGCATGCCAACGCCTCTGCAGTATCAGATCTTAAAGAATTAACAGAAGTCTTTGTGCAGTGCTTCCCATGCTAATGGCAGCTGCAGCATGATGCAACATAGCTCCCCCTAGAAGATATTCAGCAAGAATAGATCAACAGGAAAGCAACATCAATCAAGAAAGGAGTAACAAGTCTGATCCTTTTTTTAAAATGTGATGCTACTCATAATTTAGTGTGTGACATCTAAATACTATGGGAACATCACTTAAAAATGCAAAGAAATAAAGTAGATTAGATAGAAATGCTCTCTTGGAGGAACTGAGACAGAGTTCATCTGTGATCTGTGTAGTCTGATTCAGTATTTTGAGATGTACAATAAAAATTAAAGCTTTGTCTAAGGATGTCACCTGTGTTTACCAAAACCACTTAAAAAAACAAATGAACATTTGTGAAATAGAAAATGAAGTCAATAAACAACGTTGGGGAAAAAAAACAAAAACTTGAGACCTCAAGACAAAGGGAAAATATTTCAACACTTAAAAGACAATGTTTTTGGTCTAGCAACAAAATATTTGCATTCTGTAGAGGAAAAGGCACACATTAAAATAATCTATTTAATCCCAATGCTCAATAAATGAAGATGTGTAGGAGCTGTGTGATTTTTAACCTTTTAAGAAGAGTTTGGTAAATCTAGTGTATATTTAATTTTACAAAATGAAAATCCATTTTAATATATATCAACATCAGATATATTTAAATAAATACATTGTTGCATGCTGGAATGAAATCCAGATTATGCCAAATACAGGATTTTTCCATACAAAAACTCTTATGGAATGGTTCTCAGAATTGCTATTTAGTCCTGAGCAGAGACCTTGTGTACCTTTCTAAGGGGCATATGTCCTAAGAGATAGCATAGGACAATACACATGTGGCCCATCTGTGAACAAAATCAGTTCATTGTGTAAAGGGGTAAAGTGGACAACTCATCTACTCCTTTGGGCAGGAGAAGCAGAGCTATTTGGTTGGTGATGTGAAGGTCAAGCAAACTTGCCTTTGATCAACCCTATTCCCTGTTCTCATGTTGCTTCTCCTTGCCCCATTGCTGGGATTGCTCAGGAAATAGGAATTACTACAGCCCTAGAATTAGGGGCCCAGATCTTTGCTCTGATCAACCTAACTGATTTAGGCACCTAAGTCTCATTGAAAGTTATTGGAACTTAGGAGCCTAAGTACCTAAGTCACTTCTGAAAGTGAGACGTAGGGCTAGATTTTCAATAGTTAGACATAGGGCTTGTGGAATTTTCAAAAGCGCTTAGGTCTTCAACTCCTATTGAAATCAATGGCAGGTAGGCACCTAGACTTTTTTTTGGGGGGGGGGGGGAACACACACACACACACACTATCTGCATCTTTAGGTACCTAAATGCTATTAAACATCTTTCTCTCAGATTCCTATCAGTTAGGTATTGCAATGCTGAGTGGGGAAATGCCTAAATATCTATAAAAAGGTGGGTCATAGTGATTACCCTTATGTGATTCCAGCAGGGAAGGAGAGGGATGGACAGGCTGTGTTGTTGTTGTTGTTGTTTTTTTTGAAGTTGGGGACCCAGGACATCTTTCACTTCTGGTCCCTGGTGGGTGGATATCCTCCTGATCAGAGTGCATGACTAAAGTGTGTGTGGATGGTGAGTGTCAGTTTGATGCAAAGAGAGCTGATGCTTTTGTTGATGGATCGATCTTTTCCCGATGGATCGATCTTTTCCCTGATTATTGTTGGGAAGGCGTGCTTCTCCCTGGCTGAGCCACATCAGCATCTTTGAACTTGTTCCTAGTTGACTGCCAGCCCTGGAAGAGCTGCCCTCTGAGTTAGGACAGGAGAGCCACTTGAGTGTGCTTAGTACCTTCTTCTGTGTCAGTAACCAGTGTCTTATTACCATTTAGTACAGTCCTGCAGGATGGATTTATACATGGTTAGATTAAGGCATAGGCAACCTAGGCACATGGGTAGCTGGAGTGGAGGGAGGATAGCGTGAGTGGCATTGTGACCCTGTGCACCAGATCACAATGCCACTCACTCAAGTTTGGTCTTGCTGCCGTCCCCATCCCCTGTCATGATGGACGGGAGGGGAGGCAGGGCACCAGCACTGCTCCTCCATGCTGCTGCCATGGGGCTGGCTCATGCACCAGTACCTAAACCAGAGGACTAGTCAGAACTTTACCCTCATCATCCAGAGAGGTGGACGGGAAGTTTCAGTGAGTGCCTGCATGGGGGAGCCAGCCAGGAAAGGGGCAGTGGGCACAAGGGGGTTAATAGGGCAGCATCCATGCAGCAGTAGCCAATTACTTACTGACCTGGATAGGAGAAGGTTAACTAAGAAACATCCAGTGATGGGTTAATTGTTCCAGTGAGCTAGAATGTTGTAGTTCATAGACTCCGCTAAATTCATTCAATTTAAATTTGTTTTTTAATATTCTCCATGTTCTAATAAACATCACTATTTAAAATGAACTATAGGTAATTGACATTTATATGAGATTAAGTGCTACAAATTACCACCCAAGGATGAAAACAAGACTCAGGGTTCAGAGGAGCCTGAAGAGGGCCAGTGGGACTCATCTAAGCACTTGATTAGAAACATAAGCAAGAAGGGCACTTATTCCTAAAAAGTGCTGCTGAGACACTCATTGCAATCTGCAGATGTAAAGAGGAAAGCATAGGAAACTGAAAAAAGAAGGTGCTTTTACACACATTCTCTTCTGTAAAAGTATAACTGAAAATATGCAGTGGCGCTGTAACCATGTCTGTCCCAGGATATTAGAGAGACAAAGTGGGGGAGGAAATATCTTTTACTGGATCAATTTCTGTTGGTTAGAGAGACAAACTTTCAAGCTCTCACCCACCTTGTCTCTCTAATACAGATAGAGAGATGCTTCTGATTGGTTTAAATGGGTTATAAAAATTCACATTAAGCACTTAATAGCATATCAAGACATTTGAAGGTAAGATCCTCAGCTGGAGGATGTCTCCGCTGGACCCATAAATATTAGCACAGGTCTTACAAAATTATGTATGGTAGGTTTCGGTTGACTCTTTCCCCACAGTCGGTTTCTTTTATTAAACATTTTGGAATGTGTGCTAGATGGGGCTATTCTGTAGTGTTCCCTTCAGAGCCACGCATTGCATTGCAGGCGCTCCCTGCTTTAGTCCACAAGTTTTGGCTGCCTGCTTGAAACTAGGTGGGCTGTGCCATCAGTTTGGCATCAATCTCTAAACAGTCAAGTAACAATAATAAAAATTCTTAATTTGGCTTTCTGTGCCTTTAAATAAAGAAACAAAACTCAAAGAAAAGCACTTAGTGGTGGTCCTTGAAGGCAAGGCTCTGATCTTGCCTCTGGGTTAGCACTGAGGAGCTCCTCTTCTGTCCCACATTCACTCAGAACTGCCCCTCCCCCCACCCCCGAGAAGACCCAGGCAAGGCTCCTTATCTGGCCAGCTAGCTCCCGATTGTCAGTGTTTCCTGCCCCTTCTAGGCTTTGGAGGACTAAGTCTTGTTGGTAGCCAGTCTGAACAGATTTTCCTTGCACAGAGGTGTCAGGGCACCAAGAGCACAAGCAGGGGGCAGAGAAGGCCTGATAGACCCTATCACAGAATGCTATAATGTTGTGGATAATGAAAGTTTGCATGTTTGAATCTTAAATATCTATTTTCTAGCTAACCTTGTCCTTTAATATTTGGAATGTTAGGTGGTTAGATATGGCCAGGAATAAACTACCTCAGTCTCATATCCACAGGTCAATTCAGAAAGAACAGTTCAGAAATCTATATTCTATAATGTTTACATACATGTTTTTTCTCCATTTAGACTGCAAGGAGATAACTTGGCAGAAACCGCAGAGGATGTCTCACTAGTGTCTCAGATGACCGAGCAAGCGGCATCGGATTCCAATGGTAAGTCATACAATATGTGTCGCTGCCCTTCACAGCAAAAAATAGTGAAGAAATAGTGGGGTCAAATAATATATTGTAGTAAAAAAATACATACATTTAGATTTAAACTCCACACCAAAGAGTGCTTGTCCAGCACTGATCACCCTTGACAATAAAAATGAGGTGTGCAATAACTCAAAAGATCAGTAGTACTTCTGTGATCAGGGTTGTGCATTGAGATCATGCTGATCAGCAGGCAACCTACATTTTCCTCCAAAGAGAAATCCTGCCTCCAACTGTGTCAGCCCTCCTCTAATTCCCACACCAACATATGGGCTTTGTTATGTGCCCGGGGCAAGTTTTGGGCTATTTTGGGCTGGGATGGGGAAAATGCCTGTGGAAATGGGCCTTCTTGTGAATGTTCTGCCAGCAGGCCTCTCACTTTCATACCAAAGGGGGTCTAGCTTGATCTCAGCTACAGCAGTTATGTCATGGGGAAGGAGGTAGCCTCTCAGATTGGAACAGTTTTTTGGGTACAAAATGTCTAGATGTAAACAACTTTGATGTGGATCTTTTTGGATTTTATCAGTCCCCCATCAGTTAAGCCATTTTTGAGCCTGGTAAATAAAAACAAAACTGAACTACTGTGGACTGTAACAAATCTACTTTTACTTATTTCACTGAATGTCTTCCCTCCTGTATAATGTCTGCCCTCCTGGAGACAATAGCAACCTAAATCTTCTGCTGATATTTGGATAGTCTTAAATTATTGCTCCATTCCTCACCCTCATTTTGCAAACAGTGAGTGTCAATGTTTGTAATTGAGTATGTGTCACTGAATAGTGAATTAAGCTTTTGTTTGGAGGTTAGCCCTCATTTTCCCCTCCCAAACACCCTTGCCCCAACAAAAATGCACTCTGCCATGCTGTCGCAGAATGATATCTCCATTGGACCCATAAGTATTAACATAAGTCTTACAATATTATCTACAGTAGATTTCACTTGAGTCTTTCCCCAAAGTCGATTTCTTTTATTGAACGTTTTGGAATGTGTGCCAGGTGGGGCTACTGTGCCTAGTGCTAGCATCAGAAGGTGGGCAACATGGACTTTAGTAACTCAGTCAGTGGTTATGGGTCTATTATAGGAGAGGGTGGATGAGATTCTGTGGCTTGCAACATGCAGGAGGTCAGACTAGATGATCATGTTGATTCCTTCTGGCCTTAAAGTCTATGACAAAACACTCCTGCTATGGGATGGAGACTCCTGCATCTGATGGGCATTTGGAGGAATTGAGGACATCCCCAAATCCTGTGCTTCCTCCCCAAAGATATTTAAAAGAGAGAAGGGAGCAGGTTTCCTCAGTAGTAGGCAGGCTAGTGGAGCAGGGACCCCAGCCTTACCCCACACACATCTGCCTCTTGCAGCTGAGGAGCTGCACACTAACAACTTGCTACCTAGATAGACAAAAAATATTGCCTCCAGGGAAGAGGAGAGATGGCAGCAGTGATGTACTGCCAAAATTTTAACAAGGGGCTCTCAGAAATGTTCTGCCTCATGTGGCATTCCCTGGGCAAAATATTCCCTTCTTAAAATGTTTTTTTTTCTCTTAAAGTGTTGACTAGCAATATATTTTGATTGAAAAATGACTTTCATAAATAGGCACAATCCAGAAATAGGCATGAAACTCATAGCTGCCTAGCCGATCAATCTTTACTATATTTAGAGTACAGCCTGATTTCTGTATATCTTATATTTCCCTGCAGTTGGTATTGTATATGTGGTAATAATCATCTCCAAACAGAAAATCTTTTAAATACTGTTGGAAAACTCCTGTAATACCAAGCACAGCTATTCTATTACGTTTCCAATTTTTAGTTACGTCCTATGAGAATGCATCGTAAGATAAACCTTTCTGCTAGTTTTTTTTTTAAAATCAGGCTTGTCCAATGTAATTTGTTTATTTTCTGTTCTTAGTTATCACTACTAATCATGCTGTAGTCCCTGCTGAGAGAATACTTATATACTGAGAAATGCTGATAACTGTTGGTTCAGAATACACAAGCACAGTGCTTGTGCACAGATGCCTAGCAAAATTAAAGTGCATGCCTTTGTTTTTGGCTAGTGATCTGCTACTTAGTTAGTGGGCATGATAAGTTATTAGATCTGGAGTACAGCTCTTTTGCATTTTAGAATGTATTGGGTTCAGAATTAATTAGCTAACTATCTGGTCTAGCAACCCATATGCATGAGTAATCCTGGATCATGCAATTCAGCCAACTTTTATGTGAGTAAAAGCTGCAGCATCAGGCACTAAACTAGGTTCACTGGGAATTCAGGGCCTAATTTTGATTTCTACTACGTTGTTTTACATTAGTGTAACCCTGTTGAATTAAATGGATCTAATCTAATGTTAAATGATAGAGTAGAATCAGACCCTCAGTATTAAGATTTTAGAATACAAGACTTTTGTAATTTGTTATAAATCAACTCTTTTCTCTGCATGGAACCATATATCTTCACTAAAAATGATAAGCAGAGGAATTTAATAGCTCAGTACCAAATACTGCTCATAGCAAACAGCCTGAGTGTCCCTAGGTTATGTTACAGGAATTTCCATGGAGGTTAGGGATGGGGAGAAGCAGATTCCCCCCCACACACACACACACAGGTCTGTCCAGTCCCTTACCATGGATTCACTACCCGAGCCTCTGCTCTTTCTTTGGAATGTCCCCAGCTGGGGTCCATGGTGGTAAAGACACTCTGTAAAGCATCCCTCGTCTGCCCTGCAGCAGGACCACATGAGTCCCTTTGCTTCCACAACGCTATCTGCTGTTGGGGGAGCAATATTCCCTTCCCTCTCCCCAGCCTGTGATTTTTCAACTCGAATACTGAGGAACTGCTGCAGCAATTTACAGCATTCACTTAACAACTGCTTCTGGCCCTTCCATGTAAAGAAGTGCACCTTACTCTGCAAGAAGTCCCCATGAAACCAAGGAGAAAAGGCCCTAAATGTGAAAACTAATGAAAAAATATATTTAATTGAAACATATCTTTGTAGTCAGTGCATGCTTTCATGGGGAATCAAATACAAGAGTTGTACTAGAGAACAAATTGCTAATGCGAAAGAAATAAAGAGCATGGGTTGTTATGGGCAGCATCTAGTGCTAAAATATTGCTGCAGTTGATACAAGTATAATGTAAAATGAGATTCTTCATGATATGTCACTTAGCTGCATAAATGTCCAAGGTACAGGAGGGAATTTGGCAATTTTAACTGAAACACTCTGAAAAGAACAAAAATAATACATACTTTGTACAGCAACATATATATGTGGTATTTATAGGTTTATTGTGTTAGGGATACAGATTATGTTGTGTGATATAGTGTAATTAGTGAGTTTAATCAACTTTAGTTGTCTATTATACAAAGAATTCTTTGTTGTGAAAATTACAATTCCCTGTTCATATAAATTATTGGTTTCTATTTTCTTTATGTAATTAACCAACAAATGATTTCTAACTAGGAGTGTTTGTTTAAAAAGGCTATAATGAATGTTCCATAAACTCTTTTCCTGTAAGCAGTAGATATTAAAAATTTCCAGGTTGGCATTCTGATGTATTGGAAAAAGTATTTAAATGAGGGATGTTAAGTATTAGCATAAGTAGGGTAGCTGTGCTTAGTTTTAAACATGTGCATATTATTTCATCTGAGACTGTTATGGCCAAATTCAGAGCTGAAATTAATGAAGGAGAGAGGAGTATGTGGGATATAAGTCCATGCAGAATTCAGCCTATAATTTAATTTCTAACAACACTAGTGTCTTAATGGAAAACAATTCTTATACTGTACTTTGAGGTTTCTGAATGTTGCCCTCTAAGACTGCTAGCACTTCTGTTTTCCCAGGATGTTTTGTTTTAACAGCATTCCAGTGGGAGTCTAAATTGGTTTAATTAAATTAAAGCTGCTTAACTGTGCTACTGTACACACTAAAGGACAAGCAGGATTTTGTTTTAATAGCTAAACTAATAATAAAAATAAGCTACAGACATCTTGGCAGCTGTACTTAGTTATTTGTCACCCTAATCCATTTAGAAATACTCTCCCACATTCTACCAAGCCATTATTCATGCACAGTAACTGAGCACAAACCTAGACACGCATTAAAATCTATACAAAGTATAACTTAAACCCAACACTTGTTCTGTAGTCACATTTACCATCCTGGCAGTTAATTTACAGGTTTTATTTTCTCTGAGATTAATTATGCTCCAATTAATTAGATGAATGTGCATTACTACTTTTCTACTTCTTTGGAACAGTTTCAGTGCCTGAGGTGGAAACACTGATGGAGGATGCTGATGAATTTGAGAGTGCATCTCAAATAACAGGACCTGTAAGTATCTTCGTTTACAGATGTGCCAGTCTGCCAAAACAAGCTGTTGAAATAAGACTTTATATAAAGCTGAAGGGTATACATGAAAAATAATACCTGAATGATGAATTCTGTGGTAATGTTGATTCCTTCAGTGGGGCAGGGGAGGTACTACCTTGAAACTATTTTTTTTCCCCTACACACTTGGAACCATACACGTCTCAATAGCAACATAGTTCCTATTGAAAGCAGTGGAAGTTCCACACATGGATCCAAAGCATTGTATGCAACTCTGCTATTAAAGGTCAAATAACTATTTCACTAGCTTGGTAGTTTTTGCTTTATGCTCTATTGATGACAATAAATTAATCTAATTCTAAATTTAGTTATGAAATTTGCATTTAACATCTCTCAGGACAATTTAGGCCATTTGATATTGGGTGCTAGGAAACAAATAGAAAAGTGAAAGAGGTACTTGTTTAAAGTATCTGATTAAAAAATAAATAAATGACGAAATGTTAAATCTGATAAAATTTGAAACAAAGTTCTTATTTTGGAATGCAGTGGAATGTTATAACGGTTGTAGAAAATATAGTTAGAGCTCAAACTATTTGAAGTCCAAAGTGGCCATGTGTAAAGACTGAGAGTAGAGTATATGCCCAAGTAAATTACTATTTCTCAAGCAAACAAAACAAACTAAAAAGTAAACTACTGCCTCCTACTGGTGAAGTTTAGAAACTTACTTAATTAAGCTTCATGCTAGTATATTATGAAGTAATAAGTGCTGCTCACATACAGGAATTCTATTTTGTTATATCCCTTAAATGCAGATAAGGTGTAATGAATCCCTTTCTCCTAAGTGAAAAGTAAGCCAATCCAGTTGTTGTTTGAGCTAAGGAAAGAAGGGCCCTATTGCTAAGAATTAGCATATCTGTAGTCTATGATCATACAACCACTTAAATAATAATACTAATATTTAGCCCATACAATACCTTACATCCAGTGATGTCAGAGCAGTTCACAGACTTGAACTGATTTTAAGCCTCACAACACCTGTGTAAGATAGATAGGGACAGAGATGTATTGCCAAAGGAATAGGAGAATTTTGTGGGTTGGCTTGAGGCTCCTGTTAATTTCCCCAGTTATGCTCTGCTTCACATGGAGCTAACAGCAAGCATTGTAATAAATTCACTTTATTTTTTTTTGTATTGAATCGAAAACCATGACTATCACTTTTAATTTTTCCCCCTTGGCAAAAATTATAGCAGGCGGTGAGGAGGACAGGTTTCCATGGCCAGCATTTTTAAAAATGTAATTTAATGAAGGAGGGAAGAGATAGGGAAGAAAAAAAGTTCAATCCATTTATCAAACAAAAGCGATAGCATTTTACAGCCTTGCATATTGATTATTTTAGATATAGATGTAACTGTGTATTTCATAACCCATATCTCATTTAGATAGGGTTACCAGATAGCAACTGTGGGAAAAAAAAGGATGGAGTGGGGGGTAATAGGCTCCTATATAAGAAAAAGTTCCAAAAAATGGGACTGTCCCTTTAAAAATGGGACATCTGGTCACCCTACATTTAGAGCTCTGCTAGTCATTCATCACCTTATCTTTGTGTCTAATGGCATTTTAAAGATTATGATGTCCAACAATGTCTAGGAATGTGAATGGATACTTTTTTGTGGGTTTTTCCAAATATGGTTAAACAAGTTACACGTACACATTAAAACATAGATATCCTCAAGAAAGAAAGGCTGATCCAGTGGTAGGGCATTTGTCTGGGACTCAAGACCTAGGTTCAATTTCATGCTCCCTGTGACGGGGTTCGACTCACCACTGCTGGCGCCCCCTGCTATTCACTCCAGGAATTAGCTCTTGCCTGCTGCAGAGCACCCTTGATGTGTGGTAGCTCGCCCATTGTCTCTGCTCTGCTGTCCTGGGAATCCGCATTTCTCCCTGATCGTCAGCATCCTCTTCAGGACAGTCTTCATCCGCTTCAGGACACTGCCCTCTGGCAGTGCCCACTACTCTGGTCTCACCCCATTCTGGCGGAGGAGGGGGTGTAGTTAACAGTAACAGTTAACTTGTTTGCCCTGCCTCGGTGACCAGCCACAACTCTAGAATCTGGCCCCTCATCTTAGGGCAGGTCACAGTCTGTCTTGGTCAATCTCCTTGGTGGCCAGGGGCAATGCCAGGGTAGAAGGGGGGACCCAGGCCCACCCACTACTCTGGGTCCCAACCCAGGGGCCCCCCATCGGTGGCCTCCCTCTGCCCTCCTTCTCTCCTCTCTTGCCCTCTTAGCTTCCCTGGGCCACTTCCCCTTTGACCCTATGCACCTTCTCGACCCTTGTAGCAAGGGCCACAGCCTGACAGGTATCTGGGCCGTAGTCCCGCTCCACTTCCCCAAGCCTGCCCAGCACTGCTCTGTCCAAGGTGCTGCTCCTTAGCTCCAGAGCTAGTCCTCCCTCACTAGTCAGGGAGTCACTGACTTTGCCTCTGCTAGGCAGCCTTTATATAGGACCCAGCCTGGCCCTGATTGGCTGCCTCTTTCCCTGCCCTGATTGGCTCTCCTCAGGCCTTGGCTGATTGGCTGCTGGTCTGCACAGCCTCTGGGGCCTGGTTTAGCCCTTCTTCTCAGGGGGTGGGGCACCACTCCACCACACTCCCCCGAAGACTTCCTTTTGGTAAGTTACTCACTGTGACAGTTCTTTATTGAAAAAATATAGTGATAAATGCTTACCAGGACAAATATGTACATTAAATAATGTAAAGCACTTAGGTACTAATAGGATCCCCTTCACCATCGTATAGGGTTGCCAGCTTGGTAGTATTTAAAAACCAGACACCAGCAGGAGTGCCGGAATATCCCCTGCCCTGCCTCTTTTCCCCAAGGCACCACCCCTGTCCTGCTTCTCCCACCCCCCCCCCAAGCCCTGCCCCTGTCCCACCCCTTCCCTGAGGCCCTGCCTCTTCCCCTGAGGCCCCGTCCTGTCCACTCCTCTTCTCCCCTCCTCCCATCTCTCACTACTTTTCCTTTCCTTTCCCATACCCCCCTGCCCGGGTCAGGAGGAACTTGCCTGCGGAGACAGGGCTGGAAGCTGCAGCCACTTGACACAGGTAGGAGATGACCCTGGCTGAGTAGAGGCACATGTGTGATGACCCAGTGCCTCACCACCTCCCCTGCCCTCAGTAACCGGACTTTGCATGTCCGCTCAGTAGATCTGACCAGACACTGTGAGGTCCCCTTTTCAACTGGACTTTCCGGTTGAAAAACGGGCACTTGCCCACCCTACCATAGTACCTAAGATTGATTAATAAGAGGATAAAAAAATTACAGTAACTTTAAAACCTATTCAAAATATACACACTGATTTATTTCCACATAAATAACCTCAAAAACATATGTAATGTAAAAGCTTAGGGCGGGGAGAGAACAACTATATTAATCAAAGACTTCTGAGAAATGGAACCATTTTTTCCGTTATAGTCACACAGTTGGATATCCCCACACACAAGAGTGGCTAAATCTGCTAATCCAGTTCCACTCTTGCCAAATTCAATGCTAAGAATGTCTTCAAATGCAGTAATATGACTCTTTTGGCAGTTAAACTGGTCTTTAGCAGAAATTTCTCTGGAGCCTTATTTGTATTTGACAAGTTTGTTTTAATTCCTCCTCCCCTAATAAGAATGACCTGTTGTGGGACAAATCAACCAACATTAGGAAAGAAGGGTCTTTAGGCAAAGAGTGGGAACTGAGAGGAGAGCTAAAGGAGTTCTTTTCAATATCCACAACTTAGAACTCGTACATCAGCCTTTTGCTTTGGACATGCCTAAAGCAATGCCCATGCCTGTACTTTGAAAATCTTGGGGTAGATCTCAGCTGGTATAAATTGTCATAGCGCCATTGAATACAACTTACACCATCTGAAAAACTACCTCGTTATGTTTTTGTCAGACCCTTACAGGGATAGGATAAATTATACATTTACATTTCTTTTTTACAATAAAGATCATGACAAGCTAACTTTCTGACAAGTTAATAATAAACTATTATTATTAATGTTTAACATGAAGTACTCTGTTTACTCTGTCAAGACTGCTGTATGTCAAAACTGGAAAGGGCATATTGTAAAGTGAGATATCTAAAGATTACTGGTCTCTCTCCTTCTCTTTGCTGTAGAATTTTACCTAATATCCAATCAACAGAAAACAAACAGGAAAGTTACTAAATTATCCTAATCTCTGAATTTCCCAATGCATTCCCCTATTTTGTCTATCTGTTGGGGCTCAGTCTTGCAACTATTTACTTCTGGTGATAGGACCTGTAACTGAGAATAGTCAATATAAGACTAGTGTGACTTTAGTAGGGCTGCTCACAGCAGTAAGTACTATTCCCAATAATAAATGTTTGTGGGACTATAAACTTTTGGGGGACAGATGGACTTTATTTTATCTACTGTACAACATTAAATACACTGATGCTAAGCAAATAATAAATACTAATGACAAGTAAATTGATGCATTTTAATCAATAACGTGATCTCACCATTCCAGTTTTCTGCTGTTGTATCTAAACTAAAATTGAATTTATTAAAATACGCTTAGTGATCTTTCCCAGTTAATGACCTCAGCTGGAAATTCTCATTCCTGAACTCTTTCTAACACAGCTTTTATATACATTTCATATAAGAAAGATATCAAGGTGAAATGCTTGGCTTTTACTTATGTAATTTTGCAGTGAGACAGGTTGTTTTGGTTTTTTTTCCTCAAGATAGCAAAATTCTGCAAAAATATTTCACCTGGCAAACTTTAATTCTAGCTCACTGACTTTTTTTTAATCTAGAAAATAAAAAATAAAATATCAGAGGACATGTACTGATACAAAATGGGGCACATGAACTGGACAGTTAACACCATATAGTATGGTAGTTATCTTTTGTTTCAGAACCTGGAACAGGCCGGGCTTGTGATTATTTTTGTTTTTCTTGCAACTCTTTGTAGTCACTCAACTGTCTTGCATGCTGACATAAAAACATTTTTTCTTTGCAAAAAATGCTTGTGAGTTAACCCAATTCAAGTGTAATAAATGGAAAGAAAGTCATCCAACTGCAAAAGGCATTTTTTGCCATTTATTTCTTACTGTGAAAACAAATACCCAATAAATTGTTTTATACAGGTTTATTGCTTTAATTTTTTTTCCTCCTGTTTGCTCTGCTAGTTTATTGAGAAAATACACACACACACACAGAGTAGATTTTGTTATGGTATGTATAACAAAAATCCTTAATGGTAATTAAATTTGTGGAACTATTTGAGGCTTGATTGTACTAGGAAAAATTAAAAGTTTAACACTTTGATGTGCATTAAATATGACTATTTCCAATGCTATATAACTTAATTTGATTGCAGATACTTTGTTATTCTTTTCCACTATTTTTTCATGAGGCTCAGTTCCCAAAAACACTTAAACTTGAACCTAATTTTAAGCATGTTAATAGTCTCAACTATTCATGTGCCCAATGTTCAGTACTTTAACATAATGCTTAAACCCTTTGCTGGATTGGGTCAGCAATTGGGGCCTAGAATAAGAACTATTCTTAGGTCCTGATCCTGCACTGCGAATAGCAGTGGCACATCCCTGCACCTGTGTGAACTGAAAGTACTATTATTTATGTAGCACCATCAGTGTACTAAGACCAACTTTACAAACCTGAGTACCTGCTGAAACCAACAAGAGCTCCAAATGCTTGACACCTCTGAAAATTAATTCACTTTCGTAGGTCACTAAACATGGATTTAACTGACAAACTTTTAAGCACTCAAATCTGAATTTTGGCTTTAACATTTCAATCTCTGTGTCAAATCTAATTAATATTATTACACAAAACAATTACATGGCTAATACGTCCATCAGCTATTATAGCATCACTTCATTTCTGTTAGATACTGTAAGACATAGTCAAGGTACAAAACAAAAATGGTCCATTAATAATAATATAGCTAGTACACGGTCAACCATTTGTTGTGAAGTTTTTATATACAATGGCTCTGATTCTATATATTCTCATGTGGGTGTTTGCAGGATAGAATTCTAAAGGCATTGGGTTTTGGAGGGTGTCTCTAGGAGAATGTGTGTGAGATATTGACTGATTGGTAAGACTGGAAGTCCCACCAATCTCCAAAAGCTTTCAAATGCTTTACTTTTATTTTCTTAAAACCTGGACAAACTCTTTTTTGTTTTTCCTTCAAAAAAGCATTGTGCCCCAAACTGGACCTGTTAAAACAATTCTGTGAATTTTCCTGCTTAAAAAAATAAGCATTGGGGCAGTTTCATCGTCCTTAAGTGCTATGATCTTGTATTTTTTCAGATGTTTGCTTCAAAATTGTCATGTCATATTACAAAAGGTCAGAGAAATGACACATTTAAAGTCTCTAAAGTTCATCCTTCAGTTGAACACTTTGACCTAAGCTCTGTGGCCAGAGAGTGAAATGGACAGAATTTTCTAACAATGGTGTCTCTTGTTATAGTCACATTTTGCTGAATATGGATGCTATTTCTTGGCAGTGACACTGAATTTAATTAAGTTGCTTACTCCACGTGCTAACTCTTGTTCTGCTCAAAGCAGAGAAAGCAAAGAGAAACCAGAGTCTGGAACATCTGCCTCTTTCACACCTCTGCCTTCACTATTCAATGAGTTATATGGGAAACACCATGATTAAAACTTAAACATTTGCCTATTTCTCACTTACACATTTGCCAAAAGCACACATTGGCAAAAATTAAGATTTTTGTACACCAATGCGAGGAGCCTAGGTAACAAAATGGAGGAATTAGAGTTACTGGTGCAGGAAGCGAAACCAGATATTATAGGGATAACAGAAACATGGTGGAATAGTAGTCATGACTGGGGTACAGGTATTGAAGGGTATGTCCTGTTTAGAAAAGACAGAAATAAAGGCAAAGATGGTGGAGTAGCACTGTATATCAATGATGAGGTTAACTGTAAAGAAATAAGAAGTGATGGAATGGATAAGACAGAGTCTGTCTGGGCAAAAATCACACTGGGGAAGAAAGCTACTAGAGCCTCCCCTGGGATAGTGCTCGGGGTGTGCTATAGACCACCAAAATCTGATTTGGATATGCATAGAGACCTCTTTAATGTTTTTAATGAAGTAAATACTAATGGTAATTGTGTGATCATGGGAGACTTTAACTTCCCAGATATAGACTGGAGGACAAGTGCTAGTAATAATAATAGGGCTCAGATTTTCCTGGATGCAATAGCTCATGGATTTCTTCACCAAGTAGTTGCTGAACCAACAAGAGGGGATGCCATTTTAGATTTGGTTTTGGTGAATAGTGAGGACCTCATAGAAGAAATGGTGGTAGGGGACAACCTTGGTTTGAGCGATCATGAGCTAATTCAGTTCAAACTAAATGGAAGGATAAACAAAAATAGATCTGTGACTAGGGTTTTTGATTTCAAAAGGGCTAACTTAAAAAAAATAAGGAAATTAGTTAGGGAAATGGATTGGACTGAAGAACTTGTGGATCTAAAGGTGGAGAAGGCCTGGAATTACTTCAAGTCAAAGTTGCAGAAACAATCAGAAGCCTGCATCCCAAG
This sequence comes from Mauremys mutica, assembly GCF_020497125.1. Classification (NCBI taxonomy): domain Eukaryota; kingdom Metazoa; phylum Chordata; order Testudines; family Geoemydidae; genus Mauremys; species Mauremys mutica. The sequence goes on along the minus strand of NC_059073.1, from coordinate 61,997,572 downwards.
AAAGGGGAAAAAATTCATAGGCAGGAATTGTAGACCAAGCTGGATGAGCACGCATCTCTGAGAGGTGATTAAGACAAAGCAGAAAGCTTACAAGGAGTGGAAGATGGGAGTGATCAGCAAGGAAAGCTACCTTATTGAGGTCAGAACATGTAGGGATAAAGTGAGAAAGACCAAAAGCAATGTAGAATTGGACCTTGAAAAGAGAATTAAAACCAATAGTAAAAGGTTCTATAGCCATATAAATAAGAAGAAAACAAAGAAAGAAGAAGTAGGACTGCTAAGCACTGAGGATGGAGTGGAGGTTAAGGATTTTTGTTATAAGCTGGGGACGCATCAGTTGGAAGGAACAGAGGAGGAGAAGGACCTCGGATTATTGGTTGATCACAGGATGACTATAAGCTGCCAATGTGATATGGCAGTGAAAAAAAGCTAATGCGGTCTTGGAATGCATCAGACAAGGTATTTCCAGTAGAGATAAGGAGGTGTTAGTACCATTATACAAGGCACTGGTGAGACCTCATCTGAAATACTGTGTGCAGTTCTGGTCTCCTATGTTTAAGAAGGATGAATTCAAACTGGAACAAGTACAGAGAAGGGCTACTAGGATGATCCGAGTAATGAAAAACCCATCTTATGAAACGAGACTCAAAGAGCTTGGCTTGTTTAGCCTAACTAGAAGAAGAATGAGGGAAGATATGATTGCTCTCTATAAATATATCAGAGGGATAAATACCAGGGAGGGAGAGGAATTATTTAAGCTCAGTACCAATGTGGACACAAGAACAAATAGATATAAATTGGCCATCAGGAAGTTTAGTCTTGAAATTAGACGAAGGTTTCTAACCATCAAAGGAGTGAAGTTCTGGAACAGCCTTCCAAGGGGAGCAGTGGGGGCAAAAGACATATCTGGCTTCAAGACTAAGCTTGATAAATTTATGGAGGGGATGGTATGATGGATGTGAGAGCCTAATTTTGGCAATTAATTGATCTTTGACTATTAGTGGTCAATATGCCCAATGGCCTGTGATGGGATGATAGATGGGGTGAGATCTGAGTTACTACAGAGAATTCTTTCCTGGGTGTCTGGCTGGTGAGCCTCGCCCACATGCTCAGGGTTCAGCTGATCGCCATATTTGGGGTTGGGAAGGAATTTTCCTCAAGGGCAGATTGGCAGAGGCCCTGGGGGGTTTTCACCTTCCTCTGCAGCGTGGGGCACAGGTTACTTGCTGGAGAACTTTCTGCACCTTGAAGTCTTTAAACCATGATTTGAGGACTTCAATAGCTCAGACATAGGTTAGGAGTTTGATACACAGGGGGCTCTAGCTTTTTTGCTGCCCCAAGCACAGCAGTCAGGCAGCCTTCAGCGGCGTGCCTTTGGGAAGTCCTCCGGTCCCGCAGCTTCGGCGTACCCACCGCCGAATTGCCGCCAAAGCCGCAGGACCGGCGGACCTCCCGCAGGCAAGCTGCCGAAGGCTGCCTGACTGCTGCCCTCCAAGGGACCGGCAGGGCACGTGCTTGGAGTGCTGGTGTTTGGGGCTGCCGCTGTTGATACAGCAGTGGGTGGGTGAGATTCTGTGGCCTGCGTTGTGCAGGAGGTCAGACTAGACAATCATAATTGTCCCTTCTGACTTTAAAGTCTATGATTCTATGAAATAGTCCTGTGAGGAATTGCAGGTGCAGTAATAAACAAGCATTCTGGGCTCTGGGAATATAAAGAACTTGCTGGAAATGAAAGCGACTAATCCACTTTCCTCCCACCTACAGCCATGGCCACTGGACTAGGCTGCAGATTTTGTACATGGAGTCACCTGTCCGAAAGGGCCCTTTCTGGCATTGAATTGATCGTGCCACAGGTGTCTCCGTCCCGGCTCCCATGCTCCAAGCAACACAGAGTCCTCCTTGGTGTGGACCTTCCTTGTCCTTACCCTGTTCACTCCCAGTTTGACCCCTCTGCTGTCTCCATGTCCCATTCTTTGACAGACATTGTCTCCTTGAACTGAAGTAAACTTTTAGGCTACTTAGTATAATGTCTTTTGCAACAGTAAGTATGTGAGTAGCAGAGCTCTGCATGTAACATGGCTGCTTTTGCGCTGACCAGGCCTTTTCCTCCCATACCATTGGTCTCCAATAATACCAGCTAAGTAGGATGTTCATGTTACATAAGAACATAAGAACGGCTGTACCGGGTCAGACCAAAGGTCTATCTAGCCCAGTATCCTGTCTACCGACAGTGGCCAATGACAGGTGCCCCAGAGGGAGTGGACCTAACAGGCAATGATCAAGTGATCTCTCTCCTGCCATCCATCTCCATCCTCTGACAAACAGAGGCTAGGGACACCATTCCTTACTCATCCTGGCTAATAGCCATTTATAGACTTAACCACCATGAATTTATCCAGTTCTCTTTTAAACGCTGTTATAGTCCTAGCCTTCACAACCTCCTCAGGTAAGGAGTTCCACAAGTTGACTGTGCACTGCGTGAAGAACTTTCTTGGATTTGTTTTAAACCTGCTGCCTATTGATTTCATTTGGTGACCCCTAGTTCTTGTATTATTGGAATAAGTAAATAACTTTTCCTTATCCACTTTCTCCACATCACTCATGATTTTATATAGCTCTATCATATCCCCCCTTAGTCTCCTCTTTTCCAAGCTGAAGAGTCCTAGCCTCTTTAATCTCTCCTCAGATGGGACCTGTTCCAAACCCCTAATCATTTTAGTTGCCTTTTTCTGAACCTTTTCTAGTGCCAGTATATCTTTTTTGAGATGAGGAGACCACATCTGTACACAGTATTCGAGATGTGGGCGTACCATGGATTTATATAAGGGCAATAATATATTCTCAGTCTTATTCTCTCTCCCCTTTTTAATGATTCCTAACATCCTGTTTGCTTTTTTGACTGCCTCTGCACACTGTGTGGACATCTTCAGAGGACTATCCACGATGACTCTAAGATCTTTTTCCTGACTTGTAGCTAAATTAGCCCCCATCATACTATATGTATAGTTGGGGTTATTTTTTCCAATGTGCATCACTTTACATTTATCCACATTAAATTTCATTTGCCATTTTGTTGCCCAATCACTTAGTTTTGTGAGATCTTTTTGAAGTTCGTCACAGTCTGCTTTGGTCTTAACTATCTTGAGCAGTTTAGCATCATCTGCAAACTTTGCCACCTCACTGTTTACCCCTTTCTCCAGATCATTTATGTTTTTGCATGACTGCCAGCATTTGGGTGCTCAGTGCTTGAATTTCCTTTTCTTTTGCCAATTATTTTAGAGACTGGGAATTGAATTCTGCAACTCATGTGCTGCCCTGACTGGAGCCATGCGGAGCTCAAGTAGCCAGCAGGCTGAATATAACCCCTTGCTGAAAGTGCCCTGTGGAGCTTAGAAGCTTGGCAGTGTCCTGACTTTTTCTGTTGAAAATTCCCTGAGGAGCTATGGGCCTCTCAGTAATAATACCTTGAGAAGCTTATGTCTGTGTGTCCTGGCTGCTTGCCATTAAATAATCTGCTGATTTTAGAGGCTTAAGGGTCCATGCCTCTCAGTTTACCCTCACTTTCAGCTGCTCTGCAAATCTTAAACTGCAGCCATGCATGCTTTGTAAAGAATGTAATCAGCCATGCACACTGCTAAGACTGTGCATTACTCCAATGCATATTTTCATAAGCACCTGTCCTCAGTGTTCCCTTCTCTTTATCTGTGCCATACATATCTCAAAACCACCATAACTGCTTCACCTGAAATTTAAGACACTTCAAGGTTAGTTTTGCAGAAATTATTGAGGTGTCGTAATCGGGTATTATGATGTAAAACTGGTTACAACCTTAACAACGAAGAGACTACTGTCTCTCCATAATGCAGGATGGGAGCATGTCTGACTGAGGGCTTGTCTATAAGAACACTTAACTGACGGCAAGCTGAAGTGTAAATCTGTCCTGTACTGGCCTGTGCGCACTAACTGTCGGTGTGGACAGTGCTGCCGCATACTAAAATTTCCCTACGTGGCTTTCATCAACTCCTGTTTCAAAGCAAGGTGGGTAAAACTGCGTGCGCACACACACACACACAATAATACCTGGCCAGTCATTTTGCTGTGAGAATTATTATATATATAATATAAATTCTCACAGCAAAATGACTGGTGCAGTCTGAGCATCATGGCTGTATTTTGATCCAGGTGAATGGCATTAGTGGCACTTGTTGTTTTTTTTTTACATGGTGGGTTGCCAACCCAACGCACAACCCTCCTCCTTTCACATCTTGGGCTTGGGACCAAGCAACGAAGGAAGTTGAAAGAACCGTCGGTAAAGGCACAGTTCATACTGGAGCTCTCGAAAAAGTTTCAACTTCTAAATGATTTGCAAACTGGTAATATAAACACTATTTGTGACAACGTTGAGAAGGTATATGCGGAGGCCAGCAAAACAGTGCTTGGCTACAAGAGAAGAGAGCGGAAAGTATGGATTTCAGATCATACATACAAACTCATTGAGGAGAGGAAGATAGCAAAATTACATATGCTGACTGGAAGTGGTGAACAACAGAAAGCTGCGAATGAAGAATACAGGGAGAAAAACAAGGCTGTGAAGAGAAGTGTTCGAAAAGATAAAAGGGATTATATTACCAGTCTGTCAAGAGAGGCACAGTCAGCAGCCGTGCGGGGCGACACAAGAACTGTGTATAGAATCACGAGGACTTTGACAGGAGGGTTCAGCAATAGGTCAACAGCGGTTAGAGGAAAGGATGGGACAATATTGATAGAAGAGAGAGAACAAATTAATTGATGGGCAGAGCATTTTAGAGAGACTCTAAATAGACCAAATCCTGAAGAGGTAGTTGAAATAGAGGAAACAAGTTTTCAGATGGAGGTAGAACAAGGGCCTATCACAGAGCGAGCGATAGAAGAGGCCATTAGACAGACAAAAGAAAATAGGGCACCAGGCGAAGATAGAATAACCGCAGAAATGCTAAAAGCCGACCTGAATATGAGTGCCGGGATTCTAGAGGAGCTATTCAACAAGGCATGGGAAGAAGAGAAAGTACCTGAAGCATGGAAGAAAGGTATCATTGTGAAATTACCAAAGAAGGGTGATTTGTCTTTGTGTGATAATTGGAGAGGTATAAACCTGTTATCAGTGCTCGGGAAGGTTTTCTGCAGAGTCCTGTTACAGAGAATAAGACAAGCAGTAGAAGAGGTCCTGAGGGAAGAACAAACAGGATTTAGGAGTGGGAGAGGATGCGTTGATCAGATATTTGTATTACGTATGATAATGGAACAATCCCTTGAATGGAACTCGCCACTGTTCATTAACTACCTTGATTTCGAGAAGGCATTTGATAGCGTCCACCATCCATCTCTCTGGAATATCCTAAAAACATATGGATTCACGCCGAAAGTTATTAACATCCTCAAAGATATGTATGCCGATAATAAGTGTTGTGTTCGCCATGAAGGACAGCGGAGCGAGTGGTTCCATGTGAGAACGGGAGTTAGACAAGGATGTGTTATTTCGCCCATCCTATTTCTTGTGGTTATAGACTGGATGATGCGGAAAGCCACCAAAGATAGGCCAAGAGGGATCGCATGGTGACCCTATGGTCATATTGAAGATTGTGACTTTGCAGATGACATCGCCCTGATTTCAAGCTCTCAGATGGACCTCCAAGAGAAGACTGATAGAGTAGGTATAGCAGCAAGGTGCGTGGGACTTAATATCCACGCCGGTAAGAGCAAAACAATGAAAGTAAAAACAGCCAGCTCGACGACGACAGTAGTATGTGACGTAGAATTGGAGGAGGTGAACGATTTTAAATATCTTGGTAGTTACATATCGGCTGATGGTAATACTCAGAAGGAGATATCTACCAGAATCGGTCTTGCAGCAACTGCATTCTATAGACTTCAGAACATTTGGAGGTCGGCCATCTTGCAAATGAAAACCAAGGTAGAGATCTACAGGTCGAACATCCGCTCTGTGTTGCTTTATGCGGCGGAAACATGGAGGACCAACAAGAAGATAGAAAGTTGGCTTCGGGGTTTTGAAGGAAGGTGTCTTAGGCGAATTCTTAACATACACTGGCCGCAGCGTATCACCAATGTTGAAGTGAGCCGATTAACGGGCATTAACAACATAGTGGATGAAGCCAAACAACGAAGATGGAGATGGTTGGGGCATGTGTTGAGAATGGGTGCTGATAGACACCCTCATATTGCCCTACGATGGACACCACAAGGAAGGAGGAGGAGAGGTAGACCATTGGGGACGTGGCGAAGGACCATTGAAGAGGAAATGAAAGGCATGGGAATGAAGTGGGATGAAATTTGCTGCCTCGCTCAAGAACGAAATGAATGGAGGAGAATGGTTGACGCCTTATGCTCCACTGGGAGTGAATAAGAGGAAGAAGAATGGCATTAGGATAAATGTCATTTCATGTTCTCCTACCACTAGATTTCCAAGGCATGCCCAGTTCTAGAAGCGAACTAAAGGCCCAATCCTTTAGCTCCATAAGGTCCTACTGAAGTCAATGGAAGCTGTGAAAGTGCTTAGCATCTCTGAGGAGACATTCAGCACTTTGCAGGATTAGCCATATAATGGCAAAGGTGGGTGCATCCCTGACCCCAAATAATCTTAATTTAAAAGGCATCAAAATAACAATGATTAAAAAGACAGCCTGAATCATCATGAAATCAATCTTCTGCTTACATTTCACATGCTGCAGCACGGGTAGTTCCTTGGTGCCCATGTATTTTATTTCTGTAAATAGGAAAGCTCAATAATTTAGCTCAAACCTCAATGTCGAAAGGACTAGCTCAACATTTTTTTTTATTGTACGTTTGGTATACAATGTGCTAGCAAGCTGCCACATGGAGCGGAAAGCTTGTAATTTCAATTACATGGCATTTCAAGTAGGACGGGCCCTAATGTTGAAGATAGAGATTAGAGGTGGTTACCAATATGCAACAAAGCTTTGAGGAGGATTATTATTTTTAAATTACCTTAAGAACCAAGTTGACTAGCTCACCCTGTGTGCCTGAGCAGATTGTGGAAACTGAAAGATTAAACAGTTGTTGAACTCTAATAGAAAAATGAATGTTGTGTGAAAAACCTTTACATGGTACTGGGCAGAAAGATTAGCTGCTTGAATAACAGCCATCTTTCTCACCTTCCTGGTCAGGATTAATCACAAGTGTACACTCACAGATAATGTGTTGAAAAATGGAATTATTTGACTGTATTTGGAGGCATCTGTGACAAATGTTTCTATTTAAGTTTACTTTTATATGAATTGGTGAATTGCATATGAGAAAGCTTATGAGTGTTTTTCTTTGTGGTGGTATTATTTCCCGAAGCTTCTAGTAAAACTTTCACTTAATGAACAAAAATATGCATAACAAAGTTTAATCAAAAATTATTTCTATTTCCAACTTGTCAGGAACTAATTACTAAACAAAGAATGCAATCCTAGGCAAATTCCAATATTTTTGCATTTTACATTTAAATAACTTGGTTTTATTGGAACCAGACAGTTCCACTTGAAATTTTCTTTATCTTTTATTTGTCTTCTATGCTCTTATCCTCAGTCAAAAATTACTCATTGCAAGCTGCTATTGGAGCCAATTGTTCTTGACTGCAGGGAAGCTGGCAATCTAAGGCAGGCTACCTCCACATCTTAAAATCTCTTCTTATTCTATGAATTCATAGGGGATGCTGTGGTCTAGAATGAAAAATATTCTCCCTGAAAATCACGTTACACTGCTCTATATCTCTGATAAAAGGCATTTGTGAGGGTTTGGACCTCTGGTTACCGGACAATACAGTCTAGTGGCCAGAGTCCATAGAATCGCCCTGGGTTGAAGGGCAGTACAGCCTGGTGACCAAAGGCTCTCCCACTCCACCAGGTCCTGGCTCCGGTCCTAACCGTGGCGTAGGACCTTGCCCCTGGCTCAGCAAGGGGTCCAACCAAAACACGCTGAGGCTTGCCAGGGGCAAGGTACCAGTCTGTCACCACCACACCCGGGTTGCTTCCTACTGGCTTGAGCGTTGAGGTCTCCCACAAGTCCCTAGGTTCCCTGGAGGCCTCTGGGTCAGTTGCTTCCCCGAGTTCCTCCTGTAGTAGGGCTTCAAGCCGGCATAGAGAGGCTTCAGTCCCCAGCGCCTCCATGGGCGGTGGCTGGTCCTCCGCTGGAGCTTCCCAGTCCAGAGCACTTGAAGCATGCCCAGTACGGACAGGGCGGGACTTCTGCCGTCAGTGCTACCGGCCTGATGCTGCTGGGGCTGGTGCGGGGCAGTGCTGCCCCGTCACACACCATCCACCTTAAGAAGGATCCTCCTGATTGGTCCGCCTCCTCCTCCCCCTCACTCCAGAGAAGAAATCTGCGTTAGCGTGGGCATTACCTGGGTGATGAAACATTCGGAAGTCATAGGGTGGGAAGGAGATGTACCATTGCTTAATCCGGGGGTTTGTGTCCTTCATACTATGCATCCACCGTAGGGGGGCATGGTCTGTGATCAACCTGAAGTTATTCTCCAGCAGATGATAACATAGGGCGTCAATGGCCCATCTCACTGCCAGGGCCTCTTTCTCTATTGTGGAATAATGTTGTTCAAGGGGGAACAGTTTATGACTTAGTTACAGTATGACTTAGATACTTAGAAGATTCACATGGTAGACGCGTGTCTCCCTCCGTCACCCCAGTAGTCGGACCTCTTAGTCTACTGGTCCAACTTGCCGGACTACCTCGTAGGGTCCCTGCCATTTGGCCAGAAGTTTCGATTCGGCCGAGGGTAACAAAAGCTGTGCCACTCACTTCCCCATCTAATTCCTGGGAGAGTACGGCCCCCAAGCCTACCTCTGAGGCATCTGTTTGAAGTATAAATTCCTTTAAGAAGTCTGGGTGTTGCAGGACTGGTTCTTGCATGAGTCGTTCTTTCAGGGTTTCAAAGACTTCCTTGCACTGTTCTGACCGCTGCTCTTGTCAAGGCTGTGAGTTCTTTGTCAGGTCCAATATGGGGGAAGCTATGGATGCAAAATCTGGCATGAAGCAGCGATAATATCCGGCTATGCCCAAAAGCTGGCACACCTGTTTCTTCGTCTTGGGGATGGGTACGTCTATGAGGGCTTGCACCTTGCTGATTAGGGGTGTCAGTTCCTCCCCCCCTGTATATCCGAGATAGGTTACCTCTTCTTGCCCGAGGTGGCACTTTGCCGGGTTAGCTGTGAGGCCAACTGTTCTGAGGGCCTGCAACACCCCAGCCAGATGGCGTAGGTGGTCCACCTAGTTGTTGCTATACACTACAATGTAATCTATATACGCCACCGCATACTGGTTGTGGGATTGTAAGACCTTATTTATCAGCTGTTGGAATGTAGCAGCGGTGCCGTGTAGCCCGAATGGCATGGTTATAAATTGGAAGAGGCCGAAAGGCGTTGGGAAGGCTGTCTTCTCCCAGGAGTTTGGTGTGAGGGGGATCTGCCAGTATCCCTTGGTTAGGTCTATGGTTGACAAGTACCTCGTACCTCTGAGCCATTCCAGCAGTTCGTCCACCCTCGGCATCGGGTATGCGTCAAAGCGGGAGATGGCATTGGCCTTTCGGAAGTCAATACAAAAATGGGTAGTCCCGTTGGGCTTTGGGACTAGGACAATGGGGCTGCGCCACTCAGTCATCGATTTCTCCATGACCCCCATCTCCAGCATAGTTTCCAGCTCCCCTCGGACCGTGTCCCACATTTTCCAGGGCAATGGTCGGTGGTGGTCTCTTACCTTCTGACCGGGGGTGGTTGTGATATGATGACTCATTAGGGCAGTTCGTCCCAGGTGGGCAGATAAGACATGTGGGAGCTCATCTATCAGTTGTTGTAGTTGTTCTCGCTGCACTGGGGTGAGGCCTGCCCCTAACATCACCAGCCTTGGGTCCGGGGGCTCCCCTACTAGGGGCCTGAGTTCCAACTCCAGGGTGGACAGGCTGATGAGCAGGGCTTCCCTGGTCTTCCAGGCCTTCAGAAGATTCACATGGTAGACGCGTGTCTCCCTCCGTCACCCCAGTAGTCGGACCTCTTAGTCTACTGGTCCAACTTGCCGGACTACCTCGTAGGGTCCCTGCCATTTGGCCAGAAGTTTCGATTCGGCCGAGGGTAACAAAAGCAGCACCCGATCCCCTGTGGCAAAGCTCCACCCCCTAGTTCCTTGGTTATAGAGGCGTTCTTGGTTCGCTTGGGCCTGCATCAGGTTTTCCCGGGCGAAGGCCCCTAGTGTTCGGAGCCATTCTCAGAGTTGTAACACGTACTGGGTGGTCCCGAGAACTAGTGTCTGCAGGGCTTCCTCCTTCAGGAGGTCCAGGATCCCCCTGGGCTACCTGCCATACAAGAGTTCAAAGGGTGCGAACCCCGTCGAGGCCTGGGGTACCTACCTTATGGCGAACAGCAGGGCTGGCAACAGGGTATCCCAATGGGCAGGGTCCTCCTCCACAAACTTCCGTAGCATGGACTTTAGGGTGCCATTGAAACGTTCCACTAGGCCATCTGTCTGGGGATAGTAAACTGACATCTGGAGCGTTCGTATGTGGAGGAGGCGACACAGTTCAGCTATCAGTTTAGAGGACATGTTTGTGCCCTGGTCTGTCAGGATTTCCGCTGGTATCCCAATCCTGGCGAAAATCTTCACTAGTTCGGTAGCAATCGCTTGCGTACTTGCAGCCCACAGGGGCACGGCTTCAGGGTAACGCGTTGCATAATCCACGAACACTAAGATGAAGCAGTTCCCCATCTTGCTTCTTTCAAGGGGGCTGACTAGGTCCATCCCAATCCATTCAAAGGGTACGCCAACAACTGGCATAGGAATCAGGGGTGCCAGGGATATGCTTTTTGGTCCCGCCAGCTGGCATTCCAGGCAGGACGCACAGTAGTCCCGAACCTCCCAGTGTATGCCAGGCCAGAAGAACTGGTGAGCTATCCTCTGGAGGGTCTTTTCCCGCCCCAGGTGCCCAGCCCAGGGGTTTGCATGGGATAGTTGGAAGAGGCTTCATTGCAGCCTCCGGGGGACCAAGAGCTGACAGAACATCTCCTGGGTCCATGGTTCTTGCACTACCCGATATAGGCAGTCCTGCCATATCTCAAAACAGGGGCCCTGTGGGGGCCTCGGGGTTGGGCCTTCATCAGGGCCAGGACTGGTGGCCTGTTCCCAGGCCCTACTCTAGGGTCAGGTCCTCTCTGTTCCTGTATAAAGTCCATGTCCCGCTCCAGTTCTTTTTGTGTGTCCTCCATCAAAAGGGGCCTTATGGATGGGGAGGGTCGCAGGGGTCTCCGCCGATGCCTCTCCTCCGGGGTCGACCCGCGGCGTGCATCCGAGCAGCCTCACTCGTGGAGGCCTAGTCCTGTCCATCCGTGAGTCGGATGGTTGGTACCTCCGGAGGATCTCCCCAAAGCCTGGCCAGTCTCGTCCCAATACTACTGGGTAGGCTAACCTGGGGGCCACGCCCACGTGGAGGTCCCCCTCTGGGCAAGAGACTTCTATCTTCACCCAAGCCACGGGGTAGGGGCGGATGTCCCCATGCACACATTGCAAGTGCATCTGAGTGCCAGAGAGTTTGAGGTCTGGGACCAGCCCCTCCCATATGAGGGTCTGACTGCACCCCGAGTCCATGAGGGCATTTGCGAGGATCCCCTCGACCCGTACAGAGACCACGAGCTTTCCCGGTCCTCTCTTCTGGGCCCTTTGTCCGGCGACCCAGGCTTGTCCGTAATTGCAGTCCATAAATGGGCAATTCCACCAAAAATGCCCTTCTTGTCCCCACTCCCATCACCCCTCTTAGGCCTCAGTGGGTCCAGGGCCTCCACCCAGTGGGCTCCCTCTCTCTTGGGGTTGTTGGGGTACCTGGGTGGCCCTGTGTCTGGACTCAGGGCTGGGGAGTTTCGGAGGTATGGGGCGGGCGCCGGACCACAGCTCCTGGGTCCCTGTCCCCTGGGGATTTCCTTTGCCTGGCCCGATCCTTCGACTGGAATTCCCTGCTACTCGGGGTGGCGCCTCAGCCCCCTCGGTGGACAAGTCATCCTCCATCAAGGCCACCGCTGCTGACAAGGTCGCCAGTCGATGTCGGTGTATCCAGGCCCTTCCTCCTGGAGGCAGGATCTGGGTGAACTGCTCCAGTGCCACCATCTTTGCTACCCGGGGTCCGGTCAAGCCCTCTGGGTTCACCCACTTCCAACAGTGGTCTCGTATCCATTGGGCCACTGCCTGGGGTCAGGCCCCAGGGGGATACTGTTCTTTGCAGAGGCACTGGCGATAGGTCTCTGGGCTAATGCCGGTATAGTCCAATATGGCCGCCTTGCCTTCACCCAGGGGTACTCTAGGGCCTCCCGGGGATCGAGGCTATGGTAGGCGGCCTGGGCCTGTCCCGTCAGATAGGGGGCTAGTAGAGTGGCCCAATGCTCTGGGGGCCACCTGGCGGTGGTCACCACCTGTTCGAACATCACTAAGAAAGCCCTCTGGGTCATCTTCTGGCCCCATCTTAGTGAGGCATACCAGCAGTTCCCCCAGCATCTCCCTGGATCTGGCCACAGCCAGTAGGGCAGCTGCGGCTCCTGCTGGGCGTAATAGTGTGGCCATCTGCTGAATCAGGCGTTCTTGTTGTGCCTGCTGGTGCTCTTGATGCTGGGTTATCAGTAGCTGCTGCTGGCTGGCCATCTGCTGCATCATCTGCACCTACTGCTGCTGCTGTTGGGCTGCCTGCTTTTGCTGCCTTTCCAGCATCCACTTTAGAAGCTTCTCCATCTCCATCTTGGGATTGATGGGGTGCTGCCCCATCACAGCATTCTTAAAAGATGAAGGAATGCTTTCTGCTGGAAGCCAGCTTCTCCTCTTGGAGTGTCCTACATTGTTCTGGTAAAGCACTTTATATTAGAGGTTGAGAATTCTTAGGCCTTGATTCTGGCATCAGATCATTTCACCTGAGCAGAACTCCATAGATGTCTGTGGGACTTCACATCTGTGTGAGAGTCCATGACAGTAGATTCAATTGAAGGATCAGAACCTTAATGTGTATCATATTTCTTCCAACAGGAATATCATCAATGACTTTTGGCAGCAAGCTAATGTGGTGCTAAAGTCTGAAGCATGAACTATGACATCTAAAAGAAACTCTTGCTAACATGAGCAATTTATAACTATAGACAATTTCCCCTAACCCACTCCAGCCCCACTAAGTTACAATATTCTTAAAAAATGCAATGAACTAGTTAAGGCCTTGATTACATTTTGGCCTCTTCCTTTGTATTTGTTGGCTAAGTGATCTAAGTAAAGAATACAAAAATAAATATATTGTATGTGAAGACATAATGAAGATGTGAAAAAAACCTTAGCAAAATACTGACATATGGCTGACCTTAAAAGTTGGCACATCTCTTGACAATATTGATTTAACATTTTTCTGATGCTATATTACCTCACCATGCCTTGGTTCAAAGTTAGTGAATGGGGCCTAATGTGATTTCCATAAGTAAAAATGACATGGATGTTCTTTCAGTAATTTCCTTGTATTGAGATGTAAACTCCTTGTTAATGTAAACATCCATTTTTAAAATGTAATGAAACATTAAACATAAGGCATAGTTTGGAACCATAATGGCAAAGAAAATATTAAATAAACTAAAAACACCCACATTTATATCCAGCACTGACCCAACCTACCAGGTTGAAAGGAATAATCGGGAGAGGATCTACCATTGTCACAGATGATTAAAATTTGAATTAACTGAAGTTGTAATGTTTGCATAGAAATAATCTGGAGTATGTTTTTAAGGAGATCAAGAGGCTATATTATAGCACTAGTTGGCTCCACTATTGTTATGCTTCAGAGTAAAGTTACACTATGCTTGCAAGTTGTATTGGTCTGTTTGTACTATGCCTGGCCAAAAGACAATAAGACTTAAGTTCTGTAAAGTGGCACAGAAGGTGTAAATTACACCTTGCTGCACCAGCAAAAGTGCCTTGCAACCCTGAGGGTTTATCTTAACTTACATAGTGTTACTCCTGCCATCTGCCCTAAGGTTTTCTGTGAGGGGGGAGGAGCAGCTTTAAATCATGCTAGAGCCATGAATCAGCATACTTCCCAGCCACCGTGGTCATGCCCCCTTTTCTAGGTATCACCATCTACTTTTCAGGCTATGCTGGCTCCTCAGCATAGGGAACTGGCACAGCTGTGTGATGGGAACACTAGGGACCCTTAGCAGGGTTTACACTAGTGCAAACTCTGAAGTGAATATGGGCCTCAAAACGTAAATCATTTTCATCCAAAGCCACGTATGAAAATTGCTATCCCTGCTCTGCCTCCTAAATGATTGAAACCTACTTTGGTATGTCCCTGAAATGCACAGAATCGGAGAGTGATCACAAGAGTCACAACATTTTATTATCATAATAACCTTTTTGGCTTGTTTGTGTTGGTTTTCATTCTCATTCATATCATTATCAAATTAATGTATTTATATGTTTATAGTTTTTACAATGTTTGTCACTAAATTTCAAATATTTAGTATCACATGTACTCAGTAAGTAATGATGCAGTAACGCCTTTGCCTTTGGCACATTATGGCCTGACTTGTAGTTACTGATACTTGTGGTGTTGCATGTACTCTTGATCTTTTCATCAAAACATGACAAAGTGTAACACGGACAGACCCCGATCGTCGGCGTGCAGAATTGAACCTGGGCCCTTTGGAGCTTAGTTCATGAGCCTCTACCACATGAGCTAAAAGGCAACTCCCTGTTTGCTAAAGCTGTAGAGCAGACTCATTTAACTCTCTCAAAGTAGTCTTGGTGCCACTAGGTGGAACAGAACACCACACCCAGAAGGTGTGTGGGTTGCAAAAGCATTTAATAAACTGATCACAAACTGGGGGATAGATTCTACCCTCAGTTGTTTCATTGACTTCACTGGCAGTTGAAGGCATATGTTGACGGAAGAAATTGGATACGTGAAAATGTAAATGGGTATATATGGGTGTATATATTTTAAGTCATGCATATTTATGTCATTTATATGTGTACTCACATAAACTGTGTATGTCTTCATGTAGGAGTCTGTGTGTGCATAATTGTATGACATCTCTATAGTTACAAAGACATATACAGTGTATGTGTGTGTCTTTGAGTACATACATAAACATACACAAACATATACATGGACATTTATATAAGGGAAAATATATCTAAATAATCAATATAAAAACTATAACATAGGGCCACATTCTGATCCCTTTCCCCACAATGAACACACTGACTATCTCCTAATGCCCTGGGTAGCCCTATTGCTTTTAAGTGAACTCATAAAATAAGGTGTTATTCAACATAAGTAAAAATATTGGAATCTGCCACTAAATAACTGTGGTCTTGATCCTTCAAACACTTACTCATGTGAGTAATTCCATGCATGTGAATAGTCCTAATGAGTTCATTGTGTCTGATGCTGAGAACTCACAGCTGCCACTGAAATTGCAGATGCTCAAAACCTCTCAGGATCAGGACCAATGGGGGCTATTCATCTGTCTGAAATTAGCAGGATCAGATCTAAATTTGTATAGTTTATGGTCTTCTCCAGATATTCTACTTTAACACTTGGGACCAAATAGGAATAATTTTAATTAAAATGGGAGTGCTGTGGAAGCAAATTTGCACACTGAAAATGGTACCATCATTCCAAAAATCGCATCACTAAATAAATATGCCAATTAAAATCTTGAACAGCTTTGACAGTGTTGATTGATATGATTTAATATAAGGCCAGTTTCTCTTTCCTATGCAAATCTTTACATTTTAGATATTTCTTTATCAACATTGCATTCTAAAGTTGTATGGTCAAATCTAGCAAAGAATTTATGCTTCACAGGAGTTGGATACTTAAAAGGTGGTGTTGATTGTTTTGAATAGATCTGAAATATAAAATATTCTGTATAACAGTGTATTTTGAAGAATATATTTATTTCTTGGGAAAATACCAAAGGTGACTACAGTACATATAACTAGTTTTTACTGTTTAAAAAAATAACACTAGGTCTTTGGATGAAATAGTTTGGCAATGTAATAAAGTAAACTCTGTGTTCTGATATGTTTTAATTGATATTTTTGCTCATTGTTTTTATGACTAAGTCCTGAATATCTGGTCATATGTTTTAGTTTATCTCAGACAGATTAAAACTTATCAAGTTTATCTCCATAATTTTATGTTTTTGAAGACATATTTTAAAAGAACGTTGAACAGTTCCAAAAACCTGTAGGAAACTCTGAATATCAGTGTTCAATAGTCGAATGACTGGGTAGGTATTTTGCTTGCCAGGATCCCTTCCAAACTGCTTATAATGCTGCCATGATTTAGTTACCTTTCCTGAAAGGAAGACTTCTTCCAGTGATACAACAGTATTGGAAATGTTGGTAAGGAAATAGAGAGATATTCCCAGAAGTGCTGCTTTGCAGAGATATTGGGCCATATTTTATGTTGATTTAAAGTGAGTGCAATGCCACTAAAGTCAATGGGACTACCCAGAGTGTAAATCGTTGCAGAATTTGGCCTGATATGCTGCCTCAATTTGAGCACCAGTTTCTATGCAGTATAGCTTTGCTTAAAACTACTAGATATTTTGAATCTAATCCATCTCTTACCCATTTGTACCTTAAAATAAATAGTTTCACAATAAATATTTTGATATAAAGCCAACATTTTTATTAATTGCACTTTAAACTTTTAAAGCACCATTTAATTACCTAAATTAGGAGAACATATCATTCCAACTTTCTTTTACTCTAGCAGGGCCACCCAGAGGATTCAGAGGGCCCGGGGTCTTCGGTGGCAGGGGGCCCCCGCCGCAGATCTTCGGGGCACTTCGGCGGTGGGTCCCGGAGCGGAAGGACCCCCCCGCCGCCTAATTGCTGCCGAAGACCCGGAGCGGAAGAAGCTCCGGGGGCCCGGGCCCCGCGAGAGTTTTCCGGGGCCCCTGGAGCGAGTGAAGGACCCCGCTCCAGGGCCCCCGAAAAACTCTCGTGGGGGCCCCTGCGGGACCTGGGGCAAATTGCCCCACTTGCCCCCCCTCCACCCCCCAGGCGGCCCTGTACTTTAGATATAAATGTAAAAGTACATGTAAAGATTCTAGTATTCCCCTTTCTTTTTACCTGCATTTAGCATCAACCTGTTTGGGACCTGGATGTCATGGGTGCCAGAAACGGAGAGTCCCCAAGCCAGAAACTCCTGAAAGACTCCTTAGCTGCAAAAGAACTGCAGACCATGGAAAAACATCTAGCTGGTGCGTATAGTGATAAGGAATCGTAAAACAACAAACCCTATACACCCAAGCAACCCACTGAAATCAGTTGGACTACTCATGTGAGTAAGGAGAGGAAACACTGTCTGAGACAGTGACAAAGGTAGATGAGAAATTGAATTGTAACCTCTCTTTCACTTCGTTTGCTATTTTCTTCACAGGAAAAAAAGACATTTATTTGAAGCCAAAGATTTTAAAATTGACTGTGTATGGTAAGGTAATTAAAAAACTATCCTGAATATTTCATTACATATTTATTCCCATAGCTCAGTAATACCTCAAGTGGTAGTGAATTATTGTTGCTAGACCCCCAGGTTATAAATCTTCCAAAAGACTTCAACAGACCAGTGTATTAATAAAACACTGGCCTGAGGCATAAGCCAGTCAGCACCTCTCTGAGATTTAATGAGAGTTCCGGTTGATGAGGATTAGGGCCATTGCGTATGATAGAATCTCTGCTACAGTAGTGATAGTAGTAATTTTTTTAAGAGTACAATAAAGTAACAGGGCCGCCCAGAGGATTCAGGGGGCCTGAGGTCTTCGGCGGCAGTGGGCCCCCGCTTCAGCGGTAATTTGGCGGCGGGGCACTTCGGCGGCGGGTCCCAGAATGGAAGGACCCCCCGAAGACCCGCGGCAGGGGGCCCCCGCCGAATTGCCGCCAAAGACTCGGCACTTCGGCGGCGGGTCCCAGGGTGGAAGGACCCCCTGCCGTGGGTCTTCTGGGCACTTCGGCAGCGGGTCCCGGAGCGGAAGGACCCCCTGCCGCCTAATTGCTGCCGAAGACCCGGAGTGGAAGAAGCTCCGGGGGCCCGGGCCCCGCGAGAGTTTTCCAGGGGCCCCGGAACGAGTAAAGGACCCCGCTGCTCCAGGGGCCCCAAAAAACTCTCGTGGAGGCCCCTGCGGGGCCCGGGGCCTGGGGCAAATTGCCCCACTTGCCCCCCTTTCTGGGTGGCCCTGTAAAGTAAACCAAAGTTTGGGTGAAAGTATTTTCAGTGTTTCTTGAAAAATGCATTGGGAAATCTAGAATACAGTTTCCACTTTTTTTTTTCATCGTAATGAGTATTTTCTTGCTTCAGCTTTAAATATGTTATGAATGATTCAAAACATACACCCCTTTAGTTGTAGAATAAATTCAATTTTACTCTGGATGATTGGTTAAATTAAACAATGAATAACAGGAAAATATTTTTGCAGTATTCATCTTTTTAAAGGGCACACGTACAGCCCTGCAGGCCTATGATATATGTGCTGCATGTCATGCCACTTCATGACCACACCATAGAAAATAATAAGTCTGCCTTTTAACAAATGTGACATTGGAAGCATGAAGATGTGGCACATGCACAAAAAGGTAAGTTATGATATAAACCTATTTTCAGATCACTTTTTTCTTAGTAACCACAGAACTATAGGATCCGCATACTCTGCTGCTTCTGCAGTTTAGATGTGAAGAAATAAATACAGGCATCCTGATCTTAGGGGTGAGAAGTTCCTGAATTCTAATCCCAGCTCTTTAACTGGTTTACTATGTAGCCTCAGGAACTTCAATTACATACCTGCCTCCATTTCCCCCTGCGTAAAATGTACAATATCATTACTGTCTCAGGTGATATCACACAATACATTTACACCCTTTGTAGCACTGGACTTGAGTAAGCAAATGTGAAAATCCCTACAAAGAGTTGTAATTTGCATTTGTTTCATCCAATATCTGACACATCCACATGTATAGAGGTCTTTAGCCTAATTAAATACCCTCCCTCCCACTATACCTGCATTTACCTGTCTTTTTTTGAGGATAAGCCTAAAAACTTAGCACTCCTTTAATTGAATTTCTAGGTGCAGCCAGGGAGCCCATTTAGCAACATTTGGGACTGCTGGTATGCCTACGTCCCCCAATGATATCTTAGGCCAGGAGGTTTCCTCCCCATCATGATTGTCAGAGTGCCCAAAAGGCCCTTTCTGCAAATTCTTGGGGCATCTTACCTTTCTGTAAACTTTTGGGGTTGAAAGCACGCCTGCTCCTTCCCCTACTTATTGGGGGCTGATTTGGTGTAGGTCAGCTCATACCAAAAGCAAAGTTAGCTCTTCCCACTCACCCACGCCTTTGTGGAACAGTGGAATCTAGAAATCTTCCACTTGATCCTGCTGCTTCTGGTGATTTGATAATGTACCATTGACATGGCTTCAGGCTGAGCTGCATGTTAGAAATCTCCTTTTTGTCTCTCTCAAGTGCACCTTTTAGGTGACAGGCCTGGCTTCCTGCATCTTTCTCAAGGGTCAACCATGCAATTCAGCTACATTGGAACTGGACTCCAGATGGCAGCCCCTGTGATTCTTGACTCTGTTAATATGACAGGCCCACCTGTGTCTAGCCCCTATAAGCACTTTTGCTCCTGGAGCCTGTGATGGCAGCTGCTTAAAGTAGCTCAAAAACAGCTTCCTCAAAACAAAACATTATGTATTCACCCAAAAGGTACAAAACATGCAGAGCAAAGAGTTAAAACAAACAAACAAAAGCAGAAAAGACCTATGTACCTATTTTTCCTTACCTAAACTTTAATCTTACCTTGCAAGCTTTGGTAAGTTCCATTCAACCCTGTTACTCCCACCTCTCAGTTGGAAGAGGCAGTCTGCTTGCTTAAGTTTGTCTCCTTCTCAGTGTCTCTGTCAGCCTCTTCTCCCTCAGCAGCTCTTGACAGCCCACTCAATCCCCCTTCTTCATAGGCCAGCATTGTCAAGGTTTTAATACCCTCTTTGATCCTAGGCTTAGGTCTGGGAAGGTCTAATCATTTTCCCCATTGTTTCCTCAAAAACCCTTAGTATTGTCTGGGCCATACCTTATCTTTGCCCTTGTTTTATATCCTGTTTTTCCCCCTCTAACAGCCTCCTTTGATTTAACTCCTTGCAGTCAGTCAGGATAATATCAAACAGGTGAACTGGGGTACATATTTCTAAAATAAAACTACATGTAACTCCCTCAGACTCCATTGCAGTTCTCTGGCACCAGCACAAAGAGTAATGAGATATTCTGAAATGTCTTCTCTCTCCTCACCCAATTGTTTGGGTTGTTGGGAGCTGGCACTAGGTTGTAGACTCCTTTGATAGTCTATTTCGCTGTTGCTGGATATACTAGAATACAGAATCTTTCTGTTCAGTTCACCATTGCCAACCTTCTTCTACTACCTGTACTCCAGGGATAAGGTACAGGGTCACAAAATCCTCTTGACTGGTTGCTCCCTCATGTCCAGCCCTCCCTCTATTTATCACACCCAAAGGTTGGGCATGTCATGTCCCCTCCCCGTGCCTCAGTTTCCCCATCTGTGTAATGGAAATAATGGTATTAAGCTCCTTTGTAAAGTGCTTTTGAAATCTACAGATGAAAAGTGCTATATGAGATCTAGGTATTTTATTTTATTTCAGAATGGTTCTTGTTGAGCATCTGTTTCCATGTGACTGGTTTTCTCCATTTGTCTGTGTATCAGGAATGGGGTTTTGGAATATGTAGACTTGCCTGGGCAGTTCTCTTTATTTACAAAATCTAAACTTGCAGTATTTGGGTTTGGTTCAGCAGATGCAAATGCAACATTTTTAGCAGGTTCAAATTTTCACCTATACAGTGCCCCCATCATTCCCTGCAGACTGCACCATAATGCTTTCATCTAAATGCCAGTCACACAAGTTACAGCTGTTCAGTGGCAGCTTTATATTATACACAAGGTGAGAGGCTTTTTTCTTGGTAGCTAATTCAGGCAACTTTTCTGTTTGGTTTGAAGGAATAATTCTGTGGTCACTGCTCTCTTCTTGAATGTGTTTTATCACAAAAAGAACTTTTTAATGTGTTAAAAACCTTATGAATGTGTTGTGAATCAAACTGTTGTTCTGGTATTTCTGATACATAAGTAGGATACCCTTGGATCACTCTGTTACCCACATGTTATTTTCATTTAAATAACATTAACAGGAGGTTTTCTGACAAAATCCCAAGTCGTGTCCCAACTACAGTATTTGATGTGTATCAAATAATACTGTAGTGTTGGAAATTCAAAACTAGGTTTATTCATTTAGTTGGAAAAGTTGATGTTGAAGTAAAATCAACAGATGTGGTATGTATTAAATAAAACTGAACAGTTGTGAAAATCTTTTTAATTATATACGGAGAAAGTGATTAAAATAGCTTTTTTTCCTGTAGAATCAATCACTAATTTAAAATCATGGAAACATGGACAAAGAATACAATGTTTATAGAACTCTTACTAAAGCATGGATATTGTAGATCAGTTTTCGAGCATGATCTCCTCTGCATCAAGGCGAGGAAGTTAAAGAGTTTAGTCATTTTGCAATGATACAGGTTAATTTTAATTTAAAAGAACACATACCACATTTGGTTTAAATTATGAAACTTACATTATTGCTTGTTGACCCCTGAGATTTGAACCAGATATCTTACAAATTTCAAAATGACATGTATTGATTTTTTTAAAAGCATACAGTAATTATTTCAAAAGGTAAAATGAAAACAACTGCTTGATTTTAATGAGGTCAGTGTTTCATTTAAATTGTTTTAAGTTTAATGCAACAATAAGAAATATCCTTAACTGTCTACTAAATATATAAACAATAATGACCCTTGTAAATTTGCTAGTAGGAAAACATTTGTTCACTAAAGAGTCTGGATAGTATATCCTTTGAGATTTCACTGACAATTTTGAGTCCACCTTCTGTAGTATCAGTCTTCTAACATGTTGAATATCTTATTTTAGACTAGCAGATACAATTTGTTTTTTATTTTTAAAAAAGTAAATGAGTAAAATATTTAATAAAATATGAGCACATTTTAATGTAGACCAATTCTACTTGTGTATACTCATAATTTATAAATGTATAGTATAAACATTGTGCATATTTGGTAAACACAGGTGGAAGTGGATGAGAATAGATTCTAAATAATAGTTTTGGAAAATCAGGTTTGGGATTGCTGTAGGATTTCTTGTATCCTGAAGTCTTTGCTGTTAAGTCACAAATGCAGTGCAGATTTTCTGTGGGTTGGAGGCTTCATTATACACATAGAGCTTGTAGTCCATGGGGCTATGCCAGTTCCCAACTGCTGAGAATGTGGCTAATACTGTTTAAAGCAAAATGACACTGCTGTTGGTTCTAAAGGAAACTGACTGTGTGTCTCAAAACAAAGTTAAATAGAGTTATCTGCCAGTGACGGTGTGAAATTGACAACAGTGGTGAAACATAAACTAGATGATTCAACAAATGTCTTGTCAAGTTCCTTGACATGTTTACTTGTGAGGGTTTTCATTTTGCTAGCATAGTAAAGTCCCAAACCACTATTACTGTAACTTTGTTGGACACACTGTAATGATATAATTTACCTGTAAATTAGAAACATAAATAGCTTTTGAATGAATTCAGAAGCAAAGATTCTTCAGTAACACTCAATTGTCCTGGCCTAGATAGGGCTTTATTTTTTAATACCTTAGAAAAGGAAACTCCCATTGAGAGTTTGACTTGTGTAAAGCTGAAGCCCCTTTATGGACCAAATTTTACTCTTGGATTTTAATGCATGGCTTCTGCTGAACTTAGTGAAACCTGTGCATTTTCAAACCGTGTGTCCATGGAATTAGATGCTGAGATGGATTGGAACCACAAAATTCAGATCCAGAATATGTCAAAATTTCAAACACACCAGAGTTCAAGCATGTTTGGTCACTTATAAGGATAGGATCCAGGAGTTAAATTCAGATTGTGAATCGGGTTTAGATTCCACCCTCACAAGAGCTGAGGTTTGTTCAGAGCCAAAGTTTTCCCCAGTCTTTATTTGTTACTAAAGAGAAACCTCATAGAAGTTAAGGGGAATATAACTTGGGAGAAATAATGGAGGTTATTATTGGTTTTAATGCCTTTCATATCAAGAAAAGATAATTACAAAGTGATGTCATATTCCATTTCTGAGGAATGAACTTTGGAGAAATGGCTTGCAAAAACATATATTTTGGATTGTTAGTTCTCTGTCTTCCATTGCAGGGATGGCTGAGAGATGATGAGTAGGTTTTCTCTCCACAATCTCAAGCTGTGTTCACCATTCATTCATACTTTAAATCAATTTTAAAATCACGAAGAAGAGAGATTACATATGTTAGGCTTCTCTACACAGACAGACGGTGTGCAATATACATCTGCAGCACTTTAGCCTGCTGTGCTTAACTGCCCATATGGACCCTGCTATCATATACCAAAAATGCTCTTTGACCTGCTGTTTCAAACAGCAGAACATCAAAGAGCCCTATGGAACTTTTAGTACGTGATCACAGGGTCCACATGACAATTTAGTGTGCAGCAGGCTAGAGCACTGTACATTCAGACCCTGGCTTACCATGCACCAAGTCTCCATGTGGACACGTCCTCAGTGTATCCTTCTTTTTATTTTAATGTTACTGTTGTCTTTTTTCTGTGTGCAGACATTGAAAAGGACCTAGCACTCTGGGAAGAAGCAAGTAGTAGTCCACATATTAATTTAGTTACATCACATCATCCAGGAAATCTTCAAGCCACAGTAGGCCAAAATTCAAAGCCTCAAGTGCCAAGTCAAACTGGGAAAAATATTCAGCTGCAGCTGCAAGGAAACAAATCACCACTGCTTCCTACTAACAGCAGAGCGCAGGTCTCCAGTATCTCAAACAGTAGGCCTCAGACTTCCAATATGCAGAACAACAGGCCTCCAGCGCCATCGACTCCAGGAAGCAGACCTGCAACCCCAAATAGTTTGTTGCCACGACCTCATACCTCTAGCAACCAGGGAAATAAGGATGGAATCCTTAGTATGCAAAGAAGCAGATCCTTAACTTCTAAGAGTCAAATTGGGAGGACTCTTGGCACTCCTTCAGGGCTAGCTGTACAAACGAGCGGAGATATTATAGGAACTGTCCCTCAAAGAATCAGTTTGTCAGAAGTAAGATTTCCAATATATTTATTTTTTACTAATTTTAAGACCATAAAAACTATAAAATTAGGATGTGAGGGTTTTTTATTTGTATTTTAGTTCCTTGTAGTTAGTCTTGGAGGAATATATTTATTTATTTTGAAACTTGATTTGATTTTTATTGGTAAAAGTTCGTAAACTACAGCAGAATTAATGCCACTGAGAGCAATACGATTTCTATGAGAATGCTTATGTATGGAATTTTAATCAAGATTTTTTTAGAAATGTACAGGTTAATTTTTTGTTCACAGAGCTGACGAATCTTACTTTTATCCAACAGAAAAGCCACTCAAATATTTGACAGATAATAGTGATTACTTAAGTTTTGAATTGGTAGATTTGCTTTATAATATCACTGAATTACTTTGAAATGAGAAGAAGAGCTAATATAATAGAGCCAGTAGCTAATAAGTTTAATACTGCTTTGCAAACTGGGCTGATTCATAGCATTAAAAAAAGCCTGTTTCTTACATAGTAGTGGGTTTTACATAATTAGTCTGCGGTGAAAAGAAAGACAAGTTACTTTGGAAATTGAATTACCGAATTTAGAACACTTTTTAAATAGGTTGGTTAGTACAGAAACTTTAATGCTATTTTTGCAGAGTTATATTAGCATTTCCTTTAGATGAGCTATTTCTGAAAGCATATTACTGTCCTTAAAATGGGTTTGGAAATGACATAGGGCATAAAAGATGTCAAATCAGGTGAATTATTTTTAGAGCAAAATTTTTAAAAATCGCTGTTGTTTACAGAGTTGTAGTGTATGGTGTGGAGATGGGTAAACTGAGGCAAAAGTGACTCCACAGCTGTAAAAGGTGGGGAGTCAGGCACTCCCATTAGATCTGGCTGGAAAACTGACATCCCCTTCCTCTAAAAATTGTGCATTTTTGAAATGGACTGAAATGAAATGCCACAAACATGAAATTTTTTTGCAGAAAGGGTTTTCGAGGGGAAAAAAAATCACTTGTGACATTGACAAGAGCCTTCTAGCCCAGCTGCCAGAGAGACACAGAGCCTGACTGCTCAGCCTCCTTCCAGGAGCCAGAGAGCCTAGCCACTCAGCCTCCCCACTCCTCCAGCTGTATGCATGCCCAGACACTGACATTTAGTTGTCTTGGGGGGTCTTTAATGCCATAAACTTAAGACCTAGGGAGGTTAGGCACCTATAGGATTAGACAGTAGCTGAGTAGGGCTTTTGTGAATATCAGTGGTGCCTAAATGTTGGACTTAAGCATCTGCCACTTTAGGAGCCTAAGTCCATGTGAATCCTACCCAAAGTGCTTCCTCACTTGGTTTTCATGTTTTCTTGGACCTTTCTACAGTGGAAGCCAAGGAGACTACTCTCCATTGGCAGCATATTTGACCATGCTCCTCCTGCCTGGGAAACATACAGCCTTAAAATGGTCCAGCCCTGCTTGATTTTAAACAGCAGTTTCTCCATACCCTGGAAACTCCATCCAAATGAGTAAGGCTCATGTCAGGAGCCACCTGACCATTAACCTTATCCACTTCAAAACCTAGCTGTGTTCCTGTCTGAGAGGTGGTCTAATGGATAACACTGCATCTCACAATTCCTACCTGCTTAGAGTCAAAATTGTAAGGTGAACTAGGAAGTGGAAGAAACTTAAATATTAGGAATCCCCATTCGTATTAAGTAATTCCTGATGTATGGCATAAAACACCCCAGTCTCCAACAGTCAATGACTGCATTTTCCATCCTGGTGATCTGCACTGGCTATAGTACAGGCTCTTCCTATGCAAAAAGAATTAGTAATGAAAAGATGTGGGATAACCCTAAATGTGCTAAGGACCTCCAGGAGATAACCAAAATCTGGACTTAAGGGGAGCGCTGCCCATGCAGTATCAAACACCCCAACTTTTAAGGGTGGCAAAGTAGATGCAACACTCCACAAACATACACTGAGCATATGAGCTCCATCAAGTGACATCTTGGGGTGACCTTCTCACCAGCTTTCTTCTGATCTGTTTTGAAAAATGAAGGGACAACTCAGACACCTGCAGGCCTCTGACACCTGCAGCCTTGTTATGGTTGTAGTTGTGATAATCCTTGATTTTGATCTTCCCTTGATGTGGCACCTGCCCAAATTTTGGTATCTCCCTCCTCATCCCCAAGCAGTACTGGAAGTCCCTCATAACCCTGCCTGCCTTCTCCTCATTGGCTTCTGTTCCCAGGTGGTCTTCCTTTGCTTACTGGGGGCAATGTAACATTGTCTGTCAGTGGCCTGGCCACAAGCCCAACTTGTCACTCGCTAACCATGTTCCTGAATAACTTTCTATTACTTTGGGGAGTCCATGACTCTCTTACCTACCCAGGCCATATGGGGACAGAACCTGGCCACCAGAGCAATGTGACCTCTGCCATCTTTGTGATTGGGACACCACTCTGTTAGCCATGAGTACTCCTTTTTGGCTGTCTGGCATGCCTTGGCTTCTGGATGCTTAGAAAAGGAGAGGTGGGCTTTCTGAACATACCTAATAAGCATTTCTGCCCCATGATACTTGGTGTAGCTGTTTGCAATGAGAAGTTCTTCCTTTGCCTCAGTCTTCACGGCTGAGGATGTTAGGGAGATTCCCAAACCTGAGCCATCCTTTGTAGGTGACAAATCTGAGGAATTGTCACAGATTGAAGTGTCACTAGAGGAGGTTTTGGAATTAATTGATACACTTAACAGTAGCAAGTGTCCGGGACCAGATGGCATTCACCCAAGAGTTCTGAAAGAACTCGTATGTGAAATTGCAGAACTATTAACTATGGTTTGTAACCTGTCCTTTAAATCAGCTTCTGTACCCAATGACTGGAATAGAGCTAACGTAATGCCAATATTTAAAAAGGGGTCTAGAGGTGATCCCGGCAATTACAGTCCCCTAAGTCTAACATCAATACCAGGCAAATTAGTTGAAACAATGGTAAAGAATAAAATTGTCAGGCACATAGAAGAACATAAATTGTAGGGCAAAAGTCAACATGGTTTCTGTAAAGGGAAGTCATGTCTTACTAATCTATTAGAGTTCTTTGAAGAGGTCAACAAACATGTGGACAAGGGGGATCCAGTGAACATAGTGTACTTAGATTTCCAGAAAGCCGTTGACAAGATCCCTCACCAAAGGCTCTTACGTAAATTAAGTTGTCATGGGTTAAAAGGGAAGGTCCTTTCATGGATTGAGAACTGGTTAAAAGACAGGGAACAAAGGGTAGGAATACATGGTACATTTTCAGAATGGAGAGGGGTAATTAGTGGTGTTCCCCAAGGGTCAGTCCTAGGACCAATCCTATTCAACTTATTCATAAATGATCTGGAGAAAGGGGTAAATAGTAAGGTGGCAAAGTTTGCAGATGATACTAAATTGCTCAAGATGGTGAAGACCAGAGCAGACTGTGAAGAACTTCAAAAAGATCTCACAAAACTAAGTGATTGGGCAACAAAATGGCAAATGAAATTTAATGTGGATAAATGTAGAGTAATGCACATTGGAAAAAATAACCCCAAGTATACATACAATATGATGAGGGGCTAATTTAGCTACAGCTAATCAGGAAAGAGATCTTGGAGTCATCGTGGATAGTTCTTTGAAGACGTCCACACAGTGTGCAGCGGCAGTCATAAAGCAAACAGGATGTTAGGAATCATTAAAAAAAGAATAGAGAATAAGATGGAGAATATCTTATTGCCCTTATCTAAATCCATGGTACGCCCACATCTTGAATACTGCATACAGATGTGGTCTCCTCATCTCAAAAAAGATATACTAGCATTAGAAAAGGTTCAGAGAAGGGCAACTAAAATTATTAGGGGGTTGGAACAGGTCCCATATGAGTAGAGATTAAAGAGGCTAGAACTTTTCAGCTTGGAAAAGAGGAGACTAAGGGGGGATATCATAGAGGTATATAAAATAATGAGTGGTGTGGAGAAAGTGAATAAGGAAAAGTTATTTACTTGTTCCCATAATATAAGAACTAAGGGCCACCAAATGAAATTAATGGGTAGCAGGTTTAAAACAAATAAAAGGAAGTTCTTCTTCACACAGCGCACCTATGGAACTCCTTACCAGAGGAGATTGTGAAGGCTAGGCCTATAACATGGTTTAAAAGAGAATTAGATAAATTAATGGAGTTTTAGTCCATTAATGGCTATTAGCCAGGATAGGTAAGGAATGGTGTCCCTAGCCTCCGTTTGTCAGAGGGTGGGGATGGATGGCAGGAGAGAGATCACTTGATCATTACCTGTTAGGTTCACTTCTTCTGGGGCACCTGTCATTGGCCACTGTCGGTAGACAGGATACTGGGCTGGATGGACCTTTGGTCTGACCCAGTATGGCCGTTCTTATGTTCTTAAGTTGGCTGAATCCTCTTGGCCAATTAAGAGGCCCCTTTGTATCCTAGAGGCAACGAAATTGTTGTGGATTTGCTGGGAAGGGTCAGGAAGCCCTAACAAAAATTCCATGGCAAATATGGCCCAGCTCTTCCTTTTAAGTTTGCATGAGAGGTCAGGTTTAACTGTTTTGCAGCCTTTATAACTGATAGTGGTTGTTTCCACTCCCATTTCAGTATATATGCTATGTAAAGAAGAAGATAAGAGGGGAAAAGTTACATTTGTTCCTTCTAGGCACATGCCATGAAAGAAGAAATTCCATTAGATGAGAGGTTTCAGAGTAGCAGCCGTGTTAGTCTGTATCCGTAAAAAGAACAGGAGTACTTGTGGCACCTTAAAGACTAACAAATTTATTTTAGCATGAGCTTTCGTGAGCTACAGCTCACTTCTTCAGATGCATAGAATGGAAAACACAGACAGGAGATATTTATACATACAGAGAACATGAAAAGGTGGAAGTATGCATAACAACAGGAAAAGTCTAATCAATTGAGATGAGCTATCATCAGCAGGAGGAAAAAAAACTTTTTGAAGTGATAATTAAGATGGCCCATAGAAGGTGTGAGGAGAACTTAACATAGGGAAATAGATTCAATTAGTGTAATGACCCAACCATTCCCAGTCTCTGTTTAGGCCAGAGTTAATTGTATCTAATTTGCATATTAATTCGAGTTCAGCAGTTTCTTCTTCGAGTGCTTGCTCATATCCTTTCCATGTAGGTGTGTGCGCGCCGCGTGCACATTCGTCGGAGACTTTTACCCTAGCAACTCAGTGGGTCGGCTGGGCGCCCCCTGGAGTGGCGCCACTATGGCCGCGGATATATACCCCAGCTGACCCACCCACTCCTCAGTTCCTTCTTACCGCCCGTGTCGGTCATTGGAGCTGTGGAGTGCAGCGTAGCTGACCTCCACCTCCCTAGCATTCTCTCAATTTTCTATTCTATTTGTGTATATAGTTCTCTAAGTTGTTAATTTAGATAGTGTTGTTAGTTCTAGTTGATTAGTTAGAGTTTAGTTAGTTAGTCGGGTTCTGGGCTTAGGCCCTTCCCGCCCCGGGGCCGGAGCTCATGCCCGGCTCCCCGGGATTCAAGCCGTGCTCGGCTTGCCATCTCCCGATGCTGACGGGGGATCCACATTCCTCCTGCTTGAAGTGCCTGGGGGAGTCGCACTTAACAGCTAAGTGCCCGATTTGTAAGTCGTTCAAGCCTCGTACAAAGAAAGAGAGGGACATTAGACTTAAACAACTCCTCATGGAGGCGGCTCTAACCCCTCCGTCCTCGGCACCGAGCGCTCCCTCTTCGGAACCGAAAAGCGGCTCTTCGGCACCGGGCCGAACCGGTGCATCGTCTACTCCTCGGCACCGGACGCCTGCTTCCAAGTCAGGCCACAGCCGCTCGCTCTCGCCGCAAGCGAGAAAGCCTAAGACCCCTGCCGACCCGGCACCGCCCGTGGTGCGGCAAGAGGGCACGGCTCCAATGCACCGGCCGGTGCCTGCAGCCACAGTAGTGTCTGCTGAGCCGTTGCCGTCAACTCCGGTTCGCCAAGGGCTGTCGAGTCCGGCACCTATCTCCCCGGCACCCGCCGTGGTTGAGTTGATTGTCCCATCCACGCCGGAAGTCTGTGAAGTGGCGAGGGATTTGATCGCGATCTCGGATGCGGCACCGCCACCACCCCTGGCACCGCCGGTGCGGGTAGTCCGATCGCTTGGGAAGCCGGCCCTGATCCGTCCACCTTCAGTCGGCGCCCCGGACCGGCACCACTCCCGATCACGGTCCCGTCGCCGTTCAAGATCTCGGCACCGTTCGCGGTCGTCCCGCCGCTCGCAGTCCCGGCACCGCTCCTTGACAAGACGCCAGTCAGACTCGCGGCACCGTTCCCGTTCCCAGTCGCCTTCATATTATTCTCGGCACCGTTCCAGGTCTCGGCACCGTTCCAGGTCTCGGCACCGTTACCGGCACCACTCCACTTGGAGCCGCTCTCGACGCCGAAGCTCTCGGTCATGGTCGACCTCCCGGCACCGTCCAGGTCGCAGGTCCCAGACCAGATCGCGTCACCGGAGTACCTCACGGCACCGTTCCCCGGTGCGCAAAAGCACCAGGTCGGTGGGAACATCTGCCCAAGGCCTATCTGCTCCACCGTGGCCTTCTCGACACCCCTCGGCTTCATCCCGGGCAGGTAGCCTCTACTCCCACGATCGGGAAGCAGATGTGCCGGAGGCTTTATTCCAGGACTCCCACTCTGAATCGCAAGCAGTTCAGCAGTGGCCTTTTTGGACACCTTGGGCTTACCACCAGGCCCAAGGGGCTCCCATGGTTCCATCTCGGACGGTCCCTGCCGAACGTCGGGCCCCAGAGGCAACAGTGAGTCGCCCTCCGCCAGCTGGTACGGATGCTCAGCCGCCTCCTACCACCACCTCGCCTGAACACCTGGAGCAGGAGCCCCAACAGGAGGAGCTCATCCAGGAGGTCCTCCGACCCGGTGGTTCCTCTTTTTCCTCACCAGACGAGGCGGTGGCGGGCGCATCGTCCACGAGCCCGCCCCCACTGGACCTTGCTGCACATCAAGACCTCCTCAGACGAGTGGCACTCAACATTAACATCGAGATGGAGGAGGTCGCAGAGGTCGACAACCCGGTCTGCAGCATTTTGTCGGCAGACGCGCCTACCAGGGTGGCTCTACCCTTTATCAAGACCATCCAGGCAAAAAAGGATAAGTTGTGGCAAACGCCAGCTTCTGTTCCGCCGACGGCGAAAAGAGTCGAGCGGAAATACATGGTGCCATCCCAAGGGTATGAATACCTTTATATGCATCCGCCTCCTTCTTCTCTGGTCGTTCAGTCGGTTAACGACAGGGAGCGTCATGGCCAGCCGGCCCCCGCGCCAAAATCTAAAGAGGCCAGACGTATGGATCTTCTGGGCCGTAAGGTATACTCGGCGGGCGCCCTCCAGCTGCGCGTAGCCAATCAGCATGCCCTGCTGAGTCGTTACGATTTCAACACCTGGACTGAAATGGACAAGTTTCAGGAATTGCTTCCCTCGGATTCCCGCCAGGAGTATAAAGCCTCCCTAGCAGAAGGGAAAAAGGTGGCAAGGACCTCCTTGCAGGCTTCCCTTGATGCGGCGGATTCCGCGGCCAGGTCTATAGCGACCGGAATCACCATGCGGCGCATTGCCTGGCTCCAGGCCTCCACTCTTCCGCCCGAGTTTCAGTACACCTTGCAGGACTTGCCCTTCGAGGGCAGTGCCTTTTTCTCGGACAAAACCGATTCTAGACTCCAGAACTTAAAAGATGGCAGAGTCACGATGCGCAACCTGGGTATGCACACTCCCGTAACCCAGCGACGCACCTACGGCCCTCAGCATTTCCGTCCGTACTTTGTACCCCGACAGGGTCAGGATTTCAATAGATGCCGAGGGTGAGGAGGCCGTAGATGATATTCGGGCCCTCAGTCCGGCCAGAATCGCGGCTCCTCTAAGCCGCAGTCGGACCCAAAGTCGTCCTTTTGAAGGCGCGCCCGGGGGCAGCATACCTTTTCCTGTCTCGGATCCTTCCCCCCCTTTCTCCAACCGCCTCTCTTATTTTTTCCCGGCGTGGTCCCTCTTGACCTCAGATGTCTGGGTTCTGCGCACTGTGAAGCACGGATACCACCTCCAGTTTGCTTCACCCCCGCCTTTCCGGCCTCCCTCCCAGTCCCTCTTCAGGGACCCCTCTCACGAGCACCTCCTTTTACAGGAGATCCGAACGCTCCTCAATATCGGAGCGATAGAGGAGGTTCCACGGAACGACTGGGGCAAAGGCTTTTACTCCCGCTACTTTCTAATTCCAAAGTCAAAAGAGGGTCTCAGGCCGATTCTCGACCTAAGAGGCCTCAACAAATTTCTAGTAAAGTTAAAGTTCCGCATGGTCTCCCTAGGGACCATTATCCCTTCCTTGGACCCCGGGGACTGGTATGCTGCCCTCGACATAAAAGACGCTTACTTTCATATAGCCATCTTTCCTCCACACAGACGATACCTCCGCTTTGTAGCGGGCCATCGCCATTTCCAGTTTGCAGTCCTACCCTTTGGCCTCTCCACACCACCTCGAGTCTTCACAAAGTGCATGGCGGTGGTGGCCGCCCACCTCCGTCGCCAAGGGCTCCACGTGTTCCCCTACCTGGACGATTGGCTCCTCAAGGGGGTCTCTCGAGAACAGACCGCGGAACATGTGCGAGTGGCATTGGCCCTGTTCACGAATCTCGGCCTGTTGCTCAATACGGACAAATCCACCCTGGTTCCCACACAGAGGCTGGACTTCATAGGAGCGACCTTGGACTCCACTCGGGCCAAAGCCTGTCTCCCTCAGCCAAGGTTCCTGGCGTTGACATCCATTGTCCGCAGCCTTCAGGCTTTCCCTACGACCTTGGTCCGCACCTGCCTCACTCTGATAGGGCACATGGCGGCGTGTACGTTCGTCACCAAGTACGCCAGGCTTCGGCTCTGCCCGTTTCAAACATGGTTACATTCGGTGTACCGCCCGGCCAGAGACTCGCTGGACACCCTGGTCACCGTTCCATTGAGTGCACTTCGGTCCCTCGACTGGTGGCTGAACCCCTCCACGGTCTGTGCGGAACTGCCCTTTCACCCGCCCCAACCAACGCTGTCCTTGACGACAGACGCGTCTTCTCTCGGCTGGGGAGCCCACCTAGGTCATCTGTGCACCCAGGGCCTGTGGTCACCAGAGGAGCTCTCCCTCCACATAAACATGCAGGAGCTCAGAGCAGTTCGCCTAGCCTGCCAGGCGTTCCGCAGGCCTCTGTCCGGCCGTTGTGTCTCCGTCCTTACGGACAACACAACGGCCATGTACTACATAAACAAACAGGGCGGGACTCGCTCCTCCCCGCTTTGTGCAGAGGCCATCCACTTGTGGGAATTTTGCCTGGCTCATGCGATCGACCTGGTGGCCTCCTTTCTCCCGGGAGTTCGGAACACTCTCGCGGATCGGTTGAGCAGATCCTTCCTGTGCCACGAGTGGTCCATAAGACCGGACATTATCCACACGATCTTCCGCAAGTGGGGCTTTCCCCAGGTGGACCTCTTCGCGACATGCGCGAACAGGAAGTGCCAAACGTTCTGCTCGTTCTGGGGGCACTCTCCAGGGTCGATCTCAGACGCGTTCCTCATCCAATGGACGCACCAACTGCTTTACGCGTTTCCCCCCTTCCCTCTAGTCCACAAAGTTTTGTTGAAGCTCCGGCAAGACGGGGCTCACCTGATCCTGATTGCCCCAGCATGGCCCAGGCAACTGTGGTACTCCACGTTGCTCAGCCTCTCGGTATCCCCACCGATCACTCTCCCCCTCTGCCCGGACCTCATAACACAGGAGCACGGGACTCTTCGCCACCCGGACCTCCTCGCTCTCCACCTCACGGCGTGGCTCCTGCGTGGCTAGACGCCTCTGAGCTACGCTGCTCTGCCCC
This sequence comes from Mauremys mutica, assembly GCF_020497125.1. Taxonomy (NCBI): domain Eukaryota; kingdom Metazoa; phylum Chordata; order Testudines; family Geoemydidae; genus Mauremys; species Mauremys mutica. The sequence continues at coordinate 61,963,421 of NC_059073.1, read as the reverse complement.
TGTGCAGCACGTTTTGCTCAGCAGCAGAAAACCTTCCACTCGGTCCACGTACTTGGCCAAGTGGAAGCGCTTCTCGTTATGGTGTGAGTCACGTACTTTGGTACCCATGGAGGTTCCCGTTCCGGCCATTTTGGACTACCTGTGGTTCCTTAAGCAACAAGGCCTTGCTATTTCTTCCCTGAAAGTGCACTTAGCGGCCATATCCGCCTTCCACCCTGGCGAACGTGGACACTCAGTGTTCTCTCACCTGCTGGTGATTAGATTCCGCAGGGGGCTGGAACGCCTCTACCCTCCGGTCCGTCGCCCCGCCCCTACCTGGGACCTCAGTCTGGTACTGACCAGGCTCATGGGGCCACCCTTTGAGCCGCTGGCAACCTGTTCTCTTCTCTACCTTTCGTGGAAGACGGTTTTTCTGGTTGCCATTACTTCGGCCCACAGGGTCTCCGAGCTTCGGGCCCTGACTGTAGACCCTCCTTACATGGTCTTTCATAAAGACAAAGTGCAGCTAAGGCCGCATCCCGCTTTTCTGCCTAAAGTGGTTTCGGCCTTTCATACTAATCAGGACATCTTCCTCCCGGTCTTCTGCCCAAAGCCTCACGCATCTCCCCGAGAGCAGCGCTTACATTCCTTAGATGTCCGCAGGGCACTTGCCTTCTACATCGATCGCACCAGGCCCTTTCGTAAGTCCCCTCAGCTCTTTGTGGCAGTAGCGGATCGTATGAAAGGCCTCCCTATCTCCGATCAGAGGATTTCATCGTGGCTCACGACCTGCATCCGCACGTGCTATGACTTGGCCCATGTTCCGGCGGGCCACCTCACTGCCCATTCCACAAGAGCTCAGGCTTCCTCGGCCGCCTTCCTGGCGCACGTACCGATCCAGGAGATCTGCAGAGCAGCAACCTGGTCCTTGGTGCACACGTTTACCTCACACTATGCTTTGGTGCAGCAGTCTAGAGATGATGCCGCCTTCGGTTCGGCAGTTCTGCACTCAGCCACGTCTCACTCCGACCCCACCGCCTAGGTAAGGCTTGGGAATCACCTACATGGAATGGATATGAGCAAGCACTCGAAGAAGAAAAGACGGTTACTCACCGTTGTAACTGTTGTTCTTCGAGATGTGTTGCTCATATCCATTCCACACCCACCCTCCTTCCCCACTGTCGGAGTAGCCGGCAAGAAGGAACTGAGGAGTGGGTGGGTCGGCTGGGGTATATATCCGCGGCCATAGTGGCGCCACTCCAGGGGGCGCCCAGCCGACCCACTGAGTTGCTAGGGTAAAAGTCTCCGACGAATGTGCACACGGCGCGCACACACCTACATGGAATGGATATGAGCAACACATCTCGAAGAACAACAGTTACAACGGTGAGTAACCGTCTTTTCTCTTTGGAGTCTGTTTTTGAAGTTTTTTTGTTGCAAAATTGCCACCTTCAAGTCTGTCACTGAGTGGTTAGAGAGGTTGAAGTGTTCTCCCACTGGTTTTTGAATGTTATGATTCCTGATGTCAGATTTGTGTCCATTTATTCTTTTGCGTAGAGACTGTCCGGTTTGGCCAATGTACATGGCAGAGGGGCATTGCTGGCACATGATGGCATATATCACGTTGGTAGATGTGCAGGTGTACGAGCCCCTGATGGCGTGTCTGATGTGATTAGGTCCTATGATGGTGTCACTTGAATGGATATGTGGACAGAGCTGGCATCGGGCTTTGTTGCAAGGATAGGTTCCTGGGTTAGTGTTTATGTTGTATGGTGTGCGGTTGCTGGTGAGTATTTGCTTCAGGTTGGGAGGCTGTCTATAAGCGAGGACTGGCCTGTCTCCCAAGATCTGTGAGAGTGAGGGATCATCTTTAAGGATAAGTTGTAGATCTTTGATGATGCGCTGGAGAGGTTTTAGTTGGGAGCTGTAGGTGATGGCTACAGTGACAGACTTGAAGGTGGCAATTTTGCAACAAAAAAACTTCAAAAACAGACTCCAAAGAGAAACTGCTGAACTCGAATTAATATGCAAATTAGATACAATTAACTCTGGCCTAAACAGAGACTGGGAATGGTTGGGTCATTACACTAATTGAATCTATTTCCCTATGTTAAGTTCTCCTCACACCTTCTATAGGCCATCTTAATTATCACTTCAAAAAGTTTTTTTTCCTCCTGCTGATGATAGCTCATCTCAATTGATTAGACTTTTCCTGTTGTTATGCATACTTCCACCTTTTCATGTTCTCTGTATGTATAAATATCTCCTGTCTGTGTGTTCCATTCTATGCATCCGAAGAAATGAGCTGTAGCTCACGAAAGCTCATGCTAAAATAAATTTGTTAGTCTTTAAGGTGCCACAAGTACTCCTGTTCTTTTCATTAGATGAGAGTGCACCACGGCTATACTGTATTTACTGTACAGGATGCTAGGCTGAAAGCTTGAGAAAAAAGAAAACAGGCAATCTGCTCTTCTCACTTACCCGGGTGTAAATCAGGAGTAACTCTACAGAAATAATAGTTAAAAGATGATGAACTAATTCAGTAAACACTATTTTAAATATATCTGCTAGTGCTCTAAGTACATTTCCTGTACAGCTTTTAATGTGAATCAGAGTTATGTAAGGAAAGACTGAACTCTGAAAAGAAAATACTACTAATAAATAAAATCCAGAGAAATTATTCTTTTGTCTTGTGACAGAGACAATATTCTAACCAGGCTTGGTTTAATGGTGTTAGAACAATTCTTGAATAATTTGGCAAAGATTTAACATGTCAGCTGTTAAGCTTTTTAAAAATGTCCAAGACCTTAGCTCTTTAATCCCCCTCAAAAAGAATTATAAGTTACCTAATGATCAGAGTACGTCAACATATGAATGCCTGTCTCTTGGAATAGATAACACCTTGTAGCACCAGCAAGTGTGTTATATTACCAGCTCTGTTCAAGGGCAAACTGAATTATAACACAGAAATGTTACCTGGAGAAATAGCTATTATTATGTCTATAAAATTAATAAATCAAGGTTTTATGCCCTTTTGTACATACCATTTTAGGCATTTAGTTTTTCCTTAAGTATTTTATGTAGTTTGATTTTAAAAAATGCTGAATTCTGTTTCTCTGTTCAGGACAGAATCCATTAGTGTCTGACACAGTTCATTTATAGTTCTTACAAACTGGTGTTGAAGGAAAAGAGCCCCATTGACTTTCTTGTTTTCAGTTTCATTTCTTGAACAAATGGAATTTTACAATCAGTTTACACGTCTGAATAACTCAAAGTTGTTTTCAGTATATGTACATTTTTGTTTTAATGTGTCTGTTAACAAGAGGAAAGTTGAACTAGTTTGAGTTTACCATAGAGTGAGGCATTAAACCTTAAGGGACAAATTCTGCTCAGTTAGCCTAATGTAAATCCAGAGCAAGTCCTTAACATCAGTGGACTTACTCTCAATTTACACTGGTGTAACTGAAAGCCAAATTGTTATCCCTTCTCAGATCCCTTTACCTGGGTAAGAGGGCTGTAATGGCATAAAGGGGATCTAACGTGCTGGTTCTGGACAGGGGTGGATTCTTCCCAATACAGGTGCTGGTGTGATGGGGATGCAGGGGCAGAACCACAGTATACAGATTTGTGAAGATTCTGAGCTGCAGCCCATAGTACAGCCCTGAGAGACTGCTGTATCTTAGGCCTTGAGGATTGTCTAAGTTAACTTGGGGACCACATGATTCCCTGAAGCAGCCCAGGACTGAAAGGGAACAAAAGTAGCTTAAAGTCTCCCCATCCCATTTGGGCTGCAGATTCTCTGCTGAACCTCTTAGAGGCACACTGCAGAATTTGGCTCTCTGGCAAAGAGTTTTATTTATAAAATTCTAGATGTTAAAAATGCAATAAAGCAGTGGGAACACCTACTGATCTCCCTGCTAATGAAGGATTGTTCCCTATGCAACATTTTTTAAGTGAGTTGAACAAACTAATTTGTTTATAATTTTTCTTGGGAGATTACTACAGCTGGTTCAAAAATTACATTTATTCACTTTTTTTAGTTGTCCTTGTTCTTTACTGTTTGCAGTTGTCTGATCGCTTACGGACAAATTCCGGAGTACTGTGTGTGCTCATGCCCACTCCTCTACTAGTGATGGCACTGGGACTAGTAATGGAATTACTTAAGAGCATGTTGACTATAGCTGTATCTCTACTTGGACAGCATGTGGTCTCTCCCCCTCCCATCAAAAGTGTCTCCCAGGCTCTTGCTGCTGTCCTTCAGTAGTGGGGGGCGCGGAAAAGAGGAAGAGGTTTCCAAAGCAGTGTGCCGGAGAAAGGGGCAGCTACACAGAGTAGAATCCCTCTAGGCAGCTTTATTATACTTGAGTGGCACTTCCATGGCAGAAACTTCATATGTGGCAATAATAAGTGGGAAAAATTTAAGAACTAAATTCACCCATGGAAGCTCCATGCATGCCTCAATGTTCAGTGCACTCTCTTTCACTTTTCTTCAATACCGGCCATGTGCAGTCTCCTGTTTCTTTATTAAAGGAATCAATTAATAATGGACAATGCATGGACAATTCTACTCCAAAATCATAGGAATTCCATAAATACCTTCCATAGTATCTCAGGCTAGTGAAGAAGTGTAGGACAGAGTTCCATATTCATGTATTTTACACCATGGGGGATCTCTTTGTGAGATATTCTGATTCTGTTCTACAGAGTTGCTTTGAATAACTCTCCCTGTTCTGTCCTTATGCTTTAGGAAAATCGTGGAGTGACCAGATGATCAGAAGGGCTAAAAAAGTGGACTAATCAGTGTGATAGCAGCATAAACAATGCCCCCATGCTTCAGGAATTCTGCTCCATAAACCAGAAAACTTTGCCCAGCTCTGCACTACAGTCACTGCAACTAAGAAAACACAATAAAAATAAACATTCATAATGCTAAAGTTTTTGGACCTCAGCTCTGTGCATAGCAACTTTCACTGTTGAACTTTAATTTTTGTTAATAGATTTTTTTTAAAGCATTCCCTAGTCATATTTAAGGTAACAGATTCTGAGTATTTAGAGCGAGATTCTTAGGATCTGGTTCATAATCTTTATAACCTTTATTTTCAGTCAGACTTACCAGTGAAATGTTAAGACCATCTATTTACATTTGGTTGCTAAACTGCCCTTCCCCGCCTCTCTCTCTGAAACCCAAGAATATTATAAAGAAAGTTGCCATTGTATTATTTTATATTAAGAACTGACTGTAAACAGTTTAAAAAATAAACACATGCCCAGCCCTCTCTTAATAAAAATAGTATTTACATTTTGATGCCTATCAATTGTTCAAAGCCCCACTTCCACTATCCCAATAGCTTTGTGATATGTTGGAGGTAAAAATAAGTTTTAAATAATTCTTCATGGTCCATTGACTTCATGGTCCTGCTCCTTCTCCCACTGAAGTCAATGGAAAAATTGACATAGGAAAAATTTCCATTGACTTCAGTAGGCTTTGGGTAAGGTTTTTGCGTTTTGATCTTGCACTATAGAAGTCAATGGGAGTTTTGCCTTTGACTTACTTGGGAGCAGGATCAAGCCCCACTGGATCAAAACCTGTTCCCCTCTTATTGCATGATATCTCAGGACATGGTCCTGGTAATACTGGGATATATGGAATACTGGCATTCAGAACATGTTTCCATTGGGTTTTGTATGACTGTATTTCCAAGATAAGTGTACAGGAATCCATAACAATATTAATTCAAAAACGAATCCTTTCTCAGATTAACAGGAGAAGTAAAATGAGCCCCAAATTTTCTTGCTTTATCTGAAAATCATTTAAATTGTGGGTTATTTTGATGAGGGAGTACTGGATTTTATTGAGGCTTTCATCTGTCCAATTAACTGAGATTGAAGTGCTTGCTTCTATCAGTATTCAAAGCCAATCCTTCTATGTAATTTATCTAAAATGTATCTGTTTATGACAGGATGAATTCTTACATCAATTTCAGCTTGCCCACCAACCATGGATATTGCCAAGTGACACAGAGAGTGAAGGTGTGGAAGCCGATCAAGATAAATGTGAGTATGTTTGTTGGGAGCTGATGGTGCCTGAGAGAATATATGTAAAAAATGCTCCCCTCCCCTCATTTTCATAGGGCCAGATCCTGCACCCCTTATTCACAGAAGTAGTCTTTACTCCAGTGGGGCTATTCTCATAATGATTACTCACTTGAGTGAGGGTTGAAGGATTGCACATGTAGTACTTCTTTACACAAACATTCCTACAGTCAAGATCCTGCAAGTTCTTAAGTGGCCCTTATAGTAGTATATTTTGCCAGAAGCTGGGAATGAGCCACAGGAGATGGATCACTTGATGATTACCTGTTCTGTTCATTCCCTCTGGGGCATCTGGCACTGGCCACTGTTGGAAGACAGGATTCTGGGATAGATGGACCTTTGGTCTGACCCAGTAGGGCCATTCTTATGCTCTTATACGATCATAGTCCCTTTGAAGGCTGTAGGTCCAATTATGTTAGTAAAGGTCAACTGGATTATGACCTAAATGAAAGAACAAGTAAAGTCAAGTAATGCACACTATGAATCTCCATACATTGAAGCTTTAACCAATCATATCTGGTTATGCAATACCTATAAATAATCTTGTTGGAAATGTTAAATGTTCTGCAAATTGAATTTATTTTAAGCACAGCAGCTTGTGATCTGTCAGGCTGAAAATGTATGCTATTTCCTAACCTATTTTTGGCTTTATGGATATAAAAAAAAACCCAGACTGTTTAATCAGGTGCTTAGAGCACTTTGTACATGGAACTAGAACTGCTTGAACAAACAGCATTACAGTAAGAAATGCCAGGTTCCTACAGGAATAGTCACTGGAGAGCTATGTATAATTAATGAAGATCGTGTCTGATAAACAGAATACATTTTTCAAAATGATGTCACTTGAAAAATTGAAGAATTACATCTGCTCACGCTGATATTGCAAGTTCACGGTTAGCCTGTGGTTTGACTTTCATGTTACAATTTACACACTGAGATTCCCAAAGTAAAAAAAAAAAATATGTACCCTGTCCCTCTCATTGTTACACTTTTGGCTGTTTTACCTTTATGTTAGTGCATAACCTATAGGCCAATTTGTCAACCTTTTGTGAACGTGAAATTCTCACTTATTCAGGTATTCTGTGTGTGAAAAGCACCCCTTTGTAAAGGCCCAGATCCTCACAACTAAGGGTATGTCTACACAGCAGCTAGGTTGATGCTTCCCAGAGCAGATAGACAGAAATGCATGAACTGTGCTCAAGCTAGCACTCTAAAAGTAGCACTGTGGCCACAGCGGCATGGGTGGAGTTTTGGATTAGCATCCTGAGTACAGTCCTACCCAATTCCCTGGATATGTACTCACGCAGCTAGCCTGTGCCACTGCAACCTGCTATTTTTAGCATGCTAGCTTGAGCAGAGCTAGCGCATGTCTGTTTACCTGTTCTGGAAAGCACCTTGCCAGCTACTGTGTAGATACACCCGGCGTGTTCTAAGAGGACCCTGTGCTTGCCCTCTGTGCAAGAGTTAATTTCACTTTGGGTTCACAAGTAATGCCAGACCAGGTGGTAATTAAATTCAGCCCACTGTGTATCTATTGCAAAATCTTTGACACCTCTGACACTTATCAACACAATTAGTTTTAGCTAGAACTTGTGACAATGAGAGCAGAGAAGAAAAAATATATAATTGTAAATAATAGTTTCCTTTATGAAAATGATTTAGGCTGTAACATACTCTCATCTTGATTTTATGCCTACATATCACCTTGCATAATGACCTATTGCACTATTTAAGTTAGGTCATTCTTTGTACTAATATAGGTAGAGAAGGGAGAACAAAAAATGTTTGATCTAAGCAATGTTACACTGTATGTGACATCTGAGAATGGTAGATTGGGTTAAAAATCAGTTTTAAAAAAAATAATTATGTGGTAATAGCAGCCATCTGGAGATGGAATGTCAGTGTTGTAGCCAAGCCCATGGTTCAGAACTTTAACTGCTAGAAAAAAGGACCTGCCAAAACCCAGGTGTTGAAATGGCTGTAAAGTGAAAAGCCAACAAGAAGCCTGGCATACCTAAAGATACCAGTTTTCAGTGCTCACTTCAGGTAGTGCAGCTGGCAAAGTATGGACAGATTCAATTTCATTTTTCATCCTAGAATAAAGTTAATAAATGACACTTAAGTCTGCGTGGACACTGTATATGTAATTTAGTGTTGAGGGGCCTGAAAGCTCATAATTTATGAGTCTGAAGAGAAAAGCTGCTGAATTAATCTTTACAATAGTAACACCTGTTCTTTGACTCAGCTTTTAATAAATTATATAAGGATAATATTTTCCACATTCTTTGGCTTCTTTGAGATAATAGCACCCAGGTGTAAAGCTAGTCTTGGGCAGTGGGAAAATTTCTCTAACAATGCAAACAGTTAGGAGACAAATGATCTCAGTCACCTTGTGTTCTTTTATTTTATCTTCTAATAAGCGTTACACTGGGTAACGTTTACAGAATCGTCTACCTTACTTATGAGCCTAAAAGAAGACTTTCACAGGCAAAAATAGCAATTTAGTGCCTAATTTCCATCAATTTTTAGTGGGAAATAGGTGCCTAGCTGACTTTTGTGCCTTTGAAAATCTCCCCCTAATTAAGTCCCATTTTAAAAAATGACTTAGGTGGTTAGAAGCTGAAGTATTATTGAAAGTCAATGGGTCTTAGGTTCCTAAGGAACTTTTGGAAGTTTGAGTTAAGTGCCTAAGTCATTTTTGAAAATGTTATCTGTAGTTTGTAAAATAGAAGAGGAAGAACCCAAAACAATTGGAAATAAATCATTTTTTAACAGTTCAAATCAGTTAGAGCAAAGTGAAAATGAGTTTTCTTTGACATTAAATGCCAGGATAGAGAGTTCTAGAACTCTTTATTTAGTAAAAGAAAAGATAATGGGGAAAAAGAAATGTTATGGCAATGAAGGAAAGAAAAATAGTCACCAACATTGTTGCTTGGTACCTAAAACAATGTTTTTTCCTCTCAGTGTAAATATCATCCGTTCATGAGTTGTGGCCACAGTCAATAGATATATCATGTGAGTGTAGTAGTTGCCATTATAGTGCCAGTCTTTATGAGTCTAACTCAACTCTCCATATTAAAAATATAACTAAACAAAAAAAAAAACTAACGTGTCCTCCTTCCCGAAAAGAAGAACCCTAATCTTTACCCAACCTTTACCCTAGTGTGGCTTCAGAAGAAAGTGTCATGACCTCAATAGCAATTAAAGCTCTTACAGCTACTGGGTTTATTCTCCCTTGATTTTCTGTATACTCTGAACTCCTGGTGATTGCATTAGGTCTGTGTGCTATGTTTGCACAGAACCTTGAACTTGCACAAAATCAGAGACTTGAGATTCTCTTTTCATTTCAAATGGCACCCTAGGCCCACCAAAAAATCAGCAGCCATGGGCTGATGCGTTTTTCTCTTCAGATGCCAGCATAGAACCCCTCCACCCCTTTCCATTGCTGTCTTCAGATTCCTGGTGGCTTGCTTATCTTTCCCCTGAGACTTCAGAGGGTGCATGGTGGCCACTCCCTTCTCAGAAGGAGAGGTGATAAGAAAAAAGCCTCCAATTCCTTAGAGTCTCTGGGTCTGGCAAAAAGCAACTTCCCCTTCAAAGGTGTAGCAGGACCGGGCTATAGCATCACACAGTAGCTAAAAATCCCTTAATGGAAGAAACTGAACCTCCCAGTGAACCTGCAGAAGTTCATTCAGTGATTGCCGCTGAAAACAGACCCTGCACAGCCTGGTTCATATAGCGCACACACATTAAAGTATCAGAGGGGTAGCCGTGTTAGTCTGGATCTGTAAAAGCAGCAAAGAGTCTTGTGGCACCTTATAGACTAACAGACGTTTGGGAGCATGAGCTTTCATGGGTGAATACCCACTTCGTCGGATGTGGGTATTCACCCACGAAAGTAAAGTAAATACAGCAAGGTTGGTTCATTATTATTTGTGTTGTGGTAAAGGCAGGGATGGCTCAAGTTCCCTGTGCACAATGGAAAGATGGCACCTGGCTGAAAGAATTTGCAGTCTAAGCCCTGTTATAGACCTCAAACCAAGCCTGAATTGAGGGACAGAAGAGTTGGGATTTTCCCCCACATTTGTACTCATATTGATCTTGATTCTGCACCACTGAAGTCAATAGAAGCTTTACAATTGACTTCAGTGGGCATAGGATGAAGCCTTCTCTCACCGATTCTCTTTTGGTTCTGCCCTGAGTAGCAGACCTAGCAAGTCTCAGCCCAAGTTTACAAATATGAGAAGTTCAGATTTTGTTCGAAAGAGTCTAATTTTGGTGTCCCTATTCACAGGTTAAATGCTTTTATAAAAAGTGTCTGATAAGGATAATTTCCATATCTTTATATGGCTAGATTATTCTTTTTCTAGCTTGATTTTGGAAAAAAAGTGGCTACAAAATTTAGGAGACAGTCATCAACTCTGACGAAACAAAGCAAAGGGCCCAACTCTGCCAGCTTTACTCATACTGAATAGCACCAAATTAGTAGAAAATAAATGTGAATATTCAACATGAGGGAGGGTGGCAGGATCAGACCCAAAAAGAGCAAAAGAAAAGGCACATTAAAAGGGCACATCATTACATTTCTCACTGAGCGCTCAGTTCTGCCACTCTTATTCATGCTGAATAGTACCTTGCCCCATAAGAAGCCCTACTGATTGAGACTGTTGACAAAATGGAACCACTCACTTAGTCAGATACTAGAAAGGATTGGGCCCTTATCTCTGAGAATTGGGTTGTGCTATACAGGTATGTTGGAGCCCTCAATTAGTATCCATTCATATAAATAACTCTAGATGTGCCATAGTGAGACATGCCAGCTGCTTGTCAGTCATTGGTAGAAAAAGCGTATGACAGTGCTCTCAAGAAGTTAAACATTTATGCTGGATCAGGATGGGTTTGGTTTGTTTTGGTTTTGGGGGTTTTGTTTTGTTTTTGTTTTTTAAACCTTCCTCTTTTCGAAGGTAGGTACCACTCAGCAAGAATAAGATTTGCAAAACTAGGGTCTCAGTGAAAATTATTGATTGCAATATTTATTACATGAACACAAATGCTTCCTTTAGTCAGTATTTCTATTCTCCTGTCACACTCATTGCTGGGGGAGAGTAGAACAACACACCGTAGCATAGGGTGACCAGCCAGCAAATGTGAAAAATCGGGACAGGTGGCGGGGGGTAATAGGAGCCTATATAAGAAAAAGACCCAAAAATCGGGACTGTCCCTATAAAATCGGGACATCTGGTCACCCTACCGTAGCATCACATTCTCTTCCAATAGGTATGAATTTAAGGCAAAACCAGTCTCTGCCTCTATAGGAAACAATCTCGATGTAAGGTATGTGTGCAAAGCAGTTGCTTAACCCCTGTGTGGCATAAAATTAGCTTCATGAAGGCCCTTCCATGGCAGTGTACAAGATATAGGAAGTGGGGAGAGCATGGCTGGGCCAGGGGAGAAATGTCAGTGCACACACCTCTCATCCACACTGTCTTCCTATGGGGAATGGGTGCAGGGCCGCCCAGAGGATTCCGGGGGCCCGGGGTCTTCGGCGGCGGGGGGCCCTTCCGTTCCGGGACCCGCCGCCGAAGTGCCCTGAAGACCCGCGGCGGGGGCCCCCCCACCGCCGAATTACCGCCGAAGCGGGACCCGCTGCCGAAGTGCAGCCCGGTCTTCGGCGGTGGGGGGTGCCCCGCCGCAGGTCTTCGGGGCACTTCGGCGGCGGGTCCCGGAACGGAAGGGCCCCCCGCTGCCGAATTACCGCCGAAGACCGGGCTGAACTTCGGCGGCGGGTCCCGCTCCGTCTTCGGCGGTAATTCGCCAGCCGGGGGTCCTTCCGCCCCAGAGCGGAAGGACCCCCCGCCGGCGAAGACCGGGAGCGAAGAAGCTCCTGTGCCCGGCCCCGCAAGAGTTTTCCGGGCCCCCCGGAGTGAGTGAGGGTCCCCGCTCCAGGGGCCCTGAAAAACTCTCGTGGGGGCCCCTGTGGGGCTCGGGGCCTGGGGCAAATTGCCCCTCTTGCCCCCCCCCTTGGGGCGGCCCTGAATGAGTGTATAAAGGCCAGCACAGCCTATTCTAGTCATGTTGGGCAGGAGGAGGCTCAGCAGAGCAACTTGGGGGAGACATAACCGAGCCCTTAGTTGATATCCATACTAATAAATACCACTCTATATGTGCCATTTTGAGAGATGTCAGCTGCTTCCCCAGGCATTGTTTGACAGTCATATGTGGAACGAGACCATGACATAGTGATCTCATGAGAGTCAAATATTTATGCTGGTTCATGATTTTTTTTCTAAAGCTTCTTCTTATCAGAGTTCTCAAGGACAGTCAAGTGAATTGTAAAACTAACACCAGTTAGGAAGACATTATGTAGCGTCACTTGTTGGAGCAGCAGAATTTTTTCCTGACAAACTATTGTACTGCAAACACTCAAGCATGTGCTTATATGCTTGCAGGACTGGGGCTGGTGGTTCTGCGTTATCAGTGCAGGGCCGCCCAGAGGGGGGGGGCAAGAGAGGCAATTTGCCCGAGGCCCCGAGCCCCACAGGGGCCCCCACGAGAGTTTTTCGGGGCCCCTGGAGCGGGGTCCCTCACTCGCTCCGGGGGGCCCGGAAAACTCTTGCAGGGCCGGGCTCAGGAGCTTCTTCGCTCCCGGTCTTTGCCGGCGGGGGGTCCTTCCGCTCCGGGGTGGAAGGACCCCCGGCTGGCGAATTACCGCCGAAGATGGAGCGGGACCCACCGCCGAAGTTCAGCTTGGTCTTCGGCGGTAATTCGGCAGCGGGGGGCCCTTCCGTTCCGGGACCCGCCGCTGAAGTGCCCCGAAGACCCGCGGCGGGGGGCCCCCCGCCGTTGAATTACCGCCGAAGACCGAGCTGCGCTTCGGCGGCGGGTCCCGCTTCGGCGGTAATTCGGCGGCGGGGGGCCCCCGCCGCGGGTCTTCGGGGCACTTCGGCAGCGGATCCCGGAACGGAAGGGCCCCCCGCCGCCGAAGACCCCGGGCCCCCGGAATCCTCTGGGCGGCCCTGTATCAGTGCCAGAAAACTTTCATAATCTTTGAAAAATGAAATGAGATATTAAAAGTTCTTTTTTGGGGGAACCAAATGTGCCCCTGAATGAATGAATACAAACATTTTTAGACGTTATATAAAACGAAGGTGGGAAAGCAATAAATGAAATTTATCAGTTAAAAAGACGATAGTGAGGCTATCCATAAAATCCTACACATAAAAAGATCCCTCATTACTCCAGGTTCGTGTTACAGTTATATAATTTTGTAGATTTCAAAGTTCAAAATGAATTCATCCTCATTGAAACTATGTGAATATCCATTATATTAACTGCCAAGAAATACTGTAACATAGATATAAATGTTTGACTTCTAGTTTACACTTAAAAGGTTTCCCTTTATGTTCAAATAAACATTGCAAATGGGATTCTAGGCTTTTAGGAAAGATTTGTTGGCCAGTCATCATTTCCTGTAGTCTACAAAATTTTACTTCATTTATAAACCAGAAGAAAGAATATATACAGCTAAGTTTAAAAGATAACAATGAATTATTATTTATCTTGGTTGTTTGAAAAATGTACTTTGTCATACAAAAAAGGTTTGTATCAGAAGAAAAGCACAAATATAAAATAAAGTGATCTATATAAATTATAATAAAAATGTCCCAATAGCTATATATTGATAAAACAACTCTGAATTGTATCTGGAGAACTATCTGGTTTGAGTTACTTAAATGTAAGTTGTTTCAACAACATGTTCATTGTTAAATGATTTATCTAAAATACTAATTCATCCAAAAGCAAAGCTTTTGAGGAAATTAAAGTAGGTATAATTTTTTTAACGAAAGAATTTAACAGAATAAAGTAATGTTTTACTGATTTATTTAGGCTTAGTCACCATTAGTCAGTTAAAAAAGGTAGCCAATGTGACTAAAAGATTAAACTTTCCACAAAAACACAACCAACTTTCCTTCAAATTTCAACTAAATCAAGAGGATGCCATGCATAGGCCTTGATTCACCAAAGCACACACTTAAGGTTAGTCACATGGTGAAATGATTTTTTGAGTAGAGATGTACTTAACACTTAATTTTAAGTACCTACTTTAAGCACGTTAAGTGCTTTGCTGAATTGAGGGCTTAGCAAACTTGGCTACTCTAACTAATGCCCAGGTGGCTGTGGCCCTGTGGCACCTGTGAAGATTACACTGATGCACTGGCCATATTTCCACCCCAGGAATGCCTTCAGTAAAGCCTGTATGCAGTGTTGTTGTAGCCATGTTAGTCTCAGGAGATCAGAGGCACAAGGGTGAGGTATTATCTTTTATTGGACCAATTTCTGTTGGTGAGAGAGACAAGCTTGTCTCTGTCTCCAATATAAGTTGGTCCAAAAAAAGATAATACCTCACCCACCTTCTCTCTTCAGTAAATCCTTTATGTGAGAGTTGGAGGCTGCAGAGAGTATTCTCAGCTAGGGAGATCTGGCAGCTTTCTAGCTTCTTTGCACTACAGGAGCAGTGCAAAGGGATCAGTGCAGAGTTAAGGTTGAGCCCTAGCTGTCTAGCTTTCTTGGTTTTTATATGACAACCATCACTATAGTAGCAGAGCACTGTCACAACAGGCAGAGATGATATTCTGTAGCCTGTTATAGTTTTTGTCACATATTCTTAACTTCCCTTCAGGTATGATCTCCAAGGGCTCAGTTCAAGAGACCATGAACCTCATTCTTTTTTGCCCTGCACATTGGTACCTGTACAGAGCGAATGCAAAGTAGATATGAAATGCTAACAAGTCAGAATGGTAACATCCTACATTCACTTTGCACCAGTATAAAAGACTCCATAAGGTGGATGGCAGGGGAGCATCAAACCATGTATGCATACCCTTCTGCACTGCATAAGGTCTGGACAATATCTTGGTTTCACAGCTGGCTGATTGTTTCAGCAGAAGGGTCAGATTGCCACAGAAACCAGGGAAAATTTAAAATACTTTGTGATCCCAATGTACAGAAGTGACCAGGAGGTGAAGAGTTCATGGAAAAAAGAGCTGATTTCCTTCTGCGGCCCTTAGTATGCTACACTTTTAAAACTTTAAATCCCCTCCAACATCTGTGTAATACATTTTACAAGACTGGCAGTTATTCTGACTCAAAGCTGCAGTAACTCCCTGCAGCACAAAGTGGGAAATGCTTACATTTAGGGAGAAAGAAGAGCTGAGAGGGGTTACGTTTATATATCATATATATAAAAGAAATAATTGTGGCTGAGGAACCCCTTTAGTGGGAAGATTCATGAGCTAGCTCTGTTGAGTTGTAATCCCTGATCTATGAAATTGGCTGTCTATATGGCCTATGAGTAAATCACTTTTGGCTTGTCTACATTATCCACAGTCTATTTAGCGAGAGGGTGAATTGCAGTTTGCATTAAAGTGTGCTGTAACTACTCTTTAGCACAAATTAAAAAGTATCTAGTTCATGTTAACATAGTCCTATTTAAAAGGTAACTCTGTTAATGCAAACTAGGTACCTTTTAGTTTGGGCTAGGAGGATCTACATGGGGCAGTTATGGTGCAACACTTAAATGCGTGCTGCAATTCACAGTGCAGAGACATGTAGACAAGCCCATAATCTCTCAATATGCAATACTAATGTGTCCATCACTGTGGTGTCTAAATACCATCTAACTTCTCTGTGTCTCATTTTCCCAGTCTGTAAAATGGGAGTAATATCATCTGCCGACCTCACAGTAAAATTGTGAGAATTAGTTAGTTAATGTTTTGCATATTGCATTCCAAATAGAGCGCCTGATTCTGATCTTATGCTAACTTCACTGACTTCAGTTACTCATTTTTATTCTGGTGTCCTGCCACTAGTCAATGGAGAATTAGGCCCACTAGTTGCTATCTGTACAAGCATTAAATTATTGTCACCCTCCCTTATATTAGAAAATCAGAGTCTTTCAGTAGTTTTAGTCAAGTACCTTTCCAAAGCTGTTTCCTGCCTGAGTGACCTGATGGCATCTAAGGAAGAGATCACTCTCTGTTGGGCGTTTGACAGTTTCTCAAGCATAATATTATAGGAATAGCCATGCTGAATCATCTTGTACAGTATCCCATCTGTAAGAGTGGCTAGTGCCTGATGCTTCAGAGGAAGTTGTAAGAATATACATAATGGACAATTAAGAAGAAATTTGCCTTGAATTCCATAACCCTTGTCTACTAATGGTAGTTAGGTAGGTTTATGCCCTGAAGCATGAAGTATTGTATTCCTTATATCTTTTTGTCCAGTAACATTCATATAAATGCATAATCATGTTTCAAATCCTACTTAAGTCTTGACCTCAGTAATATTTTGTGGCAGCAAGTTTCAGAAGTTAATTATGCATTGTGTTACAAAAAAAATTGAATGTTGTTTTATTCTTGTATTATGAGAGTATATAGGCGTGCCCAGGTTACGTTCTTTATGCCATTCATTATTTTGCATATATCATTGTAATCTCCAAAAACTGTACAATCCCAATCTTTTCAATCTCTCCTCATGTAGAAGTGTTGCCATACCTCTAATAACTTTCATCATCTGTCTCTGGACCCCTTCTATAAGTGTCCTATCTTCTTTGAGATAGGGTGGCCAGCGCTGGGCCTGGTATATCAGGTAGGTAGGTAGAGAGATAGCTAGATAGATATGATGGAGTAAAATCATGGAAATAAGTGGCTGGAAAAAACTCACTGAGGCTTTTGGTCATGACATCATTTCCCTCATCCTTCCCCTTGCCATTACAAGGGATGAAAACATTTCAGTTCAAACACAAAAGTCCTGTCTTGGCAGGCAAAAAAGGTGTTAGTGCAGTTGTTTATGGGGAGCCTAGGCTACAACACAGCTAATACACATTCCAACCATGTTAGCTTGCATCTTAGTGAGTATTAAAAAGGCTTTTTAATCAAGTTAAGCAATTTTGATTGCGTTAGCATGATTGAAAACCTCATCTTTTTATGTTTGTCAAGACAGGGCCAAAGTATCTTGGTAATCATAATAATAATCAGTGCCACCAATATACTAAGTATTTCTGGAAACAAACCTAGCAAAGATTTTAGTAGTGTCATTGAATCTGGCTACATTTTATTAAAGTTGAGTCTGATGGGTGCTTCTAAGAAAAACAGTTTCCAGCAGTTCTCAAACTGTGGGCCGCGACCCCAAAGTTCTTTTAATGGGGTTGGCAGGGCCAGTGTTAGACTTGCTGGGGCCCTGGGCTGAAGCCAAAGCCTGAGCCCCCTCCGCCGGGGCTGAAGCCAAAGCTCAAGGGCTTCAGCCCTCGGCGGCAGGTCTCAGATTTTGGCTTCAGACCCTGTGAAGCAGGGTTTGGGTTGTGGCTTTAGCCCCAGTCCCCAGCAAATTTAACGCCAGCTCTGGGACAGCAGGGCTTGGGCTTTGTCTTCAGCCCACATGGCAGATGCAGGGGGATGGGTCCTGTAGTAATTTTTGTTGTCAGAAGGAAGTCACGGTGCAATGAAGTATGAGAACCGCTGAGTTAAACTTAAGGCAAGGATGAAAGAAATTAATGAAATAAATATAAGGTTAATGTGCAGTAAGGACTTAGCTAGTATTTCACAGGTGTTATTTCCGTTATTATGCATTCTGTTGAATACTCATGTACAAAGCTGGATAGAGTCATATGTAAAATCCACACCTACTCCTTGGGAAAGAGAAACATAAACATCTTGCTACAAGTATATCAGGTTGGTTATCTCCAACTAAAGTTGTTTGTTCGTGTGGCACTTCCTTGGGTCCAACAGATGAGTAGTGTATTTGTGCGTGCTCAAAAGAATTGGATAAATATGAAATCCGTGTACTTTGCTAGTTCTTGTTGTGCTTAGTAGAGTTGGGAGAAGGCTGGTAAAAAAAACCTTCAGGGATATTCACTCAAGTCTGCATGTGAATTTGGTTTGGATGTCCCTTTTATGGGATGGATCCTGCCACTCGATCTTCATAAGCAGATCCACTTGCAGGAACACTCATATCTTTGCTTTCTGTGAGCATCTCTGTGATTCTTTAGTTACCAGCAATGTTTGCAGAAAACAAATATCAAAGTTGCATGGATATGTGAGTATTTGTGGAAACTGAATTTTAAATTCGCACTGGTAAGCATTCACCCTGAAGCTGCATGGTGGTTGCTCATTCAGTCAGGAACAGAAACAATGTCATATGATTTATTTGATTAATCACAATTAACCAACTCATCTCAGGCTTCCTACACTGCACACTTCTCACGATTCATCAATAACTTTAAAACATTGTTAAATGTACATCACTCCATTTTAGGTCCCAGTATTCTATGTGGAAATATGGGAAATCCTGCACAATATAGCAAACACAGTAAAGGATCGAGATTTCTCATTCTATTTTTGTATATAATGGTTTCAGCACTACTTTCTTGTTTTGTGTTTATTTTCACAGGTTTGTGAAATCAGTGGGAATATTGAAGACTTTAATTAAAACAAAATCATGATTATCAAACCTACACCTGAAGATCTGTTTTAGTTTACGTATAATGATTTTAAATAGTTATTTTTATAATATCAACAATACTTAAATGGAATTATTCTGTGTGGATGCTGTAATGCACCGAATCAGATTACTAACTATGGCACAGTGTCCTTAGTAAAGAAGGTTTACTGTCACTTTTGAATACATAGTTAGTATAATGTATTTTGTTTAGTTTATATCCCTGTTATTTTGGAGTGACATTTGATATATTAAACTTTGCCTGATCAAAACAAACTTTGCTTAAAGATTTATGTATTTTAACTTGTCTAAGGTTTTCTACTCCTTATATTTTTGTAATCTTTTCTCATTTTTAGATTAATAAACATTAAAGCATTCACCCACATCTACCAATATGTATGTCCTATTCAAGTCTCTGAGAGCTAGTTGCTCACCATAATCACCTGGAGAAAGGGATAGGCGCGGGAGAAAGAGAGTGGTAAGGAAGGGAGGTGTAGCAGAAACAGGTGTTGCCTATGTCACATAGCTTTGTACTGAGTTTATCTACTTTGTTCTTAAAAAAATAAACACAGATTCTGTTAAAATGGAATACACACATGAGGAATGAAACATGCATGCCAAAAATAAAGCACTAAGGGAATTTCATGTAGACAATGAATTTTATTTACCCATATAAATTACTGAAACAAATTATCTGTTTTAAACAAGTTAATTGGTGTAAGCTGCTTGTTTGGAATTTTAAGACATGTCTGCGCACAAATATCAAATTAAGGAATGTGATGATGAGTACATTTACGGGTCTCATTTAGCTGTTGATTCTGTTAAGTATATTTGCAGCTTGTTTTCTTTTGTCTTCTGTTAGATTCAGTTGTTTCTGTATCTTAGCCATAACTGTATAATGAAACTGCTTGCAACTGTTACAAAAACAGACTGTAACCACCATCCGATAAAGAAATAAAAATGAATTCCCTATCCTTAACACTCAAACAATGTGGGTATATTGGTTGTTTTTTTTCCTCGCTCAGACACATGGAATGCTGGCAGGTAGCAGTTTACACCAGACCACATGGAAGAGCATGCTAGAAAATGTTCCTGACTCATAGATATTTTGCTTTATTATGAACCATAATACCTCTGGCCCCAATCTTGCACTGAGCTATGCACAGGTAGACTGATGGCCCAATGGAGTCTACCCCTGCCCCACCTGGCGCTCATTGCAGGATTGGGACCTTTATACTTATCCCTAGTTCATGAAGAAAACTTGCTTACATAGTACACACTTGAAATATGCTTGGAAGTAAGTGTGTGTGTGTGTGTGTACACACACGCACAAGTGCCGACTCTGGGTTCCCCTCCTGCCCAGCACCTCCTGTCTGCAGGCAACTCACCAATCAACTCCTCCCCCCTTGCTCTAAGTGCCTCCTGCCTGCCACAATCAGCTGTTCCGTGGTGTGCAGGTGGCACTGGAGGGGAGGAGCAGGGACAGGGAGTGCTCGGGAGAGGGGGTAGAACTGGGCAGGAAGAGGTGAGGCAGGGATGGGAGCTTGGGAGAAGGGGTGGGGGCGGGGCCAGCGGAGCAGTGGGGGGGGGGTTGAGCACCCCTGGGGCCCGGAGGAAGCTGGCACCTGTGTATGTGACTACGGAATGGTCTGGGATAACCCTATTCCATATTTATATTCTTTGTGCATATCCTGTTTGCCCATTACACAAGTTAAAACCTAACAAGGATTTGGTTATTTTTAGGAGGTGGTGGGAGAATGATGACAGGATTTCACCCTTCTTATTCAGAACCTGTCTGATAATGTTGTGGATTGTCGCATGAGAGAAATTACAATCCAGTCTCTTTGGCAGTCTGTTGGCTCTAGAACTGCTTACTTTTGTAAGAACTAGAATGACATATTTGGGTGGGTTGTTAAAATGGGTGGGGTGTGAGTGGTTTATGCTTTCAGGGAGGAAGTCTCCTGGGTGCAGAAGGGAAAGGCAAGGCTTATGCATCTTGGTGGTGCACAGAACTTGCCCAGATCTTAGGCACTGGGGTAAATTTCACCCTCAGTACAAATATTTAACTCCCAATAAAGCTATGGGAATTCAACCAGTATGTCAAGGGAAGGACACTTCCTAGAGAGTATGGCACGATGGCTGGACTCTGCAACAATGCCAGCTCTCAAGATACTTGGTGTTTTGTTGAAACCTAGGCTCCTGCAATCATGTGGTGATGTGAAAATTTAATCTTTCATTTTTTTAAAAGCAGTTTCTAGAACAGCTTGAATCACAGAAGATTAGGGTTGGAAGAGAGCTCAGGAGGTCATCTAGTCCAACCCCCTGCTCAAAGCAGGACCAACCCCAACTAAATCATCCCAGCCAGGGCTTTGTCAAGCCGGGCCTTAAAAATCTCTAAGGAATCAATTTTGAAGCACTTTGAGGAGAGGAAAGTGATCAGGAACAGTCAGCATGGATTCACCAAGGGCAAGTCATGCCTGACTAACCTAATAGCCTTCTATAATGAGTAAACTAGCTCTGTGGATGAGGGGAAAGTAGTGGACGTGTTATTCCTTGACTTTAGCAAAGCTTTTGATACGGTCTCCCACGGTATTCTTGCCAGCAAATTAAAGAAGTATGGCCTGGATGAATGGACTGTAAGTTGGCTAGAAAGCTGGCTAGATCATCGGGAGTAGTGATCAATGGCTCCATGTCTAGTTGGCAGCTGGTATCAAGCGAAGTGCCCCAAGGGTCGGTCCTGGGGCCAGTTTTGTTCAATATCTTCATTAATGATCTGGAGGATGACGTGGACTGCCCCTCAGCAAGTTTGCAGATGACACTAAACTGGGAGGAGAGGTAGATACGCTGGAGGGTAGGGATAGGATACAGAGGGACCTAGACAAATTAGAGGATTGGGCCAAAAGAAATTTGATGAGGTTCAACAAGGACAAGTGCAGAGTCCTGCACTTAGGAAGGAAGAATCTCATGCACTGCTACAGACTAGGGATCAAGTGGCTAGGCAGCAGTTCTGCAGAAAAGGACTTAGGGGTTACAGTGGACGAGAAGCTGGATATGAGTCAACGGTGTGCCCTTGTTGCCAAGAAGACTAATGGCATTTTGGGCTGTATAAGTAGGAGCATTGCCAATAGATCGAGAGATGTGATCATTCCCCTCTATTCAGCATTGGTGAGGCCTCATCTGGAGTACTGTGTCCAGTTTTGGGCCCCACACTACAAGAAGGATGGGCAACAAAAATGACTAGGGGTCTGGAGCACATGACTTATGAGGGGAGGCTAAGGGAACTGGGATTTTTTAGTCCGCAGAAGAGAAGAATGAGAGAGGATTTGATAGCTGCTTTCAACTACCTGACAGGAGGTTCCAAAGAGGATGGATCTAGACTGTTCTCAGTGGTACCAGATGACAGAACAAGAAGCAATGATCTCAAGTTGCAGTAGGGGAGGTTTAGGTTGGATATTAGGAAACACTATTTCACTCAGAGGGTGGTGAAGCACTGGAATGGGTTACCTAGGGAGGTGGTGGAATCTCCTTCCTTAGAGGTCAGGCTTGACAAAGCCCTGGCTGGGATGATTTAGTTGGGGATTGGTCCTGCTTTGAGCAGGTGGTTGGACTAGATGACCTCCTGAGGTCCCTTCCAACCTTGATATTCTATGATTCTATGGAGATTCCACCTTCCACCGTCTCCCTAGGTAACCCATTCCAGTGCTTCACCACCCTCCTAGTGAAATAATGATCTGAAATCATGATCTGACTGACCCTACAATTTCAAAACCAGAAGACAAATAAACAGAGCCTTATCTTAAAAAAAAGTAAAAAATAAAATAAATGTCTCATGATTTTTAACCCAATCTTGTAATTTGTTGACTCTTTTGGTGTTGTAGCAATCAAGATGTCCAAACCTTGGCCCATAAAACCAGGCACCCAAGCAATCGCTGCCGCTTGGTGTTCTGGCTGCAAACAAGCTGGCAGCAAGGCTTAATGAGTTATTAGAGCTGCCTGAAGGAACCATGAGATACTTAGTAGACAACAAGCACCTAGTTCCCTATGTATAAACAGCAACTGGGAAGGCTACACAGAAGGTGTGTGTGAGACAAGCTGGGGGAAGGCTTATTCATTTTCTGTTTGGCCTTTTGGCTTCAGGAAGCAGTTTCCATTTGCCAGTTGTTTATTAAATAAATGGTGCCTCCATGCTGCCTAAATTGAATGGAGACTCACTTGTGCAAGTTCTGCTTTTTGCTGCCACTACCCTTGCTGGTTCGTTGCAGTGTTAAGGTGCTTTTATATTTCTACAACCAAGCACCCAAAGCCAGCACTCAGTACTGCACGATGAATGTGCCTCTTCCTAGCAATATACAGAATGGACCAGGAACACTTTTTTCATATAGACCTTATCAGCCAAAGCTGAAGCCTAAGCTGCTTCTCCCAATGGAAAAAGAGCTCTGCTAAGTAGAAATATCATTCTCCTAGCAAAATGCTATGAAAAGCTGGATTTACTAGCCTTTTTAATACAGCAGGTGAGTACATAATATCAATAATATTTGCTAGCAAGAAAAATACCACTATAATAAGGAACTTGTATAGAAAAATTATATAGGCACAATAAATGTCTAAATCTATGAAAATGTCATAGCCTGTCCTGCAAGCAGCTGTCTTTCTTTCCAAACACCTGTTAAAACAAAAGTATCTTTATTAGACAGAATGTGTTTTTACTCAGCTGCATTTCTTCTTTAAGAGCTTCTTGCCATTAATGAACTATCTGAATAATCATTAAAACATCCTTCAAGTGTCCCTATTAACTTCAATAGTGTTAAAGCAGTGATAAACTCCTTCTGTGTTGCCTCACTTCGAGTAGTTAACATTGCCTGGCAGGATTTTTTTTAAGTAACTTCTTAGTCCCCCAGTCTTCATCTTTAAGGATGTTAGGAGTGTGTGGAAGAGAAATGGGAAAGAAAGTTCTTTGCAGAACTTTGAGTGAGAATGATTTCTTTCTGAAATGTGTTTATTTTGTGGAAATCTCCGCTGAGCGATTTCTTGTCATGAAATCCATGCAAAATGTTAAAAATAAATAAATAAATAAAATTAAATCATTCATTCACTGATTCCTAGATTCAAAGGCCAGAAGTGACTATTGTGATCATCTAGTCTGACTTCCTATATAACACAGGCCAGAGAACTTCCCCAAAAATAATTATTAAAACATATCTCATAACAAACATCCAATCTTGAGTTAAAATTACAGTAATGGAGAACTCACCATGACCCTTGGTAAATTGTTCCAATGATTATGCATTCAATGTGGTGTTCACGTACAACAATAACAATGGCCTTTTATGAATGTGCTTCATAGAAATCACTCTTGATTCATAATTTGTCTCTTGCTTCTGAGGCAGGAATTGCTACAGAGATCTGAAACAATTTTAGTTGTGATTAACTAAAGAACAGCATTCAAAAATTCTAAGAGATTCTTTGACCAGGTCTCCTTAGCTGGAAGAATCATAGTTGAGATGTAGCATTCTGATGATGAGAAGATAAAAATGGGGGCATGAGATGGGATTTGATATATGCCTATTATTAAAGGTCCATAGACAATGCGTGAAATCCTGACCTGATTGAAACTGATAGCAAAATTTCCATTGATTTCAGTGAGACAATGATTTCACCCAATATTTTTATTTACAGAAGTGCCACATTCATTATTATTTTATTTTATTAGATAATATGTGTAAGAGAATAATCTTAGTTTCTAATTGGCTTTCCAGTGGGAACATCTGAAATGACATTGATCCTAAGAGATATTAAACAGCAGTGAAGACTCAGAATGAAGTTGGGGTTTCTGTTTTTTGAGTATGTATGATTTGAAGACTGAATCTAAGTAACCTTTGAGGGAGGAATATTAATAGAGTACCTGGAGCAATCCAAAGTCCAGCTGGAGCTCTCCTAAGGTTTGGGGAAATGAATTACTCCCTCCCAAACATCTTGTTAATTGAAGGCAATAAGAATGGGTAAGAATTTGACTGGTCCACCTAGTCAGAAATTACTCAATTCTAGAGTACATTAATCAAGGATTATGCCTCAAATAAACTTTAAATGGGCAACAGATTTGGCAACAATGTTAAATCATTTAATGAAGGGAGGGATGTTATTGCTAAATTCACACCTGACAAAGAAAGAAATCTTTAAACCTAGAATCACTTTCACTACCCAGTTGCTGATAGAAGGAAGAAACCTCATTATACCTTAATTATAGACTTGAGTTATAAAATATCTGTCACAATAACTTCAATTTCTATGTTATATTTTCTAATAATTTGATGCAAAATTCAAACTAGCTACAGCATAGATTTTAAAACATAATACTTTGCTGATTTGTCATTTACCATGGAAAACTGAGTTTAGCTAACTTAATCTGACTTTTCTGCTTAAAAAAGCATAAAACAAGTTCTAATGTGAATAGTGGCAACAATAAACCCCCAGCTCCCCTATCTGACAACTTCTAACATGCAGTATCAAATAAAAACTGACATCTCTTCCCAGTTGCTGTACTGGAATTTAGGTTCAATCTGCACAGAGCACATGCACCTCTGGTTATATTTTAACATACAAAATTGATATAAGCGAATATGAAATACATCTGACCTGTGTTTAGCTCTTTGGGAGCTCTGGAGCTTTAGTTAGGTAACCTCATGCATTCATTTGGCTGTATTGCGAGAAAATTTGGAGGGTTAACAATATTTTCCTAGCACTGTAAATGTTCAGATACATTCTTCAAGCCTTTGCAGAATAATTCTATGGCAGAGCCAAGTTTTCATTATTTGAGACACTGTCCACAAACGTCTCCTTGTTTTATGGACAGATAAACGGTGCTATGCTTTCTGAGTGTTACACTGGGTAACGAGGAATGAGATCATGAAAACGAGGAATGAGATCATGAAAACAATCATCTCAACTCCCTAGGTGTGACTTTAAAACAAGAGCTTGAACACAGAAAGCTGCTGATTCCAACCATTGGCTTGAGTCTCCCCTTTATGCTATAGCATTGTTGAGAATTATGTGGGGGCAACAAGAGAATATACCCTGCTCGATGGTATAGTGCCGGATAGCATGTGTGCTCGCACCCTAATTTTCTATGATTCATGGCTGAAAATGGTATACTGTTTCATCTGCAAGGATTAAACCTAGAGGAGTCCTGCTCTCCTAGAGCTCACGCTCCTCTACCTGGTGAAGTGAGGACTCCCACCAGGCAGGAAATGGGTCTGGGCCTCCCATCCTATTCCATCAGGGGCAGCAGCAGAAGCAGCCAATCAGAAAAGAGACATCCCAGGTAGTGTTCCCTATTCAGCTCTTCTCTGTAGGCAGATTTGTCACCCTGCCGATGCTCCACAATTACTGAAATGCTTTAGGAATGGTAGTAAATATTTCTATAATGATAGTGTTTAAAGGTCCCAAATGCTGACTGGGAACCCATTGTGCTTGGTGCTGTACAAACATAGAAAAGAAACAGTCCCTGTCCTGAAGGGCTTCTAGTCTAAAGATACAAACATGAAGAGAAGGGGTGGACATACAACATATAAACAAATGAATATGGTGAAGAATTGGCACCACTTTGTTAGTTAAATCTTGTGTGGGTTCTTATTTATTTAATCCCCCATTGTGCAGGCAACTGCAATGGGTCTTTCAGACTTTCCAGCAAAGAAACCCCCTGACTCATTGATGTTTCTACATCAATCCCGACCCTCCCATCCTGGTAAAGATGGAGCAGCAGGGATATTCCCTACCTCACTCCATACAGTGCACACATATGCATGGACTTTTGCTTGGCGGTCTATGGGCTACCTGGGGACATGATCTCCTTTTGGAGACATTTCTTCTCCTGTCCTGATTCTCTTCCTCTTGTTATGACACAAAGTGATGCAACCCTCCATAAAATTGAGTTTGAGTTGGGTTGCTACCAGAGGTGAAAGTAAGCCAGTACGGGCCGGTACGGAGGACTGGTAAGAAAAAGAGACTGCCTGAGGGAGGGAGAAGCCTGCCCCCTGCATAAGAATAGTTTAAACTCAGCTGTTCCCTGAGTGGTTCAGCCCCCGGGGTTAGGAGTGGTTTCTGGCATCCTTGTTAATTTCACTCACAGTAGGAGGGGAGAGGGTGTGTTTGACCATGGCAGGGGCAGTCCTTGTCTGCCCCCGGGATGAGGGGATCTCTCCAATACTAATATACACAACAAATACAAGCATTTGGCTGTACAGCTTAAATCCAGAGCTAATAAAAGCAGGTGGAAGGCGAAAATTCACTGTCACATTGGTTTCTCGTCTCCTCCCTCCCCCTCCTCCAGCCAGGCTGGAGACAAGGCTCTGCATTCCTTCCCCCTCTTCTCCCCCCTCAGCAGGGGTTCTCCTCTAGGCTCTAGCTTGCAGTAGGGACACTGGCTGAAATGCCTGCTGCTGCTGCCTGCATAAGAACAGTTTAAACTCAGCTGTTCCCTGCGCAGTTCAGCCCCCAGCATTAGGAGCCATTTCTGGCATCCTTGTTAATTTCACTGCCGGTTGTTGTTGGGGGCGAGAGGGTGTGTGTGATCATAGCAAGGGCAGTTCTTTTCTGCCCCCTGGATGAGGGGATCTTCTATACACAAAAAATGCAATCAAAATCAGGAACCATTTCCAAGTTCAAATCTATCCCATTCCCTCCCCAGCAGAGGATCATGGTTGTGATGTCCAAACTGCTTGCAGATCTTCTTTGAAATGTTACTGAACTGAGCAGGGAACCGCTGAGTTTAAACTGTTCTTATGCAGGAGGCAGGCTTCTCCCTCCCTCAGCCAGTCTCCCTGCTCTTTGCTGCAAGCTGCAAGCTAGAGGGAAGCCCCTGCAGCTGCTGAGTGCCAGGCAGGGAGAAAGCACGGAGCCTAATGTCAGCAGCCTGGCTAGAGGAGGAGGGAAGACACGGAGAAAAATGTGACAGTGAGTTTTCACTTTTTCAGGATTATTCCAATAGTAAAGTTTTATTACAGACAGTACTGGTGGTAGTAATAGTAGCTTTATTTTCTCTATGTCATGCAATGGGAGGGATCTATGAAGTATGTAGGAGAGGTGGGTTGCTTGCGATTGGACCATATGGGTAAGAAATGTAAATTACTTTCCCCCCTGCCCAAACCCCAGGGCTCCCAGCTGCCTCTGCAGCTGGTAGCTCCGGGGGTGATTTAAAGGGCCCGGCTCCTAGCTTCAGCCAAATACCCGAGCCCTTTAAATCCTGATTTAAAGGCCCCACCTCTTCTGATAGAGACTTTCTGATAGTTACTTTCACCCCTGGTTGCTACCCAAAAGTACCAGGGTGAAATCCTGGCTCCACTGACGTCATTGAGAGTTTTGCTGTTGACTTCAGTGGAGCCAGGATTTCACTCGCCATTGTCCATCAGAATTGCTGAAGAGAGACAAGGTGGCTGAGGTAATATCTTTTATTGGATCAACTTCTGTTGGTAAGAGACACAAGCTTTCAAGAAAAGCAGCAAAGAATCCTGTGGCACCTTATAGACTAACAGACGTTTTGCAGCATGAGCTTTCGTGGGTGAATGCCCACTTCGTCGGATGCAAGAGTGGAAATTTCCAGGGGCAGGTAAATATAAGCAAGCAAGAAGCAAGCTAGAGATAACGAGGTTAGATCAATCAGGGAGGATGAGGCCCTGTTCTAGCAGTTGAGGTGTGAAAACCAAGGGAGGAGAAACTGGTTCTGTAGTTGGCAAGCCATTCACAGTCTTTGTTTAATCCTAAACTGATGGTGTCAAATTTGCAAATGAACTGAAGCTCAGCAGTTTCTATTTGAAGTCTGGTCCTGAAGTTTTTTTGCTGCAGGATGGCCACCTTAAGATCTGCTATTGTGTGGCCAGGGAGGTTGAAGTGTTCTCCTACAGGTTTTTGTATATTGCCATTCCTAATATCTGATTTGTGTCCATTTATCCTTTTCCTTAGAGACTGTCCAGTTTGGCCGATGTACATAGCAGAAGGGCATTGCTGGCATATGATGGCATATATTACATTGGTGGATGTGCAGGTGAATGAACCGGTGATGGTGTGGCTGATCTGGTTAGGTCCTGTGATGGTGTTGCTGGTGTAGATATGTGGGCAGAGTTGGCATCGAGGTTTGTTGCATGGATTGGTTCCTGAGCTAGAGTTACTATGGTGCGGTGTGCAGTTACTGGTGAGAATATGCTTCAGGTTGGCAGGTTGTCTGTGGGTGAGGACTGGCCTGCCACCCAAGGCCTGTGAAAGTGTGGGATCATTGTCCAGGATGGGTTGTAGATCCCTGATGATGCGTTGGAAGGGCTTTAGCTGGGGACTGTATGTGATGGCCAGTGGAGTCCTGTTGGTTTCTTTCTTGGGTTTGTCTTGCAGTAGGAGGCTTCTGGGTACACGTCTGGCTCTGTTGATCTGTTTCCTTATTTCCTCGTGCGGGTACTGTAGTTTTGAGAATGCTTGGTGGAGATTTTCTAGGTGTTGGTCTCTGTCTGCGGGGTTAGAGCAGATATGGTTGTACCTCAGTGCTTGGCTGTAGACAATGGATCTTGTGGTGTGTCCGGGATGGAAGCTGGAGGCATAGCGGTCGGTAGGTTTTCGGTATAGGGTGGTGTTAATGTGACCATCACTTATTAGCACCGTGGTGTCTAGGAAGTGGACCTCCCGTGTAGATTGGTCCAGGCTGAGGTTGATGGAGGGGTGGAAGCTGTTGAAATCGTGGTGGAATTTTTCCAGAGTCTCCTTCCCATGGGTCCAGATGATGAAGATGTCATCAATGTAGTGTAGGTAGAGAAGGGGTGTGAGTGGACGGGAGCTGAGGAAGCGTTGTTCCAGGTCGGCCATAAAAATATTGGCATATTGTGGGGCCATGCGGGTGCCCATAGCGGTGCCACTGATCTGGAGATATATATTGTCATCAAATTTGAAATAGTTGTGTGTGAGGATAAAGGCACAGAGCTCAGCAACCAGTTGTGCTGTGGCATCATCAGGGATACTGTTCCTGACAGCTTGTATTCCATCAGTGTGTGGGATGTTTGTGTAGAGAGCCTCTACATCCATGGTGGCTAGGATGGTGTTTTCTGGAAGGTCACCAATGCATTGTAGTTTCCTCAGGAAATCAGTAGTGTCACGGAGATAGCTGGGAGTGCTGGTGGCGTAGGGTCTGAGCAGAGAGTCCACATATCCAGACAGTCCTTCAGTGAGAGTTCCAATGCCCGAGATGATGGGGCGTCCAGGATTTCCGGGTTTGTGGATCTTGGGTAGTAGATAGAATAACCCTGGTCGGGGCTCTAAGGGTATGTTGATTTGTTCTGGTGTTAGTGTAGGGAGTGTCCTGAGTAGATGGTGCAGTTTCTTAGTGTATTCCTCAGTGGGATCTGAGGGAAGTAGCCTGTAAAATTTGGTATTGGAGAGTTGTCTGGCGGCCTCCTTCTGGTAGTCAGACCTGTTCATGATGACAACAGCACCTCCTTTATCAGCCTCTTTGATTATAATGTCAGGATGGTTTCTGAGGCTGTGGATGGCATTGCTTTTGAGAGCTGCTCTTTGTCCGAGACCAATATGGGTTCGAACAGCTTTTTTATTGGGAGAGGAAAAAACAAGCTGGACCAGAATAAAATTTAAAGCCAAATGGCTGTGTTTATTTGGGGGAGAGTTACAACCTGGGCCAGGAAAAAGGGGCAATTCTTTAACTAAGATGTTATCAAAATGCAAACACACCCAAAAAATTGTCAGAGTACAAATTCACCTGAGAAATTATTAACATACAAATTCACACTACTCACTACTTTACACTAAGTGGACAAACATGCACCAATTGCACAAGAAGGAAATTCAGGTTCGTCAGAGCGGTGCCCGGTGCAACACACAAAAGGAGCCCACAGGCTACTGCCTCAACCGCCCTTGCTTTCACACCAAAGGTTTTACCCAAAGTGTGGTGCGGCTGCGATTGTGCAGTTTCCACTCACTCGGACCGCGGGGATAGAAACAACCTTGGTCGGCCGATCCCCAGATGGAGACAGCACCCAGACTCAAACACTCCACACAGAGACAGAACAGTAACTTGAAACAGTTTATAATCAATTACCTACTAAAATCCAGAACAGATACACAAAACTGAACAAACTGTGCAAGCATTAACCAGATAAAGTAAAATACAACAATTCAACTTTCATATACTATATACACAACTTGGTACCAAGTAAGGGAGGGAAAAAGGGAAGAGGCTAGGCAAACAGGATATTACAGAAATTCGAATGCAAATATCGCACTCCAGGCGCAGCTGACCAGCAGTACAGACACCAAGGGCATGACGAATTAGTGGGAAGTAATCCGAAACGACACGACACGAGCCGGCTAAATCCGGAGGAGACCCTGGCTGAAAGGATGATCAGGCCTTTCAGCTAACATGCGGACACTCCTGCAAATTTTGGTGGGAAGCATGGTTTTATTCGAAGGCTCTTTTACTCGTGTCAGCATCTGATTGGTCCCTGGCTCCTACGCCCTTCAGGCTCCGAGCTGTTGCCTTCTATGTCAACAGGATTTGCACACGGCACACTGGCATTTTTGCACAAGGCACTAGCCTGACCCCTAGATGACCAAGCAAAAAGAGCGGGGAAAATGCACACGGCACTATAATGTTGCACACCGCACCTTACGGTTGCACACGACACCACGGTGTTGCTGGGCAAGATTAGGTCTCCGCTCTCTCCTGAGGAACAAGAACCTGATCCAAAATGGAGGTAGCCTTGTCCTTTTACCAGAACAAGATGGCCGCAGACCGACAATTGGCCATACAGAAACCATAACTGAGCATAGGGTTGCGACACTCTTCAGGTCTGGAAAACTTATTCAGACTGTTACAAGGTGGAACAGATTGTTTAGCATAAGTAGTTAACACATATTTCAAGGGACCATTCAAGGTGAAGTGGCCCATTAACACCCTTCCACTCACCAGGAGAAAAGAAAGAAAGGGGAAGTTATTAGTGGATTATAGATTGTTGTAATAAGTGACAAATCCAAGAGGCATTTTTTACAGGCTATGCAACTTTTCAGTCACTGCCAGCAAGGGCTAGTGCTCTGGAGGCCGTGCATGTTGCTGCTAGCAGAAGTCCTGGCGCAGACACTGGAAACCAAATACCGGTATGAGGAAAAATAAAAAGGGCCATTCAGACCTACCCATTTCAATCACAACTGTATCTAAGCAGCACATGAGTAATTTGTGGGTAAATTCCAAAAACTTGCCAAAAATTCACCCTGGGGTCAGAGAAGTTCAGTAATTCAAAATTTCTCCATATATGCCTCCCGAAGTCATTCCGTCTCTATTGATGTGTGTAATCCAATGCCTATGTGTTCACAGTTCTGGGTTTAATAAGTGTGGGGCCCTCCAGAGCAACTTGGAACTCCTATTCCCTTTAGTGACACTACTTTGTTGTGTCCAGAACACGTTATCTACCTGGGTGATTGAACAGAGATCCTACATAATTGAAAACACCTTCCTAGTGCTATTTATTTAAAACAGCTAATAGGCTTGCCTGGGGCATATGAATACATAAGCCTTTGGGGAAAGACATCAGCATCAACTTCAGCTGTGATTTCACATCCGCTGTTTCCTAAGGCAGTTTAGGGTTATTGAGAGGCTGAAGTTAAAACTCTTCCAGTCAAATCACAGCCAAGATCCCTTTATGGTGTATATCCACTCTTTCCTTTATAAGCAAATTAATTCAGACCATAACAAATTAAACATTGTCTTCTGACACTTATTTTATATAATGAATGTTCGTATGAGGCCATACCAAATTCCATTCTTCTAATGTTGGAACATTCTGACGTTTCCACCTTCCTAGACTGGCAGGGCAATGGTAAGTCTTTCTGAAAAAATGGGGTTTGTATCCTGCCAGTTTGAAAAATCATGTAAGAGGAATACTTGCAGCAGGGTGGATATTTTTATTCCTAATAACACCAAATCAATCATCTTTGACTAGAGTATTTTGATTTTTGGACATAATCTAATTATATGTGGAAAGCACACAGTCACATCTCATTTAACCCACATCTAAGTCGATAAGATGGAGTTTAATAAGTCCTATGTAATATTTTAAAATAAGTTAACTTCATGTTTTTCTTTGCTAATCTGGTAATGAAGTCTGAAATCTGGCACAAGTGTCACTTAAAGTTGCAGAGTTGTAGCCGTGTTAGTCTGTATCAGCAAAAACAAGGAGTCTTTATGGCACCTTAGAGCACGAAAGCTTATGCCCAAATAAATGTGTTAGTCTCTAAGGTGCCACAAGGACTCCTTGTTGTTTTTACTTAAAGTTGCATTTCATTTGATCTCCCATTGTGCCCTCAGAGATAGGCATGCTGACAGTGGGTGAGAGATTACTAGTAATAAGAACTATTCAAATAATGCATTTTGGGGGCAGGTGCAAAAAAATTTTTTTTAGTAGTTTGGGTCAACTGTAAATGATATTTACCTGAATTTTTGGTGAATTGAAAAAGTGAAAAGAATTTCATTTTAATTTTGACTGTTTTATATTGTTGAACTTTTCTAATTGAGGGAAATTTCAAAACAAAGTTATTTCAACCTGAAAGATTGAAATATTTCATTTTAAAAATGTCAGAATGAAACATTCTGCTTTTATCGGGCTGTTTTTTTTATTCTGGTTTTTGTTTGGTTGTCTAACGGGGTGCATCCGGGGCTCAACCCTCCAAGGGGAGGAGGGGAGCCACACCGGCCCGCTGGTCTCACGTGGGCTCTGCCCTGTCCCTTTAAGGCTAAACAACAGAGTCAGAGTCTATTGGGGCTCCGGCCTTTGGCTGCAAGGCGGAGCAGGAAACAGTACAGGGGAGCTCAGGCCTCTTGCAGCAGGGCTGAGCAGTAAACAATACAAGGGAGCTCAGGCCTCTTGTAGCAGGGCTGAGCAGTAAACAGTACAAGGGGAGCTCAGGCCTCTTGCAGCAGGGCTGAGCAGTGAAGTGGGGGGGGATAACTGCCACCCATAAGTGGAGTGGCAGGGGGGACACAGGCCCACCCACTCCACTGTGTCCCAGCCCGGGGCCCTAGGCAGCGGTCGTTACCGCTGATGGTCAGTGGGGATCCTGACCACAACACACTGACATGGGTATTGTCTGGTCAACAGCCTGACTGAGGTCGGCTGCCCCCGGGCCACTTCCAATATCCCCCTCAGGTCCTACCTGGTCCACGGTGTCCGGTCCCGGGAAGTCCCACTGCATGGGTTCCTCACAACCCGGGCTGGGGGGTAGATCTGGTAGCTCCTCAGGGAAGTCCGGCCAATCCTGCTCCGGGGGTTCCTTGGGGTAACAGCAAGGTAGCGGGGAAGTTCCTGGTGGCTCCTCCTCGTAGGTGGCGCAGGGAAGCTCCAGCAGGTCTTCCCAGTAGCGAGCGAGGGGGATCTCCGGCCAGTCCGGGCAGCTGCCCTGGACTCCAGCAGCTTCCCCGTCAGGAGCTCCCTCAGGCAGGTCTGTTCCCCACGGTGGCTGTGCACCGACTGAGCTGGAATGGCCGGCTTTTATCCTTCCGGGTCGCCGCCTGACCCTCTGAGGGGCGGGCTCACCGCTCTGTAGCCCCGCCCCTTCCTGTGTCCAGGGCTCAACCCTCCCCGGGGAGGAGGGGAGCCACACCGGCCTGCTACAGGTCGGTTGGCTGGTTTGGTTGGGCGGTTTTGGCTGAGCTGAATTCAGGAAATGTTTCGGTGTCACTGAATCTGTACTTTCCACCAATTCTTAAAAAATTGTGCATGGTATGACCCAATTAGCAGAGGGCTTTACAGGGATCCCCTGGGTTGGAGATCTGCACTGAAGGATGGCATGTGGGATCTCCACTGAGAGCCACTAGCCCACTGGTCATCATAATCATTGCAATAGATAGATAGATAGATAGATAGATAATATTTAAGGTGTTATGTATTTGTATTGAAAATTATCTTCTTAAGGTCTTGAAGTTAAGGCAGGTCACCAGGAAGTGACCTATCTCAGAATTGTTCCTTTCAGACAGGAGGTAACAGATGCCTGTCTCCCTGTCTGGCCATTTGGGTATTGTATTCCCCACACTGTATACCTGTTTGCATACTAAGGCAGTTGCAGAATGAGAGATTGTGATATCTGCAATAAAGGAAATCTACAAGATGAAATGAATAGCAGGTTGGGATTTGTATATCTTGGGAGGTAAACATAATGGAGGCTTCACCTAGAAGGCAAGCTGACAACGTGTCTGTCTCATGAAACAGTTACAGTCAACCTGGCTGTAAAGGATGGTCACACAACCTGGCTGTAAAGCGATTTTGGGTGAGCAACATCCTGTAAGACATAATTCTCTAGTTAATTAAGTCTAGGTCCTAGACTGTGTCTTTATGGTTTTATTTCATATGTAATATTTGTTTCCAATAATTCCACTTGCTACTACTTTAATACCCATGCTTTGTTAAATAGACATATATTGGATTTCACAATAAACATATCAAAGTGCTGTGAATTAAATGGATCTGAGGTGGAACTGGTAAACTGGGATGTGCTGTTTCTTTGGAGGCAGCGAATCTCTGAATGCTGCAAGTGTCCAGGAGCTGGATACTCCAGGGAGACACTTGGAGGGCTTAAGGATAGAGGTGTGCCAATCACTAACCTGTTGAGTGATTGAGGCCTAGAGGGGAGTGCATGTGTTATCTATGGGGGAAGTTGGGGAGCTGACCCACAGCAGGTACAGACCAGGCTTCCAATACTAAGGGCAAATGGTAGCAAAGAACCTCAGAACCCTGGGCACCGCTAAGAAGTGGCACATCCAGCTCTAGTGTTAAGGAATAAGCTTTAGAGAGTGTGTGGGACATCAGCAAAGCCTTTTGCTTACATGGTGCACTCCTTCAACTATGCAACTCAAATAGGCCTTCTAACAATGTGTGTCTGTTACTTTGCTGCTGCTAAAGCAAATCCACTTTAAAATCCTTCAAATGTGTCCATCACACCAGAAACCTGCTGAGATGTGGTTAGTTCCTGCCCACATTAAAATAGTGGGAGCGTTGCCAGTCACATCAATGGGCGAAGGACTAGAAGCCACTGAAATAGATTCCTGCATTCTCTGTCTCTCCATTAGAACAATATTCTATCAGTTTCTTTTTTTGTATTATACCAAGTGGTAAATCTATGTAAAAATCTAGTAATTCTTCCAGCATTTTTAATAGGCTTCTGTTCAAATGTCCCTAAGGTATTTTCACATAGGATGATTCAACTCCTCCAGGGACAGAATTAAACTTGTTTTGGTAGGTAGCAATGTCCTTCAGCAATTCCACACTGCTGCTATATTGAGGGATTAGCCACAGTCTTGCTAAGAGTCATCAT
The DNA here is from genome assembly GCF_020497125.1 of Mauremys mutica. Lineage (NCBI taxonomy): Eukaryota > Metazoa > Chordata > Testudines > Geoemydidae > Mauremys > Mauremys mutica. Next base: position 61,927,508 of record NC_059073.1, on the reverse strand, counting down.
TTCAGGGTGACTCTGTGCCACAAAGTAAAGTTCTTAATCTGATAGTCCCGATGCTCCCTTTGCTTGATGAGCTTGGAGGTCATCATTCTTGGATGTTTATTAAATGCCACCTGAAAGTTTTAATTATTCTATCTATGTAAGCTAATTTGGTGGCATTTATTTTCCTAGGGAGAACATGGAAAATATATTAATTATGAGGTGACTTTTTTCATTATGAATATCTGACCCCCCCACCTGCCATATTGAAAGATGAGTTTATCCAGTTCATATATGAATTTTCCAGTTGAGGCGGATACCCAGAGCCATTTTTGACTGTTCCTGGGAATCAGTAATTGGTTTCCACCTTTGCCCCCAGTGTAACTATATCCTGTCTACCACGGGATTTCGGGAGAGGTAGGGAGCTGATTCTTTGGTATAGACCTGAAATTTAAAGTGACTCATTTTACATAAGATGAGCAGGCATGCCAGGGGCATCTTTAGGTCCCTTCACCCACCCACCCTGCCCCCAACTGTTGGCTGAGGTTTCTTGTTTCTCTCAGCACAGGTGGCCATTTTCTATCAGCTTATGTTTCAATGGTATCCTCACAGGGAAAAAATAGGGAACTTATTTTTCAAATGGAAGCTGAGAGTCTGCTTTTTTTTTTCCTAGTTCATCCAAGCCTGAGTATCACAAGGCTGAAAAAAAAATCTATGAAAATGGCCAGAAACGTCTTTTGTTTCACTATCCACTCAAATTGTTACACTGCTGATGTAGTACTGGCAGAATAGTCAGAAAGCAGTAACCCACTATTGTCCGTTTGTTTTGTGCAAGGGGAATATTTATGGGAAAACAGAAATTAAGTCAAGTTCATCATACAATCTGGGTAAAAAGGCCTATTTCCTTTTGTGTGGGGGAGAAACTATTGAAACATTATTGTGCTCAAATATCCTATAACATCTGAGGAAGAAGAAACCATTTTGACAGTAATAGTGACAGTATAAATTCCACTTTTCACTAAGAGGGGGGTATTCTTTTTCTACATTACTTTAGGGTACTGATATTACACAGCTTTGTTTCTGTGTTCCCAAAACGTTTCATTTTCATAAGTTTTAAGGACACTAACAAAAAATATTTAAAAATTAAGAATTTTCCCTTAATATTTATATTTGCTTCAAGCTGAAACTGTTTCTTTAGTAAAATATTCCCTTTTATTATACGTATTTGTTGGTTTGTATTTAATAATGATTGGAATGCTGATGTATTTTAGAGGGGTTTTTTTTAAAGCGAGAACAAACAAAACTGCAGGAAATTTTGCAAACAGATAAAATAAAGATATTTAATCTCCCAATTTCAACAGTGTCTCTGTAATATATTTTTGTATGAGAGGCTGAGAAATTAGTTTTGTGATACAACCTAGCACAGAAACAAAACAAGCAGCCCCTTTTGACCCTTTTTGAAAAGGTGATTGTATAATTCTAGTGATGACAGCCAGCAGCATTCTTTGATTTATAGCAGAGCAACTTTCATTTAATATTCACCACATGGCAATTTTCACCACCTACATTGTTCGAGACCCATGTCAGTCACACACAAAGCAGTGAACCGTATTCCCAAGCAATTCCACTAAGACAGAGGATGCTGCAGTGTGGCATGATGATTGATAGCACAAAGCACTGATAATTAGATCTCTTTGAGTTCTTTATAACTGGGCTCTGAGCTTTTCAACCTCATCCCATTACTCTGATGCTATTGAATTATAAAATGCATTAGCTTGTTTTCAAATGGTGTATTTGAAAGATGTGGTGACAAAAAGTCATCATGGAGCAAACTTTCATGATACAACCTGAATCCTTAGTTTAAATGATACTCCTTCATTAAATAATTGGTTTTAATTTGCACTAAGAAAATATCTTAGAAGTGATTTTGAGTCCTTAATCCCATATCTTAGCCTTCAAAGACAATATCTCATATTTTCTGAAATTGGAGATATTGTTTTCCCTAATCTTTGCTCTTTACTTTTTTATTTATATAATCATAAATCATATGCTGCTTAGTGGAATAAAAAGAACGCATCAACGCTTGACTAGAATTTCAGGATGCTGGGTCTTATTCTGATGTATTTTAAAAAAATGTATTACTGGAATGTATTGAATTCAACAAATTGTCATGTGTGTGGGAGTGCAGCATCACCTCTGCTGACAGGATTAAGAGCCTGAAGATCTCTGTGCAAGCTTGTGAGCTTCTCTTTCACTAATAGAATTTGGTCTAATAAAAGATATTACCTCACCCACCTTGTCTCTCTGATATCCTAGGACCAATATGGCTACAGCAACACTGCAACCAAGGATTAAGAACAGTTTTATTGACCAACAGATGCTGTAGGACAGATTTTGCCACCATTACACTTGCTGAGTAGTACTTTACTCAGTGAGTAGTCCCCCAGTCTGGCTACATACTTCTAACAGCTAACTGCATTTCTTCTGTAGCTCAGGCAATAGGGGGACTTATTCTTTTGGAGCAATAGCTTCTGACTTCTATCCCAACTGCTGCTATGAAATTAAGTGGCCATTGTGGCCAGCAGAGTGATGATTACACACATATTTATTACAAAATACATTTGTTAGTCTCTAAGGTGCCACAAGGATTCCTTGTTGTTTTTGCTAATACAGACTAACAGCTACCACTCTGAAACCTGTTACATTTATTACAGTATTTTTAGTAGCGTGTATGTCAGTAGAACAAGAAAATTAGTCTTCTCCATATTTTCCACTCTTCCCCAGCAGCAAAGAGAGAGAGAGAGAGAGAGAGAAAGAAATGTTCATTTTCTACTGTAAACTTGCAAATTCTGGGCCAGGTCCTGCTCCCTTTGAAATCTATGACAAATTTCCATGGACTTTTTCCTGGGAGTTGGATCCGGAGCGTTCTGATCTTGGAAACGCCCCTCGAAATACCAACTAGAATTAGATGATAAAAGAGAGCTAGAAACATATGACCTCTTGAGGTTTCCTCCAACCCTAATCTTCTATGATTCTATGATATTTTCTTTAACAGTTGTGAAAATAGAGGGCAGAGATAGCTAAATTGCAAGAGAACACTTGCTAGGAAAGACAAAGGTAATGACAACCACAGAGTGTGGAACTGGATTGCAATAGTATCTTTTTGCAAAAGTACATATTTGTCTCAATCTGCCACGTGAATGCTAGTCAGTAAAAAGTTGCCTGAACTTTACTGTATTTCAGTGGCTCTCTCTGGTCAAATATTTGGGGTAAAATTAAATAGTTATTCAAAACAGGATCATTTTGCTCCTCCTTTACTTCTGCTCTTCCAAACAGCAATTATAACGGCACACAGTGAGCCAGGCTCAGCATGCCAAACTACCTTTAAATCTAGTGAAGCCACAAAAGGTTTGGCAGTTGTTTTTGGATGAGCATCCATTCATGATGATGCTTATCAGAGCTATCCAACTTCTAGAAGTCCCTACCAAATATCGCTGTTCAGCTATGTTAAATACATATAATCCTCCACCAATAGGCCATCCCTCCAACAGCGCCTTTGGTTCCTACCTTGTGGCATATTCTTGAGAATTTTCTGTTGACACTCGTAGATGTTAATCCATCTTCTGATGTTAGATGGTTTCACGGCTATCTCGTTTCCCCCCCATTAAATATTTCCTTGTTTTTTGTCAACTGTTTGTGTATCTATTTATCTGTTCTTTGATTGATGACATGTATTAATGCATGATGGTTCTCACTAACATTATTCATGGATTATATACAGACAGTTCTTTATAGTGTAAAAATTTCAAAAGTGTATGGTTACACCGCAATGAGAGATCCACAGCACGGCTGCAGCTGGCCTGGGTCAGCTGACTTGAGCTTGCAGGGCGTGAGCTGCGGGGCTATAACATTTCATTGTAGACATTCAGGCTCAGGCTGGAGCCTGGGGTCCAGACCCTTCCCCTCCCATGGGGTCTCAGAGCTCAATCTCTGGCCTGAGTCCAAATGTCTACACTACAGTTTCATAGCAGTGCAAACCTGAGTCAGCTGACCAGGGCCAGCTGCAGGTCTTTTATTGCATTGTAGACATACCCACAGTCACTAAGTCCTATTGAACGGACAAAGTCTATGGACTTTGGGCCAATTTTTTAAAGGTATTTAGAAACCTAAAGATGCAGATCAGAGCCCAGTGGGAGTTTCAAAAATCTGGTCTTGAGGCTCCTCAATCTCCTATGCTCTTTTTAAAAAATTTACCCATAGTTTGCTTCACATTACTGTAGTTTCTGTTGAGTCTCCAAGGTATTCTGATTATACTATGGGTGTCTGGCATACAGAGCGCATTTCTTTTGTCACATTCTGTATTGATAAGATAGTATTAAAATAAAATTAGGTGCACACTTAGTCCCAGATCCTCAGCTGATGTAAATCCATGTATTTCCATTGAAGTCAACTACAGCAATTTACTCAGGCTGAAAATCTGGCCCCTGATTTAGGTAGGTTTTCCAGTTAACAAAAATAATGCAGGAAAATGTAAGTTTTCCATAGGAGAATTCTAATAGAAATTCCTTATCCATGCCTATTCCACTAGCTAATGTAGTACTCTTTTGGACAAGCAATAACTTACTCTTTGAGAGAGGGCCCCATATTCTGTTTTTATATCTCACAGGCCAAGTATGAAAAGGCTGCCAAATCTGCCTACATAAATCTCAAAAACAAGCAGACGTCAGCTGAGGTGAAAATCAAGCGTGTGTGGCCCCAGAGGTAAACAATGACCAAGGTGAACCTGAATTTATGTATCATAAACTGTGAGCACTATAGCATTAAAGTAACTAGTTTTCTCTTTTTGTCCGTTGACTGGGTCATCTGCACTTAGGGTCACTATGCCACTATCTATCTGCTTAGATAGAAATATAGCCAACATTTCAGCTGATAAGAGAGGAAACTGTAAATTACATAAAAGGATAGTTCTTAGAGTGAAAGGATGAGGAATCTGTAACACTCTGGGTGAAGTCCTGGCTCCACTGGAATCATTGAGAGTTTTGCTACTGACTTCCAAGGGGACAGAATTTCACCCCCTATTTTTTCCAGCCTCTGGTAAAGGACTGGTAACAATCAGAAAGAAGAAACCACGCTTGGATGCAGTGAATATTGGCTACAATACTGTCTTTCAAAATGGAGAAGAAAAGTGGTAATATCATCATTGTCAGCCATTATGCTTTTGCTGTTAGGCATAATACTTTAAGTTTAATAATTATTGTCTTTGTAGCTATTAAAATGATAGCAACATTATTGTGGCGTCTCTTTTCAGAAGATTAAAACATCTGGATCCTTTTTATTTTAAAAATCTGTAAGCTGAGCATCTGAAATCAGGTAGCTTTAATTATTCCAAGCATTTTAGGGAAAATATATAGACTTGCCAAGGTTGTTTGAATCTCGTTGAGACAGAAATGAATGCAAAAGTTACTTTACCTGACTGATAATTAAATGAATAATTTCTCTGGTTTTTTTAGCTGTAAAAATCTCTCCGTGGGTTGAAAGATTAGCTAAAAGGGTCTCTGGATAGTCTTCAGGCTTTTTAAACTAATGCCATCAGTTTTGAATAAATTTTGGACTAGCACAATCTTTTACCTATGGTCTAAAAGATTGAAATGCAGCTCCCACTGCCTGTGCTTGTAGGAGGTCAGGGAAATCCCCAATGTCCTTCTGATACAGGTGCCCTTACCAGGTCACTTTCAAGGGGCTTTATACAGTGGTGGCTAAGTTTAATGAAGTGAAGCTATTTAGTACTGCCTTATGGTCCTGTCCTTCCACTTTTTCTAGTGATGTAAGAGTAAACTGCTCTTGTCAAAGGGAGTCCCCAAATAGGATGACTTTTTGAGATAAGAACCATCAAAAGGCACAAGGAATCGCTACTCAGAATCGGTACAAGCATTCCATGTCAATTTCAAATTTATGTTGTGTGATACAGCATGGCCAGAGGGCAGCAGGAGAGTTTTAGCAGTGAGCCTTATTCCCTGCAAGGGGTGAAAGGTTTGCTATAGATTAACTAGAGCACCTGAAGCCAATTAGAGCACCTGAAGCCAATTAGAGTACCAGCAGTGAGTCACATGATATAAACCCCCTGCTTCAGGTCAGACAGTGTGGGTTGTTGGAGCAGGAAGGTTTGGTTGGAGCAGAGAGTGGTTTGAAGGAGTTGAAGCAGAGAACAGTTTTGAAGAGAGACAAAAGGAAAGTTTGGAAGAGTGCTGTGGTGGGCTGAGAAGTCCAAAAACCCTAGGTAAGGGGCACCTGGCTTGTGTAGAAGGAAGGCAAGAAGCCCCTCCACAAGCTGAAGGGCAGGAGAGGGAAGTAACCCAGGGGAAGGAACCACCAGTACAAGTGGTTCACCACTAACATCAGGGCCCCTGGGTTGGGACCTGGAGAAGAGGGCGGACCCAGGTCCCTCCCTCTCCACTCCACTCCTCAAGGACACTAGTGGGGTAATTAAAAATACTGGTTCAGAGGCAAGCAATGGCGCCCTGAACCTTCCCCAAAGAAGAGAAAGCATAACAGTACCGGCAAATTGCCACAGTTGCTATGTGTCAATGAGCAGCTAACCAGAGCTCACGCCTTGTGCTCAAATGCCATAGACAGTTGTGATAGAGTGATCAGCTGGGTCACTTCTTATTGTGCTGGTTATTACTGTTGTTACTCATTTTGGGTATATCTCAAAGGTTCAGGTTTTTGATGTAAAGAGTTTCTTTGTTGTGTTTGTTTTTGTGATTCTGCAAAGTCAAATGAATCACGCTGTTGTTTTTAACTTCAATAAAAAAGGCATGAATTCTACATCCTTACCTTCATTACTCATTGCGACCTGCTTCATTAACCTTTTGCCATTTCATAGCCACTAAGTACTATGGCTAGTACTTAGTGGCTATCAAAACTCCCATTTACTTATATGGAGCCAGGATTTCAGCCTATGTTTCAATTCATGGTCTATTATGCAAGAGTGCTCTTGTGACACAATCCTGTATTTTTAAGGCTATGGACATTTTAAAAAATGCTTAAATGTAGAATAGATGCACAAGTTCACCTTGTAATGAATGTATTATGGATACAAAATTATTATTGTGCTCGTAAACATATATTTTCATCTGTCTCTGCTGGATACATCTGTGGTTATTGGCAGGGGAATTGTTGGGCCAGTTTTTGCTGTCATATTCGCACTGTGTGTCTGAGATTTGTTTTAATTTATCTATGGTTCTTAAATTAACCTTCTCGCATATGGTACTATCTCTGTGAAACCCCCACCTGCCAAACATGCTGCTTCTCAGATCTGCATGCTCAGCTATATACTTCCAAGCACAGAATTCCCATTGGAGTGAATGGGAGGTCAACATGAGGAGTGAGGATTGTATATATGTCCCACTATTTGCATTCTTGAAAGGATTGTGTTGGATTCTGTGGGAGGATAAAGGGGAAAAGAGAGTAAGAATTAGTCAAAGGCTTAAATTCCTGCTAGTCTAACGTGTTTACAAAATGGAACTAGAACCTCTATTTGATGTTTCGTGTCCTAATGTTGTAAGGCTTATTTCTGGTTGGGTTTGAGTTCATAAGCTCTTTCTTTTATTGTACATTTGCTGGTATTAAAAGTCCATGATAGATGCCTCAATTGTAACTGGTCTCTCTCCTTTCCTTTAGATGTATAATCAGTTAGTGAGCTTCATGCAGCTGTTGCATTATATCACAGGAGGGGAAAAAAGCTGAACAAAGGCCTAGGTCATCTACAGAAAAAAACCACACATGTACTGAAAGGTGTACACTACACAGGTTCAGTACACAGTTTCAAGAGACGTTTCTGTAGTAGTTACACCGGCAAAATGTAATATTCATTGACCCACAAGCTCACGCTTCCAACTACAATGCACCGTACTGCGATCAGTGGTGCTGGAACAATTTGTACAGTGGGGGTGCTGAGAGCTATTGAACCAAACTATAAACCCTGTATATGATGGAAATCACTTCAAGCCAGAGGGTGCTGCCGCACCCCCAGTTCCCCTAGTTCCAGGACCTATTATGACTGCGATGAGCTAGCATTAGTAAAAGTGACTGTTAATGTAGAACATACAACCAAAGAGGCTGTATTAAGATCTGACTACGGTGTTTTTTTATGGTCTATGATCCCTTGTGTGTCTACAGCAGAAGCATTCCTTTGTTTCCATGTTTTTGTCAGCTGATCGAAGAGGCTGTACGTGGCTAAATCTCACTTTGGGGCAAAGGTTTATCTCCAATACACACTGAAAACAAAAAAAGGTAGAAATGACTTACTTTACATAAGGCACACTTGAGGAATGTCTCCTGAGCCAAGCTTTGCTACCTTCATTTCTCCTTGTAATTGGGAATTTAATAGAACATCGTTTTAGCTAGCTCAGTGATGCAGTATCTGCCCTTTTTGTTCTTTTACGATTTTGACTCAGTCTACAAGTGGTTACCACTAGAAAATCAGGGCTCCATTGCAGCCAATGGGAAAATTCCCATTGACTTGAGTAGAGCCAGGATTTCACCATCAGTAGTTTACCAAACACGATAAGTGAAGTAGTGCAGTATTTCCCTGTATTTAGAATAGGAAATAAGTGTGTTACCTTATCTCAGAGAACATGTGTGTTAACGGACGGTAAATGTTAACTTTGTACTGGTGATAACATTCTGTATTTTCTCAACATACCTAGTAGTTTTTTATTTGTCTGGAGTATTCTGGATTCTCAGTGGGTTTTGGTACTATACAAGTGATCTCCACAATGAGTACCAGATGTATTGTACTACAGGTGTTGGACACACAGGGACTTTCATCCTCTGTGTGTCACAAATTTCTATGCAAAAGTGATCTTATTTGTACTAATATTACATTATTTAAATAATAGCATTTATAAATATCAATTTTAGTAACTACCGTATATGCTCGTTCATAAGCTGAATATTTTTGGTAAAAAAAGTGACGCATCAAAGAGCGGCGGTCGGCTTATAAATGGGTCTACACCAAAATTTGATGATTTTAAACTTTATAGAATCATTTAATTGAATATCTAATACAGGGATCGGCCTCTTTTGGCATGCAGCCCGACAGGGTAAGCACCCTGGCAGGCCAGGCTGGTTTGTTTATCTGCTGTGTCTGCAGGTTCAGCCGATTGCAGCTTCCACTGGCCGCGGTTCGCTGCTCCAGGTGGCAGGAAGCGGCAGCCAGCACATCCCTCTGCCTGCGCCACTTCCTGCAGCCTCCATTGGCCTGGAGTGGCAAACTGTGGCCAGTTGGAGCCATGATTGGCCGAACCCATGGACACGGCAGGTAAACAAACCGGCCTGGCCAACCAGGGGCTTACCCTGGCAGGCCACGTGCCAAAGGTTGCCGATCCCTGATCTAATACATTGTCATTTTGTTTACTTGAAGTGTCTGCAGGCATGGAGCCCCTCAGCTCCCTGTGGCCATGGTTTGCCGTTCCCAGCCAATCGGAGCTGCGGGAAGTGGCATGCCATTGGCTGGGAACAGCGAACCGTGGCCACAGGGAGCTGAGGGGCTCCATGCCTGCAGACCCTCCAAGTAAACAAAACATCCCAACCCACCAGCGGCTTACCCTGACAGGCCGGGAGCCAAAGTTTTCGAACCCCTGAAATATAGGGTCAGCTCATGAAAGGGTCATACACTTTTTGCTATTTTTACCTATCCATTTTGGGGGGGTTGGCTTATAGACAAACGGGCTAATGAACAAATATATGCAGTAGTTTAGCAACTTCTAAATAAGTGCTACATACAGTATGTTAGACATTTGGAGCTTGATCCTATGTGATTGCAGCCAGTGGGAATTATGCCACTGAAGTCAATAGGAGCAGGATCTTTGGTTGTGATTTTCATACAATGACATCCATGCCTATTTTTTCATATGCATCTGCTTGCCTACTATTTCACATATGTTTAGTGTCTATGCACACACCTCTCTGTTTTGTGCAGATACATGGTAAGTTTCTGTGAAAAAGGAAATGTATTAATTTGCAACTACATTTTAAAAATAAATAGTGCTGCGTATGGAGCATGCATTGTTTGACCTGTTGATTTTAAATTCTTTCTGGCAGTTGTATCCAGGCCTAGCTATCTTTCATGGTGCCTCATATCAGTTCAAATTTTAACTCCATAAGATCATCTTTGTGTGGCTGGGTCATAAACGTGGATTCAGATGGAACACAGTCTGTAATATTACTTTTCTGCAATAACAATTGGGGATGAAGCTCAAGAGATGTACTGTATAAAAGTAGTTTAATGCGGCTCAGCACATCTTTTATCACTTGAAAAATTTCTCTTGGATTTATAAATTGTGAAAGCCCTGTGTAAACAAATGGTCAAATGCAAGCTTCTAAAGACACCACAGTGACTCTTTAAGCTATAACCAAAAGAGCCGAGAGTACCTCACAAGTTGCAGTTAGAGACGGGGGCCTATTTTTCCTAGTGTTTTCTTTGACATAACTTACACTTTGGTTACTGGGAAGACATTATTTAACATCCCTCTCCAAATCCAACTTTAACCTGTCCATTTTACAATACTGTGCTTCAAATCCTTGTATTTTGACTCCTTGATTTAGTTAAATGCTAGACTGAATGGAACTCTGTTATAGTCAATATTTAGATTGTAATCCTATTTGTAAATATTTTGAAATACAGATTAAGTCAGCTGATCAAATAAATTGTTTGACACTGCTGTTTTTATTCCAACCAGAAAACAGTAAGTAAAGCTCACATGCAATGCGAATCTGAGACTGGAGATTCCTGCTTTGAGCTTCATTTGAGACATTTTTGCTATGCTTCATTGCTTCTTTTTTTTTTTTTTTCCCCAGAACGTCTTTTTGGGTTAGATTTAGTGGCAGTCAATATCTAAATGCTGGCTTAATATATTACCCACATACTAGCATGAATTCTAGCAACTTAACCATAAGGTGGGCCTACCTTTCTACCAATTTGCGGGAGATTTATGGACATAACTCCTATTACTGATAGTGGAATTTGCAAGTGTTAAATCATCACCACATCAGTGGAAGACTAGGCCACTAAAGTGTAGTTAAAACAAATGAATGTCAAAATTCCAGAGTATTTGTATTTTAAATCAGATTTTCTTCAAACTTCCCCACCTTCGTTATCTAATCATAGTACTTACTATAGTACCCTACAGTAAGTCACTGACTTTCAGTGGCACTTGTATATTTCAGATCTGATTATAACAAATTACTCTTATAGAATATGCAGTGTTTTGCATTTTTCACGTTAAAACATTTAGGGATTTAATTATTATTAACTAACAGCAATGCTTGAATTATACATTGACAGGGCAGATTAGAAGATTATCTTAAAGCTGTGCCAACTAGAATTTGTGGCCTCTACAATATTGTTGACATAGAAACTATTAAAATAACTATTATGAATAATTTTATTAAATATTTCTGAATAGTATTGTTCAATTCCCCATGGAACCAGACTGGATTATAGGAATAGTTCCTTTTTTTCATTGTCAATAGAATCCAACAGAGATCATGGTAGACTTTTAATGACCTCTTTTTGTAAAAACATCAAATATATCTACCCTAACTTGACAGCTAATTAAAAAAGGTTTATCTCTGGTCTCATGTGGACTTTGGTTATAAAATCACTTATATCAGCTTTGTTTGTACTTACACTGTATTATGAAACAATAAGGTTTAATAGTTCAGACACTTTTCCTGTGTGGAAACAAACTTTGTTCTCTCAGGGTATCAGAGCTGACGCGTTAGAAACACAAACCAGCCTTCAAGCTATACTGTTATTCCTCAGTTGTGATATTAATGCTAGCTTTTGCCAAATGAATGTTTAATGATCATAACAAAGCTATTGCTCATATTTAACCTACATTAAACAAGGTTTTGTATTTTTGGTCCTTGGATCCTCCCATTTCCACTGAGAGAAATTAGATACTCTGGACATGAGATATACTTTTTCCCACAGCTCTACATTTTAAGAATCACTAGTTTGTGCCTCCTTTTCTGTTCTTTTCAGTTTTGTCACAAGGTTGGGAAGTAGAATACTTAGGCCTTTGTCGACAGTACCGGGGTAAGTCGACCCAAGTTATGCTACATATCTGGAGTTGACATGGTTTAGGTCAACTTAACGTGGTGTCTATACTGCATTGTGTTGATGGGAGACACTGTCCCGCCGACTTCCCTTACTCTTCACTAGACTCACTGCATCCATCTCAGCAGTGCCGATCTAGCCGTAGTATAGACAAGCCCTTAGCCTTGTGTGTGACTTAGAGTAGATTCAGAAAAGTGCTGAATACCTACTATTGTATGAGTTGGTGAGGGCTCTAAATTACATTGAGGAAATAAAGGGGAGTCAGCATCTCATGGCCATTAGTGGGCAAATAAACAACGTCTCATGAAGCCAATACTGACAATATTAATTTGTCAGCTCGGGCAGGTCTCTTCATAAATGACACTGCTAGTCCATCAAATCATCCTAATCCATACACAAGCCACATCAATATATTGTAGATGATGTGTTCAGGCCATTTAAGTTTCCAGACTCTACATTTATTCAAATAAGTTGTCATGCTGACTTATGTAATCTTCTCTAATGAGCAATTACTATAATAAGGATACAAATATTTGTGGTCTATAAATTATAAAGGCAATTTAGTTTTCTTTGTAAACACTCCAGAGCTATCATTTATGTCAGCTTTTGATCACAAATTATAGAAATTAGAGACTGAAAGAACCTAACAGGCATCTATACAATCACTCTGCCAGGGTAGGATTGTTTCCTATGGTATGTTTTTCAGCATACCTGCCTGCCTTTCAAAACAAAAGTGACTATAATATAGTGTTCAGAACAAGTCAATTGATAAGGGTGTTCCTCAAAAATCCCTCCTCCTATTGGTCCTTTCTATCCCTACTACTTTCTCATCTATCATCCAATCTCTCTGTTAATTCCTTCTCTGGAACTGAGGCACACAGAACAGAACACAACATTCAGAAGCAGACCCACCAGCGCCATGTACTATTACCTCCCTGCTCCATGATATTATGCTTGTGAGTACGCAGCCCAATATTATGTTGACTTGTTTTGCTCCCATAATGCATTGCAATATATTAGTTTGCTGGCTATCATCACCCAAAATCTTACTTGCCTCTATTAACTTACACAGGTTCTTTCCAGTCTTGTTTTGTATTTTTCCAGGTTGAATCTAATTTTGTTATTTCTTTCCCATGTTTGTAATTAGAGCTGGGCCAAGAGTCAGAATTTTGGTCCCACAAGCAATTCCACGATTTTGAATACCTTTTTTTATATTGTCCTGAACTGGGACAAAAGATCAAATTGGAGAATTGTTTGTAAAGCAAAATATGTTACAATATTTTGTTTTAACCTTATTGAAATGTTTCCTTTTGATAAGGTCAAAATATTTTGTTTATACTTTGTTTTGATTATTATATAGTATAGATCATATTTTTTGTTTCAACTTTTATAGTAAAGTATAATATACAAAATAACATATCAGCAAGTCAAAATGGCATTTCAATCTTGTTGAATTAATGTTGATAAAACTAATGTGTTTCCACAAAACATTTCAATTTAATCTAATCAGTATTTTCTAATGGAAAACTGCTCAGTCAGAAAAGTTTGGACCAGCATTATTTGTAACCTCTTTAAATCTTTTTATATGATTTCTTTATTATAATTTAGTAACTTCAATTAATTTAATTGACATGATCCTTGTTTCCTCTTCCAGGCTCAGAATGAAGATACTATAGTTCAGTTCAACTCTGAAAGATGATCACAAAAATAATATTGTGAGGTTCCATGCTTGGTGTTTTCTCAGTGATTTCTATATCAAATGTGCTCGGTGTCCCAGTACAAAGGTGATTTTTCTAACTGCCAAGCTCAACCTCGGATATTTAAGTCTAGCACTGTTCTCTCTAGCCCATACATAATCACCAGTAATACAGATTCTTCAAGTCAAATACTGCTCTTAATTTACTTCAGTAGGATTGCACAGGTGTATTTTACCATATAATTTGAAAACAATTATTTGTGCAAATGGAGATTATGCAAAAAAATAAATAACTCTAGTTTACTCTCCCAGGGTTGTGCTGCTTTTGCATGGTTTATAGCAACAAAGCATACTACTGTTTTTACTCATAACAGCAAATATGAATCTGAATATACAACAGGAGCAGTTTGCTGAATGGAAAGGTGCTATTTTTACATAGTGACCTTTTACAATAGAACTGCAGTTTAAACAAGATTGGACCCAACACTGATCCAGGCAGCATCTTTTAAAGCAGAGGGGTCCTCACAGAGAATGTTCCACCAGATTCTCCCTTTCTTTTGTATTAGGGCATCTCCACCTGCTGATCTCAGCTGTGGCAGAATGGTTGTTTTTCTAGTAGGTAAGTTGCAAGCCATTAGGTGCTTTATGGGTCAAAACCAACACCTTAAACTCCACCAAAAAACCCACAGGAAGCCAGTGAAAATTGCAGAGCACAGGTGTGATAGGCTGAAGGTGAGAGACCTTGCTTAGCTAGCAGGCTGCTGTGCTCTGAACCAACTTCAGTTTCCAAATGGATTTAAGATGTAGCCCCAAGTAGAGCTGAGTGAAATTTGGAATTTGCATCTTAGGAAATTCCAACATTTCAACATTTGTTTTTTGTCCTGAAATGGGATGAAAACTTAATGTCAATTTTCCACTGAGTGGAAATTCCAAAAAATTTTGACTCAGAAATGTTTCCGTTCAATATTTTCAACTGAAATGTTTCAACACTCTGAATTATAAATGTTTTGTCTTGGTTTGTTGTGGTTTAATGTTGAAATGTGGTTTATTTCCATATTGCCTTATCTGAGGTGTTCTGGCCCCCATTCTCTCCTATGGGTCTCACTCCCTGGTTGGACTACATCTTCTATACTGCACACATAGTCATGTAACCGCTATGATACACTATTCAGGGGAAATGCATTATGGGAAATATAGTTCTTTGAGTAGATGCAGCTGTGTATTCCACGTAGGCGTATGCGCACCCAGCACACGAGCTAAACAATTTTGCCTATCAATATCTGTAAGAGGTAGCAATCTAACCGCCTGGTCATAGCCCCTCTCTTGGCTATATGAGGCAGCACCACCTTGCCCTCCCCACCACAGTTCTTTCTTACTGCCCACGGCTGGAGATGGAGCTCTGTATAGTTCTTAACCTCACAATGCCTCAGGTTTTGACTTAATCGTTCTAGTTGCATTTAGTTATTAAGTACCCTTAGTATTAGTGTTACCACTCCTTGGTATGGCATAGGGGTGTTGGAGATCCCATACCATTGATTCCAGTTCCGTTCCTGGGGCATCTTTTGAGTCCGGTACCAATGCAGGCAACAACTGTTTCCACACCGGTGGCATATCAGGCGGCAGTGGACCTCCTCTGCCTTTCCATCTCAAGCTCTCCTTTGGTCCAGGACTTTGACAAGGCTATGGCATCTTCAGCCTCATTGCTTGGCAGGGCTGTTCAACCTTCAGGTGGTCAGTACCACATCCTGATATTTCCTTGCCGCAGACTGTGGAAGTGAGGCCAGTGCTGGGCTTGGCACAAGGGACCTCCTAGACAGTGGGAAACTCTTCAGCACTGCTGCACTTCACAGTGCTGATGTTACCATGGCAACACTCCCCGCCCTCCACCTTGGCATTGGCAGCAACATCAGTTCCACCACTGACTTTGGTACCAACACTGCTCCTGGTACCAGAGACAACTGGGTGATATTCAGTGCTGGCTGTGCCATTTCCACCATTGGTGCCTGTCCCTGCCTTGCTGTGGGAAACGGATGAGTCAGACTAGTTGCTCATGCCTTCAAGCTGTCTCCACCCATATCCTCTGAGACTGGATACTCCTTGTCATCCAGATGGGGATCCTCCTTCTGCTCTCCATCACCTGACCCATACCTGGGACCATTCATGGAGCAGCATTGGTATTGAGCTTGGCACTTTTCTCATTGTAGGGACACCTACTGGCCACCAGTGCCTTACCCCTATACGCCGTGGCCCCCATGGAATCCATGTGATGCTCCTCTATGGCAGAGGTCACACTCCTCATCCCACTCTAAGGTGAGATCTCCAGGCATGTTGGTGGCTGGGGCTGTCCACCCATTGCAAGTTCAGGCATTGGTTGTCCTTCCTCTTATGGAGCCTTCAGAGTTGTCCCATCTTGGTCCTCCTGTTCAGGACCAAGACCCATCACTGGCACAGTTGACAGCATCTTCATTGTCTCCAGACAATTCAGGGGTGCCCAGTTCTTCATCCCCATCAGTGCCTGAGGATTTCAATGATCTTTTGAAGCATGTAGCTGCTTCTCTGGACATCCAGGTGTTGTTCCTGCAGGAGAACACCCCTAAGTTACTGGACATTCCACAGCCATCTTCCCCAGGGAGAGTGGATCTCGCCATTTATGATAAGCTACTGGAGCCTGCAAAGGTTCTTTGGAGCACACTGGCTCCTATGGCAAAGCGTTTGGAGAAATGCTAGTTTGTCCTAATGCAGGGATTTGAGGGGTTTTACTCCCACCTGTTTCCCTGTTTGTAATCACAGTGAACGACAGAGCTCAGAATGACAAATTTAAGTCCACCCCTAAAGACAAGGACTTTAAATTGAAAGGACTTAATAGGTGGAGAGATCTACATCTCCTCTTCCCTGCAAATGTGGATTGTGAACTAGCAGGTATTGTTATCCAAATACAACTTTGTAAATTGGATGGCTGAAGCATCTAAAGAGAAATTTGGGGTGTTTATTGCTGAAGTCTGCTTGGCAGCCAAGATGTCTCTGCAGTCCGTGGGGAGGGGGGAGAAGGGGCAATGCGGTGTGCTGGGGGAAGAGGCGGGGCCAGGGCGGGGATTTGGGGAAGGGATCCAATAGGGGCAGGGAGGGAGCGGAGTTAGGACAGGGATTTTGGGGATGGGGTTGGAATGGAGGAGGGGACAGGGACAGGGAAAGGGTGGAATTGGGGTGAGGCCAGGAGCAGGGAAAGAGCTGGGGGGGCACAGGCACCAACTGGTGCTGGAGAAAGTTGGTGCCTATGGATCAGGCCAAGCTGAACCTCATTGCCCCAGCAGTGTTAGTTTTCTGTCTTTCTTGTGTTGTCTCTTCAAACTCCCATGTCCTCTTCATCCAGATTTGCTCAAACAGAATCACAGCACACTTTGCATTCCATGCTCAGCTCCCTGCATCTCACTGTGTGGCTGCTCCATGGTTGAATGAGGAGGAAGAGCGATGTTCAGTGGCTGTTCAACAGGTCCTACTCCAACAGGTCCTACTCCTCTAGTAGAAAGCCCTCTACCAGAATAGTCTATTCAGCAAAATTGAAGCAGTTTTCAATGTGGTCAATGGCCCTCAGAGTTCATCAGATGCTGGCTCACATCTAGGACATCTTGGAGTACTAGCTGCATTTTCAGTCTTCAGGCCTTATGCTGAGCTCATTGAAGGTGCATCTGCCAGCAATCTCAGCATATCATCCACCCATTCATGGGAGACTGATATTTTCCAGTGCCATGGTATCAAGATTCTTAAAAGGAATTCTTGGTCTCTATCTGCTGGTGTGGGAACTGGTTCCTTTGTGGGACATTTTTGTGGCATCTTGTCCCTTTCCTTTCTGTGTCAAAAAACTGTGTTCCTGTTAGCAGTAACAACTACAAGGAGACCATGTGAGTTGCAGGCATTGATGGCAGAGCCTCCTAATATGCACTTCGACAAAGTGATGTTGCAGCCACACTGCAAATTTTTGTCTAAAGTGGTCTCTCAGTTTCATGTGAACCAGGCAGTATATTTAACCCTGTTTTTTCCTAAGCCATATTCATCCCCAGAGGGACAGTGCCTTCACACATTAGACGTCAGATGATATCTAGCCTTCTACCTGGATAGGACTAAACCTTTTTGTGCTTCACCTTGTCTGGTGTATGCAGACTGTATGAAGGGCCATGCTGTCTCTTAACAAATGATCTCTTAGTGGAAGCTACAGTATGTTATCCACTATGTCACTATGCCCCCTCAATGGGTGCAAGCTCATTTTACAAGAGTGCCAGCTACATGAATGGTGTTATTAAGTGATATCTCAATATTGGACATTTGAAGGGCTGCCACATGGTCATCCATTATGCCATTACTGCGGTATTCAGAGCAGATGCAAACTTTGGGAAGGCAGTCCTGCAGTTCTTGTTTAAATTGCGTCTGAGCCCCACACCCTATTGACACTCCTTGTGAGCCACCTAAGTGGAATACACAATTGCATACTTGAATAATAATAAGAGTTACCTAGTGTATGCAGTGTGTCATACTTAAGTAGAATACATGTCTGCATTGCATATTGCAGAACCACAGTTACAGTAAATAACTGTTTCTTCTTCTGGGAGCCCAGCCAATACAGAATGGGGCCTGGAACTATGACTCCATAGGGTAATGCACCATAGGTAAATGTAATTTAATGTTTTTGAGAACTGATTCAGAATGAAATATTTTGGGGCAGTTACAAAAACAAAGTATTATGATTTGGATCAAACCAACTCAGAATGAAATATTTCATTTCAAGTAAACTTTTCAGTAAAATCAAAATATTCCCATAGAAGCTTTTTGTGTAAGCTGCATTTTCCATTGAAGCATCATTCTGAGAGAATTCCCAACCAGCTTTATCCCCAAGTGAAGCATATTGACTGGTCTGAGACCTGCAAAAAGGCCTTTTGAGAAGTTGAAAGACCACCTGTGCAAGAAGCCTGTTCTGTTCAGTCCTGACTTTTCAAAATAATTCATTTTGAAAACCAATCCCTCAGAAGTGTGACTAGATGCAATATTGTCCCAGAAAGCAAATGAAGAGAAACATCCTGTACTCTATGAGAGCTGCAAACTGTTCCCTCAGGAGCGGGCATATTCTGTGATAGAAAAGAAGGGACTGGCTGTGAAATGGGTTGTGGAGTCTCTCCGATATTACCTCCTGGGAAATCCATTCAAACTCAGCATGTCAGACACCAGTAAGCTGGTTAAATGTCATGAAAGACACTAACTCCTGAATTATGTGCTGGTATCTGTTCCTCCAGTTGTATACCTTCCAAATTTAGCATAAAATGGGAAAAGCTCACCAAAATTCTGATTTTTTTTTTCCAATGAAGGGGGAGCAACAGTCTGTTGGCCCCAGTTCCCCAGGTGCCATCTTGAGGGGCAGGGCAAGTTTTGTGGTATACAAACCCTACACAGGACAACAAGGGATGAAGGAGCTGCTCTGGGCTCAGCCAACTCCGCCTTGCCACACCTGCAAGGCATGCACAGGCAGGAACAAGAGCTTAAAGAGGGAGCAGAGCAGCTCACTTGTTAGCAGATCAAGGAAGAAAATAAACCTTCAGCTCCTGAAGAAAGGGGTGACTGAAGACAGGAGCTTCCCAGATGCCATGCCTGAAGACCCCTCCTTGAGGGAAGGGAGGTCCAGATTCTGATGCACCCTGAGCAGGAATTATTCCCCTCTATTTCTTATTAATTCTGTTTATTTGTGTTAATTCCCCTTACTTTTTATTCATGGACTACCCCGGAAAGGAAGGGACTTTAAAGTGACCTGGCTGGAGAACCAAGTCACCAGACTAGGCCAGTCACCATAGAGCAGGGGTTCTCAAACTTCATTGCACCCTGACCCCCTTCTGACAATAAAAATTACTACACAACCCTAGGAGTGGGGACCGAAGCCTGAGCCTGCTGGAGCCCCGCTGCCTGGGTGGTGGGGCCAATGTGAAAGCCTGAGCTCACCCTCCCCTGCCCCCCCAGGCAGGGAGGCCCAAGCCCCAAAGGCTTCAGCCCCAGGCAGAGGGCTTGTAACCTGAGCCCCGCTGCCCAGGGCTGAAGCCCTCAGGCTCCAGCTTTGGCCCTGGGCAGGGGGGCTCAGGCTTCAGGGTTTTGGCTTTGACCCCGGGCCCCAACAAGTCTAAGCCAGCACAACCCACTTTGGAGTCCTGACCCGCAGTTTGAGAACCGCTGGTGTTGAAGCAGAGCAGCCATTGGCGGGAGATACCCAGTTGGGAAAGAACTACTATGCCATGCCTGGCCATAAGGAGGTGCCAGCAGCAACTCAACTCTCCACACAATGCAGGTCCCCATCTTTCCATGAAGTCAATTTCAGGATCAGGACTTTATTTTGCTATCAAAGTTAATTTCTGCTGGGGATGATCGGAAGAAATAAAAATGTGGCCTTTGAATTTTTCTTTGTGCATGAAAATGGAGCATTTAATACTGCGGTGAATAAGGATACACATCTTTAAATAGCCAGACCGCTTGTATTGGAATAGTTCAGTTATTGCTTTAGTAACTGGCAAAATTTCCCTCTTAAGCTGTGTTTTAAATCCTATGCAAGAATCCATGTGCTACAGAGAAGGAGAAATTACATGGGAATATATTCATTTATTTCAAGGACAATGCTTTCACAACCAAGAAAGAAGTCAACACCACTGAGCAAACAAACTTCTGGTAAGTACATTTGCTGGAAATATTTATACTTTGATCCTAGAAAGTATAGTGAGATTAGTGTTGGTACAGTGATTGTTCAACCTGTGTGGTTTGGAGGAGAATGGGGCTATGCCATTTCCCCTGCTATGTAGTGCACTCTGGTCAGTTCCAAATGCAAAAATATTTTCTCATCAGAATAATTTTTATGATTTCTAGGGATAAAAGTAATCTCTCGCATGGATGATGATTTGCTTTGATAGATAAGGAAATTAACCAAGCCAACTTTTCAGTCTGGTAGTATGATGTTAACAAAGGTCTCCACCCTGTACATCAATGGAACAACAACTAAAGTGGTTTATTATAAATTACTTTTTATATTTACCCCTTTTTTGACCCAAGCGGAGACAAAGTTTGGGGCCCTGTAGGTTGTTTCCATTGGGAGGAGGAATTGATAATGAAGTCAGGTATGTTCTATGAAATCCTGCTTATTTACAAAGTATGTACAAAGTCTTGTTTCCTTGAACACAAATAACTGGAGACAGTTTCTTTGCTCATAACTCCAAACCTCTTGCATCGAGCACTCAGTCCCAAACCTTTCTCTGGCTTTTCACAGGTCTATGTTCGCAGTGCTTGTTCTGTCTGTTCCTACTGCTTCTTGCTGCCTTCCCTCTCAGAGTCTCTGGTCTTTTATTTTGTTTCTCTGGACACACAAAACAATAGCTAGCAAAACCCCTTCACCCACATGTGTCTTATATGTACCCAGGGGCGGCTCTAGCCATTTTGCCACCCCAAGCACGGCAGCACACCGCGGGGGGCGCTCTGCTGGTCGCTGGTCCCACGGCTCCGGTGGACCTCCCGCAGACATGCCTGCGGATGCTCCACCGAACCCGAGGGACCAGCAGACCCTCCACAGGCACGCCTGTGGGAGGTCCACCGGAGCCACCTGCTGCCCTCCTGGCGACTGACAGAGCGCCCCCCGTGGCATGCCGCCCCAAGCACGCACTTGGCGTGCTAGGGCCTGGAGCTGCCCCTGCATGTACCAGTGTTTGGAGTGAAGATTACATAAAAGAACATAATGGCTTCTTACAACTATATTAAATGAAGTGAGGCAGTAACATCCCCCCGTTTCAAAGAGGTTTTACCCAATCAATAACAATATGTATATATGCAGAAACCTTCACAAAACACATCATTCAGACAAGAAGATTAATGGAGCTAATTCCTGTCATGCAGCTGTATGACAGTATTGCACTTTACAAAGGTATAGCTTCTCTATATAAAAAAATACCTCTATATAATGATTAGATCGCACAAATCTCATTGGATACTTCCTTACAGCAGATGTCCTTAGATTTAGAAATGGGTTGGAAAGAACTGTAATCGCAAAATCACTACTTACAGCTGGTAATAAGAGTAAAAATGTCTTATTGCGTGTCACTTTAATTTGTATTGAAATCAATTGCTTTTTGAAGCAGTTTTGTTAAAAATCTGAACCAGTATACATAGTTTAGTGAGTCCTCCATGAATTCAGGGAGACTAACCAAGGATGTAAGCATTTGGAGAATCTGAGCCTTAATCTGATTGGATTATGTATGTTGTACAATCTCTGCATGTAGGTCTGATCCAGCAAAGCACCTCCTGCTAAATGTAGAGCATCCGTCATTAGGATTGCCACCTGTCCAGGTTTTCCCAGGGCTGTCCCTTTTTTTGAGGAAGCTCTCCTGGGAAATCTGTAAGGCTGCTCAGTACACTCTGCCAGCTGTCCAGTTTTATGGGCTCAGGATCATCCTGGATGTACCTTTTTTTTTTTTCATACCTCCAGGGTGGCAACCCTATCCATCACTCCCACTAAAGTCAGTGAGTCATGAAGACACTCTTCTACCTTACCTTTACTTATCTTTGCCAAGAATGGGTCACTGGCAGGGGACAGCTGCCAGTGAAGGAACATTGCTATGTGCTGTAGACTCCCAGCGATTGCTCTAGCATTTGGGTTTTTTTGGAATGCGGATTTAGTTAATTAAAAAATTAATTTGAATTAAACTGATGCTTCCTTCACCCTTTCTTTCATGTGTGTATTTTGATTTTATATTGCTGAACTAGTGGTTTCATTTTCACCAGTCAGGACTGCAATAAGCTCATCGTGTCAGTTTCAAAGTGGCAGTTGACAGACTGAATTTATATTTTTTAAACCACAGCTGTTAGAATAGCCTTATGCTGTACAGCACATGAAAGACTTTAAAAGGCTGATCTCATCATCTTCAGTTCAGTCTATTTTTTATAAAATTTTATTTATATATTTTCTACTACTTGTAATGATGGATTGAAACCAGGCTGTCTGGCTGCAACCTTCTGAGATCTGAGTTTGGTCAGTGATAGAGTATTGGAATGTCTGATTTGAGGGACAGAAGATTTATGGCACTCACTGTTAGTGCGTGAAAATCAAACGCCGTCCTGTCTTGGGAGCTAACTGGTGCTTTTTTCTTCTTCTTTGTCTTACTTTAGAAAAATCCACTTGCAGTCTCTTTTCTAAAGAGTTTTCATTATAATTTATTCAGAGATGTAACAATTATGATCAAAGCATATTTTACAAATTGGAATTAATTACATTTTTAGTGCTGGCCTGTGAACAATAAACAACTTCTTGTTGGGAGCCATATTAAATATTAGTGAAAGTTCAGAAGTTAATTTCTTTCCAGTACATATTTGGGGGGTAATAAATGATTTCATACAGACTTTCTGGCTCTGAGATTTTCTTTTGGCACAAGTTTACTTAAAAATAAAAATGTAGAACAGACAGTAGCTGCATTTCATAAACCGTTTTATTATTTCGATGTGATCTTTATTACTGTGTCTAAACTGACACAGGGGAAAAAAAACTTGGCCAGCTCATTAGATAATTAAACTGTGATGCCCTTAATTTATAAGAAAGATAGCAATGCATTTGTAAGCAGGTAATCTTGGTGGTAGTTGGTATCTTAAATACAAAATTTTATTCCTGTTAGTTTCCTTATAGACTTCCCTGGAGCAAGCAATTTCTGCAATTCAGAAGTCTATTATAGAGTTTATTGTTCTGGTTTTGTAATTTGTAACATTTATGCATGTGCATATAGATCTTAATGGAGCTGCAATGGTAGCACTTTGCTTATGACAGAAATCCATTTGAAAAGTCCTTTTATACAAAAAGGAAATGTTAGATACAGTATGTGCCTCTCTCGTGTCATAATGAATCTGATGAACTGCTCGGGTTCAGAGTGTGAAAATGAAGTGGAGCTTGTGCCCTGGATATATGTGAAGAATTCTACAAAATGCCTGTTACTCAAAATCAATGATGGAAGAAAATCAATGCACTCAGCAGTAGATCACTCCAAGAGGTGTAAAAACCCTGTGAGTTATTTAAGGGATAAGACCCAACATAAATAGCCTTTCACTATCTAGTAAGTAGAAATAGTGATAGTTAATTACCAAGGCATACTTCCAGCATATTTATCATCATCATCTTAACAGTGTCCAGGGGGCCTTACTGTACAACATATGGTCCAGACCCTGAAGACCCCACAGACTAATTCTACATTAGACGCAATGAAAGTGAAACAAAACATTCACAAGTAGCATGAGGAAATGCACTGATTACAGCAGTAATATTATATGATTATTCAGCAAAGATAAGTCCACATGATGGAGCAAAATGTAGGGAGTGTTAATGTGTAAATAAGGATAGATAGTTTCTTCTAGCTATCTCTTCGGAAATGGGTCTTTAGTGGGGATTTCAGTGAGGAGAGGTTGTTGGTTGGAGGAGAGGGCAATTGGGGCTCAACACAGCTCTGGCGGTTGGTTAGTAGTGTCCACAAGCATAGTTAAGTTGCTGGTATGGTGAAGTAGAAGACTATAGGTAGTTTTAGAGGAGCCACCGCTGGGAGATAGGGACATACCACCAGGGGGCGGCTGGCCGCACCTCACTGTCAATCTCTGAGGGTGGCCACGCCTCTTCGCTACACTGCATTTTAATCCTAGCTCGGTTATCTCCTGTGGTGACCTTGGGTAGGTCGCTAATATCTCTGCTTTAGATTCCCCATTTGTAAAATGGGTTAAATACTTGCCTGTCTCACAAGGCATAGTAAGGGTTAATTTGCTGATGTTTGTATAGAGATTTGCAGACAAAAAACTGCTATGTAAATGTTTGTTATTTTTTTAAAAGGCTATCAAATTGAAGTTGGGCAACATGGGTGCAAACTATCTGATTCCAACTCTGTCCTTAACAGAGCACACAGACCTTGTGTTTGTATCCAAAATCACCATCTTCACTGGGATTGGCTTGATTGGAAACTCAAATACATAGGCATGAAATAGGACTCCACATAAGCATCTCTGAATTTGGCTGTCTCTGGGGGGTCTTCCCCCAGGATCTAATTTCTCCTAGCTCCCTAAAGAGCAGTCTCACCTGTTTTATATCCTGATGACTACAAAGAGCAAGCAGAAGTACCACAGCTTTCTGCTCTAATATTTCCTAACAATCTGGGCCAATGGATGAGACCTCCCTTCCAGTAGCAGTGAGTCTTTGTAATAGGGTTTGCTCTCCACATCAGCTCTGATATGGTTAATGAGTGGTTACTTGGTGTCACCTGTGAGATGGATGGCTGGGATTAATTCAGAGCGAAGCCCAGCAAGGGAAGGGCAGGGACAGTACTATAAAGCCAAGAAGCTGAAAGGGGGCTGTAGGAGAAGGTGGCTCTTGTTATTCCTTGGGATGAGGGTGGATGGTAACAACAAGGAGGAAGCCTGGGGGAGAGTAAGGAGTCTGGTAAGAGGCTAGGAGGATTGAAGGAGCCATGGAGAGTAGAGTAAGCTCTAGTGGTAAACCCAGAAGCAGGCAAGAAGATGGAGAGATTGAGTAGGAAAGAGCCAGGGAAACAGTAACTTGGACTG
Source organism: Mauremys mutica (assembly GCF_020497125.1). NCBI lineage: Eukaryota > Metazoa > Chordata > Testudines > Geoemydidae > Mauremys > Mauremys mutica. The sequence goes on along the minus strand of NC_059073.1, from coordinate 61,902,117 downwards.
GGACTGACCTGGATTGCTGGCTGTAGGATCCCTGGGCTGAAAACTGGTGTGATGGTGGTTCTGCGTTACCCTGCCAGCTGCATTATAATAGCATAGAGCCCCAAGCTGGGGCCAAACAGTATCTGGAGATGGTTTTTGTGCAGTTGTCCTATGTGACTTCTGACCCTGGCACGGGTAGACTAAATGGTGACCTGGCCAGAGATCAAGTTGCCAGAATTAAGACTATTGCAAAGTAAGAAGCGCATCGTGCGGGGGCTACCCAGTGAAGTGGACAATGTTCCCAGGCCTAGATGCAAGGAGGCACGCGACCGGTGAGTGGGAACCCATTATGCTCCTGCTTTTCTCTCTCCTCTGATAGAGGACTATAGAACTGCCACCATTCCCAGTGCTCCTGAATTTTTACACTTGTAGTCCTAACCTATGAACTAATGACTCCTAATCTAAATATCAATGATAACAATAACACTTCTAAATCCTAATTAGATCTGGGTGCATCATTTGCAATAGATAACTATTCAACAGATTTTGCCTCATGTTCCACAAGCAGCTTGGAAGTTTCTCAGAACCTTATCTATACTTACCAGCTTTGCTAGTATAGCTATACCATCAAAACCTTCCTAGTTATAGCAGCCAAAAATGTGTTTTGCTGGTATAGTTTATCCTGGTTCGGCATGTGAAATAAGCTATAATGGCAACTACAGTTGAGGGGCTTTTTTTTTTTTGCCAATATAATTGTCTATGCTAGTGCTTTTGTCAGCATACCTAGTTTATAGAAATAAAATTACACCCCTTAGTGACATAGTAATGCTGCAAAACTTTTAAGAGTAAACCTGGCCACAATATACTTGCTATTTAAACAAAAATTGTTTTTAGGTAAAATGGTGCTGAATTATCCTTGCTCTGTAGATTGTGCCTATGCAGCCTGACACAGGTGTTCGGAATCTGAGCTGTGTTGATTAGATTTGTCTGGCTGTAAGCTGTCTGGTAAGTGGCTGTTCCCTGACTGGATAAGTATGATTTTGCAAGTAACTATATTGACCGTTTGCCTTCTACAAATATTCACTTTAAATTGTCAGTTTTCATGAATATTCCATTTGCTAGAGAATTGGCAGAATGGGAGCACAAAAAGGACTGCATTCAATGCTAATTGGTTTAAAAATAGTAATGAATGTTCACTAATATTTTTATGATGTATTTGCTCAAGTCTGTGACATATTTTAGAACATGTAGTTATATATAAAATATCTAGTTCATACCTGTCTGCAGGCTGTGGTGTATTTAGTTATGGCTTTTTTCTGTGCATTGCACATTTTTAAATGAAGGAAAAAAATCTCCCTCCCCTATTGCAGGGACAGCTGCTGTTTTTGTGTTTAGATGCATCTTGTGACAGAGCATAATTTGTGTCTCCTCTCTTTCATAGAAGTCTTAATTTTGGTGTGTCCTCACTATAAATTGTGCTGTCAAGCAATATAGTTACTATTTGTGTGAGACGGCACAATAAGTCACAAGACAAATCAAAGCTCTTTTCTATCATCTGAATTCTGGCATTATTAAGCAATCTCCCCCTCATTAGAGGTGATTGATACTTTTTGCTAGATTTCTAATTTCCCTTTTGAAGTTACCTTTTTAAAAAAAAAAGGAGATTTCCAGGTATTTCTTCTGAAATTCTCATAGGAATAGTAACACATGTTTCAATGAAAACACCAAGAATTATTGTGCCTAGGAGGAGGTAGTCCACCACTGAGAGAAGCTGCACATATTGGTCAGCCCATCCTGCCAGCCGGCTTGGCCCTTTTAAAAGTACAGAAGGGTCCAATAGATCCATATAGGGACCTAAGTGTCCTGGGAATTAACAGTAACTGGGGAAGGAATCTGAAGACTGTAGTGTTTGTGTGGGTTTTTTTTAAGGGCCTGGAATCTTGCAGAGAAGGTAGGACAAGGTTCCCCTCTCACCCAACGAATTGGGAAAGTGTTGGGAGCAGGATAAAGGCTGCCTCCTCCCTCACAACAGACAGACATTGATAGGAGAAGCCTTGCCTGCTGAACCCCGCAGACAGGAAGACTGTTCAGCTGATGGGAAGGTAGCAAAAGCTTTGCAACTGACTCAGCTGTGTCCTGGGATACAACCCCCAGTCCCAGAGAGGGCTGAGACAAACTATCTTAAGGCCAGGGGCAGAGAGCTGCTAGCAGTAGAATCCAGTTGCCATAGGAAGAGCTGAGACAGGTTTTTAAGAACTGTTTCTGTAGCAGGTCCCAGGAGACGCTGTGAGGAGTTTCAAAGTCAGGGCGGGAAGAGCAGAGTCTGCAGATCTTGTGAAAATGTTGGTGAGTGGGGCATAAGTAGGAGCAGCCCAGGGAAAATGGGGGATTGAAGGAATGGTCCTTAGCTGCCTAAACAGGGTCTCTGAGCTGGAACCCAAAGGAGAGAATGGGCTTGGATTCCCCCATCTCTCCCCCAGACCAAGAGGAGAATCACAGGTGTCAAGAATAAAAAAGTCAAGAACAGCAAGTGCCACACAGAGGCTGGGAGATGGGCTTGAAAGACATTCTATTTTGAGTTTCCTGTTCTGGGGGTTAACAGAAGAGTCCAGAAAATAGAAAAGCACTGAGCAGTGACCTGGCTGGAAGGCTAGGCCATGTACATCAACAGACTGTCACTAAAATAACTGAAGGGGGTGCTAGGCTGAGAAAATCCCTGTAACACTGCATCTGGATGCTAGGAGGCTCTTTGGAGATAAAAGGCATGATGACAGTGCCTCTCATTAATTATTGACTGAGGTGAAGCTTCTGTTGATATTTATCTCTTGGGTCCATAGATTAGACCTCTTGGGTCCACTGCTCATCTCAGAGGAAGTAAGTCTGGTTAATGGACATGGTTTACTTTTAGTCTGTACAAAACATGAGCTATGCACTCTGTCAATTTCTACAGAGCATGTAGAAAGAAGACACCTTTAAATAATGACTAATTATAAACCCTGTTAGTGGAGCTGTGTGAAAGTTTCCAGCCCTGCCAGCCATTCTGTTGACTGTATGTTGCATTCTGATGTGGATGGTTTTTCAGAAGAAGGTAACTAGAGGCACTGGATTGGGATTTGGAAGACCTAGTTTCAGTTCACTGCCCTGCCACAGACTTCCACTTAGGGTGAGATTTATGAAGGTCTGTTAAGAAAAATCACACTATGCGCCTACCTGCATCTTTGGGCATCAAAATTCCTTTAAAAATCTGGGTCTCCCTGTCCTGTGCCTTAATTGCCCATCTGTAAAAAGGGATGCTGTTCCAGGAAGTAGGCCTGCTGGTCAGGTTAGCTCCATCTGTTCTCAAGAAGGGGAAGAGCATCTCTGTGCACAAACTCACCAACCTAGTGAGAAGGGCTTTAAACTAGATTCAAAGAACAGCAGTGACAAAACCCACAGGTAAACATACAAATAGCAACCTTAACAGAAGGCTAGATGGGGGGGGAGGGGGGACAGACATGCAAAATTATAACAGGGTTATAGAAGCAACAAAAATGAAATCCATGGGCGGGGGGGGGGAGGCATTGCATTATACATCAAGAACACACTGGTGGTGCACCCCATAAGGCTTTATGGAAATATGCTAATGAATATATATGACATAACTGGAATGTTGTATGCTACATATGCCATGTAACATGTCTCTGTAAAGGTTATGATCTACTGAATCTATTCATCCTATTTGTATGCATGTATCATTTTTATATTTGAAGTTATGAATACTGGCTGTGTACTTGCTTAATTTTTTTTTAAAAGTAGCCTTTGTAAAGCATTTGGTCAGCTTCTTGAGAAACGAATGTGCAAGTTAAGTGCCCAGTCAAGAAGCACTTAGCGGACAATGGCTCTTGGAAGGCTCCAGTCCACATAAGAAGCCAACATGAGTATGTTTAAGGTCACATGTGAACCATGGCTGCTACCTGTAAGTTCTGACTCATGCATGGACATGTGACTCTACATGGGGAGGGAGGGGGAGTCTATACAAGACAGTCTATTTAACCCCCTGGGAGACCCCTCCATTTTGTTTATGGCTGGCTCGAGAGAGCCCCTCCACCCTCAAGGATACCTGGGGGGGGGAACTAGGATAAAGGATAGTAACTATGGGGGTGAGGTGAGTGATTGCTATCCCCAGACTAGAAGGGGACTAGTCTTTAAAAGGAAGCTTACTGGAACTCCTCTGAGGGTGAGGTTTTATCTGTATTTAGTTTTCTTACTGTATTAGGCATAGACTTGGGGGGTTTATTTTATTTGGTAATTCACTTTGTTCTGTCTGTTACTACTTGAAACCACTTAAATCCTACTTTCTGTATTTAATAAAATCGCTTTTTACTTATTAATTAACCCAGAGTGTATATATTAATACGGGGGGGCGGGGTTTGCAAACAGCTGTGCATATCTGTCTGTGTCACAGAGGGTGAACAATGTTTACCCTATATAAGCTTTATACAAGGTAAAATGGATTTATTTGGGGTTTGGACCACATCAGGAGTTGGGCATCTGAATGTTAGACAGGAACACTTCTTAAGCTGCTTTTAGTTTAAGCCTACAGCTGTTAGGGGATGTGGTTCAGACCTGGGTCTAGCTTTGCAGCAGGCTAGCGAGTCTGGTTCAAACCAGGCAGGGCACTGAAGTCCCAAGCTACCAGGGCAAGAGAGCAGGTGCAGAAGTAGTCTTAGCACATCAGTTGGCAGCCCCAAGGGGGTTTCTGTGATCCAACCTGTCTGTCTATCTCTCTCTCTCTCTCACAATTATTCTGAGGTTAAAAAATAGTGTGTGTGTGTAAATAGAGCTCCTACTGTGGGCCACCAAATCAGGAAGAGGAGAGGGATGAGGCATTTCTAGAACTATCCAGACATCTTTTGGAAAAGTAATGACAATGCACAAAAAGTCCAGGAAGTTCTTGGAATGCATTGCAGACAACTTTTTTTTATTTCAGAAAGTGGAGGAAATTATCAAACTGCCATTTTAGACTTGATCCTGACCAACCAGGAGGAATTGGTTGTGGGTGTGAAGGCAGAAGGCAATTTCATGAAAGTGATCATGAAATCATCATTCATGATTCTAGGGGAAGGCAGGACAATGGGCTTCCAAAAACTTCAGAAGTGGTAATAAGGTCCTATAGGAAGAAATTTGATGGGATAAAGGAGTTCAGGAGAGATTACAATTTCTCACTGAGACAATATTACATGCATAACTACCAACTGTTCTGATGCAAAGAACAGATAGGAATAATAGAGGCTGATATGACCTGAAAATCAAAAAGGAATCCTGCAAAATGTGGAAACATGGATGAATTGCTAAGGAAGAATAAAAAAATAACATGAGCATGTAGAGACAAATATCAGGCATGAAATGATACACCTAGCAAGGGGCATAAAGGACAATAAGACATTCTATACATACATGAGGAGCAAGAGAAAGACAAAGGAAATTATTGGCTCTCTAATGAGTGGGGGAAGGATAACTGATGACAGCAAAAAGGCTGAGGTGTTTAATGCTTATTTGCTTCAGTATTCACTAAAGGTTAATGCTGACCAGATACTCAACAAAATTAATATGAACAAGAAGCAGAGAAGAACAGAAGCCAAAATAGAAAAAGAATAGATGGATGAATGTTTAGATAAGTTAGATGTATTCAAATCAGTAGGGCATGATGAAATTCATCCTAGGGTACTTCAGGAACCAGCTGAAGCAGTTTTGGAACCACTAGAGTAACAGGGTGGCTTGGTCCCTGGGATGGAGAGCATGGGGTTGTGCCAACCCTGATTACAGGATGAGCCCCACCTCAATAGGATCAGGAAATACCTTCTAAAGGGCAGCAGGTGGCTGCTCAGGAAAGAAGCTGGCAGAGCTGTAGCTGGCTGGAAGCAGAAGCAGCTGCAGAGACTGAGATTAGCTTTTGGAGACTTGGAATTGTCTCCAGCTCTGGGAAAGGGCTGAGAACCCCCAACTATAGGGAAAGACCGTGAACTAGGGTTGCAGCCAGGAGGGCCAGTGTATGCTTTAAGAGTGAATAAATTGTACCCCAGGTGGTGAATGTTTAACTTCTTTTTGAGCTGTCCTGAGTGTTGGTTAAGGCTTGGGGGTGGGGGAGAGCAGTAGATGTGATGCATCTGATTTTTTTAGTAGGATTTTTTCTTTTACATTGTCATAATCAAACTAAGGAAATGAGGTCTAGATGGAATTACCATAAGGCAGGTGCACAACTGGTGGAAAGTACTACCTTTTGAGTATAGTATCAATGGTTCACTGTCAAACTGGGAGGATGTATTCTAGCGGAGGTCCCATTAGAGGTATGTTATGGGTTCACTTCATTACCCTTCTCTGGTGCCTTTTAAAAAAAAAACTCCCATAGAGTAGCTGGAGACCCAGAGTTCAGTCTCTAAGGATTTTCAGTAAGGATTGCACAGGATCAACCTCCCCACATTCAAATCCCAAAAAACTAAATACATTTAACTAAATAACTTTATAAAATCTTATGATGAAACAAATCTAATTTTTACAGCATGACATGGCTATTTTATAACCCAGACATATTTTCAGTTATACATAAAGAAAACAAATTAAAATCTGGACAGTTTAGTCCCCACAAAAATACAGTGAGAAGAAACTGAAAGTTCCCAAAAGCTTAGGTTTTGTTCACCTAAGTTTGTTAGTCTTTGATCACCACATCTATACAGTTTGCTGAGTCTAAAACATCTTCCCTCCACTTGCTTGTAGGAATCTTCAGTTGGAATCCATGCAGACTCTTCCTCTGCTGATATCACTGCTAGCCAGTCAGCTAGCTGATTAACCAACCACTCAGTTAAGTGGCCTTCTGCAAAGCAGCTACCCTGACTGCTTGCCCTCATGGAGTCCAGCAACAGGGAACCTACTGGAGCATACCCAAAACTACTACACCCGATCCAGAAGCTTCTGGATGTGGAGTGCTTAAACTGCCTAGCAACAATGACCCATACACAACTCACTCCTACCTCCACCCCCATGGTTTCTTATAGAGAGATCTCACTATTAGGCACATGGGTTACACAAGCACTTTGGAGGACAGGATTAAAATTCAAAAGGACCTGGATAAATTGATCTGAAATCAACAAGGTGAAATTCAATAAAGAAGTGCAAAGTACTTCACTTAGGAAGGAAAGGTCAAACGGACAACTACAACATGGGGAATATGTAGTTAAATGGTAGTACTGGTGAAAAGGATCTGGAGGCTATAGTGGATCACAAATTGAAGATGTCACAATATTATGCAGTTGCAAGAAAGGCTAATATCATTCCTGGATTTATTAATAGGAATGACATATATAGGACATGGGTGGTAACTGTCCAGCTGTACTTAGCACTGGTGAGGCCTCAGATGGAGTCACAGAATCATAGAATCTCAGGGTTGGAAGGGACCTCAGGAGGTCATCTAGTCCAACCCCCTGCTCAAAGCAGGACCGAACCCAACTAAATCATCCCATCCAGGGCTTTGTCAAGCCTGACCTTAAAAACCTCTAAGGAAGGAGATTCCACCACCTCCCAAGGTAACCCATTCCAGTTCTTCACCACCCTACTAGTGAAAGTTTTTCCTAATGTCCAACCTAAACCTCCCCCTCTGCAACTTGAGACCATTACTCCTTGTTCTGTCATCTTCTACCATTGAGAACAGTCTAGATCCATCGTCTTTGGAACCCCCTTTCAGGTAGTTGAAAGCAGCTATCAAATCCCCCCTCATTCTTCTCTTCTGCAGGCTAAACAATCCCAGTTCCCTCAGCCTCTCCTCATAAGTCATGTGCTCCTGACCCCTAATCATTTTTGTTGCCCTCCGCTGGACTCTCTCTCCAATTTATTCACATCCTTCTTGTAGTGTGGGGCCCAAAACTGGACACAGTACTCCAAATGAGGCCTCACCAGTGCTGAATAGAGGGGAATGATCACATCCCTGGATCTGCTGGAAATGCCCCTACTTATACAACCCAAAATGCCATTAGCCTTCTTGGCAACAAGGGCACACTGTTGACTCATATTCAGCTTTTCGTCCACCGTAACCCCTAGGTCCTTTTCTGCAGAACTGCTGCCCAGCCATTCGGTCCCTAGTCTGTAACAGTGCATGGGATTCTTCCGTCCTAAGTGCAGGACTCTGCACTTGTCCTTGTTGAACCTCATCATATTTCTTTTGGCCCAATCCTCTAATTTGTCTAGGTCCCTCTGTATCCTATCCCTACCCTCCAGCGTATCAACCACTCCTCCCAGTTTAGTGTCATCTGCAAACTTGCTAAGGGTGCAGTCCACACCATCCTCCAGATCGTTAATGAAGATATTGAACAAAACCGGCCCCAGCACCGACCCTTGGGGCACTGATACCGGCTGCCAACTAGACATGGAACCATTGATCACTACCCATTGAGCCCGACCGTCTAGCCAGTTTTCTATCCACCTTACCGTCCATTCATCCAGCCCATACTACTTTAAGTTACTGGCAAGAATACTGTGGGAGACTGTATCAAAAGCTTTGCTAAAGTCCAGAAATAGCACATCCACTGCTTTCCCCTCATCCACAGAGCCGGTTATCTCATCATAGAAGGCAATTAGGTTAGTCAGGCATGATTTGCCCTTGGTGACTCCATGCTGACTGTTCCTGATCACTTTCCCCTCCTTTAAGTGGTTCAGAATTGGAAGGCAGGATGTAGGAGGCAGGAGGGAGCCAGCTGGTTGTTCTGGAAGACATTGGAACCAAGAGAAGTTATAGACTACCCTTGCGCTCCAGCACAAAGGATATGGGAAAAGGGGAGGGGGAGTTCTATGGTGAGACAGTAATTGGCAAAACTTTATGGTTTACTCTCCAGACTCATTAGCATTTTCAGGTTCATGCAAAGCTAAAACTTCAAGCAAACTTGGAGAGCTATGACACTAATCTGCTTTCTTCAGGTTCACAAAAAACTATGTTAAATTTAAATTAAACACAGATTTCCCCATTATTGGCACTAACGAAAGTTTGTATATATTTAAAATGTCAGGTCCATGGAATTGCATTTGGTTCTAGGATTTATGAATGAATTTCATCCTCCTGTTCCTAAGCACTTGAGAATTCATGTCTGTGTTGAGGACAGAGGTACACAATGGCATCCCTATAACATGAAAAAAGACTAGCCTTTTGCTGAATTCAGAGGCTAATTTGGTGTAAATAAAAGTGGCGATATTCTTTGGACCAAAATTATATCCCTTTTCATAAAGATGTTACTGGAACCGTTCTGCTGATTTGGACTAAGTGGCTGAATTAAAATACTTAGAGGTATAGTTACGTTGGTTACTGAACTTTAAAAGTAATCTTTCACATTTAACTGTAAATTAAACACAAGCCAGGGAACTATGGAAATATGAGCCATGTCTCTCCCACTTCATAAAATGGTATAAATTCTGTTTTTTCTGGTGATTTATTACAGTGATGTCATCTATGCTGTTGCCTCTCAGTCTGTGCTTACTAAACTTGATGTAGTTGATCATTCTTTCTGTTGCTTTAAATCATCATGACTTCAGGAAACATAATTAAAGATAATGTATAGCAGTATCTTGGCTTTCTTACCTGTTGTAGGTACAAGTTATTTCCTCTTCTGGCACAGATGAAAGTCTGTTGACTGCAATCTGTCTTGGCCATTTTAATGGTAAGGAAAATCATACCTCAGCTATTGTAATCTCCTTTTCTCTGGCCTTGTCACTAGCCACATTGCCTGCCTCAAATAGATTTAAAACACTACTGCTAAGATTATCCTCCTATCTTGTGTCTCTGACCATTTCACCCCTGCACCCTCAGTATGTGTTTTTCCCTCTGCTGACTGCCTCTCCTCCACTGCATCACACACAATCTCCTTGCTTTTGTTTTAAAGGCCCTTGGTCACTTTGCCCCTACTGATCAGGTTTACTAATTTACCAAGTGGTTGACCTATGCCCGCCTCGATAGCCAACTTTTCAGCTTCTTTTTCAAGCATCTTTGGGCATTCTCCCATGTTAACCCCAACACATGGGGAAAGACTTCCCATAATACTTCAGAAAACCCACATCTTACTCTTTTAAATCCCTCCTTAAAACCTACCTCTCTGCCTTAATGCCTACAAATCACCACAATCTGCCATTGGCTAGGCAAACAGAAAGCTAAAACTTCTACTTTCCTGTTGAACTCCACTGGGACAGATCGTCAGCTGTTAATTGTCCTAGCTCCACTGTCACAGCTTTCAATGGAGCTATTTGCACCAGCTGAGGATCTGCCCCATGCCTTTTCATGAAGTCACCATCCCAGCCCCTCCCCAAATCTGATTTGCCTTTTATCCTGTCTGACTCCTAAATTGTAAGTTCTCTGTCTTTGTTACTTGGCAGTACAGTGCATACCACAATAGAGGCCTCCTCCTTGTCCAAAGTTCACAAATGCTACTTTAATAGAAATTATATAAGATCTGCATGGTTCAGAATCTTATGTTTGTAATAGACTATCTACCATAGCTCTTGACAACCACTTTTGTTCTAAGCTTTTGCACTGTACAGTTCTTAGATGTGCTCACTAATGGATGATCTTATCCTGAAGTTGAATAAAATAACATCATCCAAATTATGATAAATCATTTATACAGTGCCTAACTGGTAATGTGCTCACATGTTTGCTTGAGGAAGTTCCACATGGACAAATGTGTATGCAGATAAGCTCATCTAAATGTGAAAATTTATCCCAGATGGATTTAGTCTTAGTGATGCATGATACTAACCATGAGTGACATCTAAAAATAATCCCCCAAATGTTAACATGCTCCTGCAAACTTTATGTAAAATATAGTTAAGGTTTATTGAAGTTGCACATGTGGATTTGGGCTTGGTTCTTTTGAGGATGAAAAGCCAGTGTTATCCAGGGCTTGATACTTTGTCCATATTTTGTGTGTGTGTGTGTGTGTGTGTGTGTGTGTGTGTGTGTGTGTGTGTGATGAGATAAAAGCAGTGCCTCATGCACACAAACCTCAGGGTTCGTAACAAAAATATCACCACAAACCAGCCATTTAAAAACAGAAGCAATAATAGCATAATTTAGTAAGGCCAGAGCTGGTGTAGAGCTGAATACAAAATTTCTTCATTGTTCCATTCTCTTCACTAGAGCTGGCCTACAAACCTATATAGACAAACTCCTCAAGTTAACATCATGTACACGTGCCATAAATCTGAAAGGTAAACAAAAAAATGCTGAGTGTCACCTCTTGAAAGAATTTAGCAGTTGTGTCAATCATACGTTGATAATAGCAGGGCTTTAGTATGGGAAATCCGGTTTCATATCTTCTCAAGACTGTCATGGATTGGTTAGCTCTTCCAACACTGCATCTGAACTGCCATGATAACTCACAGAGCAGATTTCTTTGTTGCACTTGGAGGTCTCTTATTTATTTTTCTGGATAATAGGCAACCAATGCAGTGCAGTTCCAATTGGATTGTGGCTGAAGGCCCTCAAGAGGTCATGAGGCATTCAATAGATACAAACTTCATTTGTTTGCCTAGAGTAGCCTCAAGTTAAGAGCTTTTCAGTAATACAGCTTGCTAGTCATGAAAGCAAGGCAACATCTGGGTGGAAATATTGGAAATCCTGACTAGTCTGGAGGTGAGAAGTCACAGTTCATGACTGCTTAAACACTGACTTTTAACTTAAAACATAGACAAGTCATACTGGAGTTACAAATCTCAGGGCTAATTCTCTTCTTTATCTTGATTTTACACTAGTGTAATTCCATTAACTTCAATGGTAATAGTGAATAGCCCCATCTATAGTCACCTTTCTCCATCTACATGCAATTGAGTGGGCAGTGGCCTGGCTCTGCTCATCAGCTCTAGGTTAGCTTCCTCTTCTACTTACAGGCAGGTCTCAAATCCCTATGACTTTGGAATTTGTGGTCCTGTCAATCAGGAACTTGGGTATGCCTACACAGTAAAAATCTCCCTGTGACAGCAAGTCTGGGAATCCGGATCAACTCAGAGACCCTTCCCACTCGCTGGTTTTCAGACCTTGGGCACTAGTCCAAGCTCAAACATCTACATTGGTATTTTTAGCCCTGTGAGCTCAAGTCAGTTGACTGGGCTCTGAGACTTGCTGCTGAGAGACTTTCTTTGCTGTGTAGACATACCCATACTGATCCTATGAAGAGCAGAACAAACCAAGGACATCTACACACACACCCTGCCAACCAAACCTAGGGCAGAGCTCAACATGGAGCCTATGATTCTCCCTCCAGGTTTTGCTTCCTTGCATGACTTTGGGGCTCATAATGTCACACAAACATTGTCCCACTCAGTATCTTCCAAATGTAGCAGAACTCTATTTTAGGCAAGCTAATTAATGATTATTTCTATCTATTAAATCAGAATGTAGAAACAAAAGAAATATATGGAGAACTTTGTCAAAAATGTGAAAATATTTTCACTCATCACCTGGATTTCTCATGGAGAAGGAGGGAAGAAGCAGCCTTGCATTTCTGTATATATGTTTTTGTTGTTCTTGGCCTTACTTTGTTTTAATACCAGATGTTATGAGACACAAAGGTGAGTTATTAAAAAGCTACTTATCTTGTTAAAGTGAACTACCTTTGCTGCTGGGCCAGGTTTTACAGAAGCAAAATACTGAAGCACCTCACAGCTGTATTTGTGTCCCATGCTTTTTTTTTTTAAGATGACATCAGTGGAAATACTCCTTTTTTTTTTAAAGAATATATTTGTATAACAAGTGCACATTCTCAGACATATTTTCCTTTTACTTAAATAATGCTGGATTCTTTGCTTTTATTACATATATCTACAAGGGTCTCAAAACATTTTAAAAACTATGAGCTAAATCCCAAAGTCCTTAGGAAAAATTCCTGTTTAAGTCAAAAGGCGTTTTGTATGAGTAAAAATGGTCAGCAATTGACCCTATATATAAGGTCACTTAATTCACGATATTGCGGATCCCACAATATTAGGCTTCCACTGTAATTTTGACAGTGGGAGCCCCCGATATTCGCCCTATGCAGCTGACAGTGGAAAAGTAAAGTAATGGATCTTATTACTGCAAATAATAAAGGCCATTATTACTTTTCTGCAATTTTCCATGGCTTGTCAGCAACTCAGCTGCAACTTTTGGACAATCATCCTGGGATAGCAGTAGGGCCTTACCTATATATAATATTCATTCTCTCACTCACACACACACACACACACACACACACACACACACACGTAATTAAGGTTATTTAATTAGAATACCCACCCACACAAACACCTAAAAGTAAGTGAATGTTCAGTTAAGGTATCCTTCTTTAACATACCTGAATGTGATTGGGGGACAGGTTGGGAGCTAATTATTTTCAATGATGGAGTCTCCCACCCCGAAATAGGCCCCATATATCTCCAATACACTATACGCAGTGTTCCTTGTGATCCCAATTTAATCGAAAACCATAACTGATACCTCAGCAGTTAACCCACATGTCTGTTAGACATCTGTGCACTGGTGAACTCTGTGATATGTTTTTCCATTGAAAAGAACATGAGGTTGGAGTTAAGATTGTGTTTATACATATAGCAAATCTTCACAACTGAGCTATGCCTAGCTATCCTGGTCAGTCAGTATGCCAAGCTATTATCTATTTTAGGATTTCATACACCCATCATCATAGTATTTAAGCAGGTATCAGCTGGCTTGATGCTGACCAGCCTCACCTGGCATGGGAAAGACAGGTGTATTAGATCAACTGGTATAAATCAGGGAAAATCCACTAATGTACATGGAATTATGCCAGTCTTCACCTGCTGAAAATGTGGCCAAGAAAATGTAAGTAAAAGCATCCCTTGCCAAAATGTGTCATTACCCAGGTATAAAATGGCTTACTATATATTCAAAATGCAAACCTTGGTAGAATTGGAGTTGAAAAAATAAGTTGAGTTGCTTGTGAAATAACTAGTGAACAATCCTAACAATTATAGGGGAACGTTCTCAGACTTTCCTGGAGAGGCTCAGGGGCTTTAATTCCCTCAGGACAGCTGCAAGTGGGTTGGGTGAGATGAGAAGAGGCCCATTGTCAAATGGAATGTATTGAGGATTCTCCAGACAAATAGAAAGGATGAGGACTGAAGGTTCCCTTTGCCCAAGATGGCTTTTGGATAGTATATGCTCTGAGATGCAATCTGAGCATCTTTTTTGCATCTATAATGTTTGCAGTATATTAGCTATACTAGTACTCTGGGAGCTATGAGACATAACAGCCAAATCGTTTTGTAGTGATAATTTACTGAAACCGTCCTTTCACTATGAATTGATTTTAGTACTAATGAAATAGTGCTTATCTTAATGAGTTAATTTGATGTTCATGTGGATGTCATATACACATCCACTGGGCTTCAAATAGACTCTAAAATACACTTAATTGATATTTAAAGTAGATTGAAACATTAGGTTTTGGATTTAAAAATCTGCAAATTTTTAATAGATGCAGTGGACTCCAGTCCATGTTTAACTTACTTGGACTTTCCAATATAGGGTCACACTGCATAATTAAATTCTGAGACTTGTATTGGCTTTAGATTTATTGGCTATAAAACTGGAAGCTCCCGGAAAAAAATCTCCTGCATTACTTATGATTATTTGCTGTCTCGGACACTTTTTATTGCTGGTTTTTATAGTCTGTAACTTTAAACCACCTAGCATGTGAAACACTGAAGACAATTGTTGCAGATTCTCCAGTTGCTATTAAGTCCCATAAAGTAATTACTATAAAACAGTATATCCTGCATATTAATTTAAGAGAAGGTAGTTGTGGATAGTCTTTCTGTGATAGAAGTGCATTTTTCCCCCTTTGCTTAACTTTTTTTTTAAACACTATTTCCATTAGCTATATGTAAGGTACAACTTTTGTACCTTACTCCCCCTTTTTTTTTTTTGTAGCTAAAATTCTTCTTTACAGTCCACAGCCATAATACTACTTGCTGTAATTGTTTAAGGTTTTAAATGTTACACTGAGTAATTCATGTTCATGTGTATTTTACTGGGTGGCCTTCTAGGAAAACCTGGGTGATGGTGTTTCAGTGGGTGGTAGTCCCCACATCAATCAGTACTGAAGCAATGTCTCGGTATGGTGTTGGGGAAGGAAGGTGTCAAAATATTGGAAGTGTGATCTTTTAAGTGAATTGTAAATTGTCATCTCTAACTAGTTCTGGTTTAAAAACAAAATACAAACTCATGCATTTTTTTTGCAATAATACTATCCCTGTTTTCCTAGCCAAATGCTGCTTGTACATTATATTTAGTTCTTAAGGTGCTTCCCACCTCAGTTCTCTGTGTTTAAATGACATGATCCTCACCACTTTCTGTCCTAATCTGTTGTATTTAAACCAGCTCCACATTCTATCCCAGAGATTGATGCACTTCATCTGGTGAAGTGATTCCTTATATACTGTAACAGATGCTTCTTTATGAAGCACTTTTGCGTTTTTTAGGATAAAAGGTACCAAATGTTTTATTTAATTATATGTATTTGTGACATTACTCAGGGTATACTCTGGACTGAGGGATAGCTGTGTCCTCCTAATTCTCCAACCTGGGGTGCCTGCTTCACTGTGAGAGTAACAACTCCTGGTCTGCCTATACACAGCCTCCAGCGTGCAAATCACTATATTGTGTGATAGCCAGCCAGCCACCCATGAATTACACTGCATGACAACAACAGCAAACTCCTAATCCCAGACTTCCCCCAGAAATGTGCATCTTGTAGTGCCCAGCTCTCTCCTTCTGGACAGTACAAGCTCATAGAAAGTTCATAATTTCATTAATAGAAAATGATATGCACAAGTCCTGTTATCTGAAATGGAGTTCCCCAAACACTTCAATCCAAACACATTGGGTTAGATAAAATAAAACAAGTTTAACTACATAAAGAGAGATTGTAAGTGCTTACAAGTAATGAGGCATAAAATTGGTTTCAAGAAAATAAAATGTAAAAGGCAATTAATATCTAACATAACCAGTGCTTAATTTGTAATGAAAGAGGTGCTAAAGCCCAAGCAATTAGGTGCTGGGGCTCTTACTTTTGTAACTGATGCATGAAGCCCAGAGGTGCCAGGGCTATGCAGCCCTGGCAAGCCCTGGCACAAATTAAGCACTAAACATAGCAAGCTAAATGACTTCAAAGTGAAGGTTTCTTTCACCACATTCTTTAGTCTTACTGGCTGGATGCCTGTCAGCCAGGGCCCTGCCCCCAGTTCAGTCTTAATTTCCTTGTGGTGATGCCCTGGGCATAGAGAAAGTGAGAACTATTTTAGGGTATCTGTTCCCTTTTCTTACAGTTATTTCTTCAGCTGAGGTTCAGGACATTGAAGATCTGTGAGGATGGGAACCTCCGTCTGTTTCTTTGCCAAAATGTAGGTTTCTTGCTCGCTTTTTTTTTTCCTGCCAAAGAATGGCCAGTTAACCAGGTGGATAGTCCATTTGATTTGGTTGACACCTGGTGGAGGCCTCAGTTTGCGGTAGCGGCAGTTTGCGGTAGCGGCAGCTGGGAGCCCTGGGCCCTTTAAATCACTGCCGGAGCCCCATGGTAGCGATAGCTGCGGTGGTGGCTGGGAGCCCCTGGGCTCGGGTGGTGATTTAAAGGGACCGGGGCGTTGGATGCTGCTGGGAGCCCCAGGCCCTTTAAATCATGGGCCTGGGGAAGCTGTCCCCTGCTGGTATGGTCAGCCGCGTATCAGCTCTTGCTGGTATGCTGTACCGGACTGGACCAGTTTACTTTCACCTCTGGACATGTATCACCAATGTCACACAGTAGAATCTGATAATTTTTCCTCTGGTGTTGCCACATATTTTTACCAGGACAATAATCAGCAAATAATATTTTTTCAAATACCCCACAAGGCATATTTTGTACAACATTTACCATAGCCTTATAAAAAGGGAGAACATAAAGGTATTGACTGATACAATTTGAATAATACTGTGACAATCTGAAGTTTAGTTCTTTCTCACAACACTACAACCTCTGGATGGCATATCTGATTACAGTAAAATCATTAGACTTCATAACATTATTATCTATCGTAGACAAATGTTTTATTAGGCTAAATGCCAAGTCATTTAAAATCATATTTTCCAAGCCTGTAGGGGTATCCAAATGACCTTATAGGCTTTTGCCTTCTATTTTTTCTTTAGTGTTGTATATCTTGAACACAAAGCTGTAAAGTCAGTCAAACAAATCCTTGCTTGAAACTTAACGGGACCAAACCCAAAGTAATATATGAATTGAAACAAAAAATGAAGTAGAAAACTTAAGTCCTCCATACATAGTGTGTTAACTAAACATTTCTCTTCCTTTTTTTACATGCATTTGAATCCTTAAAACTAGAGCTGTCAATCACAGTTAACTCACGTGATTAACTCAAAAAAATTAATCACAATTAATCCCACTGTTAAGCAATAGAATGCCTATTGAAATGTATTAAATGTTTTTGGATGATTTTTCTACATTTTCAAATATATAGATTTCAATTACAACAGACTACAAACTGTACAGTGCTCACTTTATATTTTTTATTACAAATATTTGCACTGTAGAAATGATAAACAAAAGAAATAGTGTTTTCAATTCACTTCTGTCAAGGCTGATTTCCCCCCTCTGGCACTTTGAATGCAGAAGATGGGGGCCCGCAAGGATTCTAAAAATTAATACTGGCCACTCCAGGCTGCTATTAAACTCCCAAGGTCACAGCTTCTCTCTGACCTTGGATGAGTAGATGCTGCCACTACCCAAGTGCAAAACCCCTTTGGACCCAGAAGGTGCACTTGGGAATTCCTCCCTGTGGGGTACCCTGAATGCCTTTCACTCACTCCCCTCTGGGGAAGAGCTGAGAAAGAAAAACAAAGGAAATTGGCTGTTGCCACCAGCTAATTAAACAACCTATGCACGCCTCTTAGGACACACAAATTCAATCCTGTTCTTAAAAAAGGTAAATTTTATTAAAAACAAAAAATAAATTTGGAACCTGGGCTTTTTGCTAGATTTAAAAAGAGCCACTTATAATGATTAAGCATCAAAATAACTTAATAGCTCAGAGGAGTCCACAAGCCAATAAGAAATAACCCTAATCACGTCTTCCTAGACATTCCCTGATTTACTTGCATATCTGGGGTTTCAGATAAATAGCTCTAGGTATGATCTGATGATTTTCCATACCTGGCTTAAAGCTTCTTATAGCATTGCTTCTGTGTGTCTCCTCTCTCCGGAGAACAACAGATAAAAGGGAAGTTTTTTTTTCCTAATTTTAAGAAGTTCTAGCCCTCCCATTGGCTCTTTCGGTCAGGTGCCCACTCCCTTCCTTTTCCTGTGGACTTGTTAACCCTTTACAGGTAAAGCAAGTAGAGAAAAGCTACTAACAGGGATTTTTGTAGTTAGCTGGCTGGCTGGGTGTCCATAAAAGGGAGCTAACCCCTTCCCCCCCCACCTTCATTTTTCACAACCTCATACAAGTACTGGAGTGCAATCTCTTTATCATGAAAGTGCAAGTTACAAATGTAGGTTTTTATTATATAACCGCACTCAAAACCAAACCAATGTAAACCTTTAGAGCCTACAAGTCCACTCAGTACTACTACTTGTTCAGCCAATTGCTAGGACTGAGTGGACTTGTAGGCTCTAAAGTTTTACATTGGTTTGGTTTTGAATGCAGATTTTTTGAATTTACAAATGTAGAATTATGTACAATGTTCAAGATAAGAGATTGCACTACAGTGCTTGCATTAGGTGAATTGAGAAATACTATTTTGTTTTTTACAGTGCAAATATTTATAAAAAATTGAGCACTGTACACTGCGTATTCCGTGTTGTAACTGAAATCAATATATTTGAAAATGTAGAAAACAAAAATATTTACATAAATGGTGTTCTATTATTTAATAGCATGATTAATCATGTTTAATTTTTTTAATTGCTTGCCAGCCCTACTTAAAACCTCTTCACTTTAGGGAGTATACTTCAAGTATGAGTTAGACTTCTTTTAATATAATTTTAGGAAATCATTTTGGAAATGACAGTTTAGCCAGTGACAGGCAAGTAAAATTAAAACTGGGTCTTTTGCCATGAAAAATATAAGCATACTTCTGAAGTGTTGACCCAAAGCGCATAACATTTCTGGCAAATGAAGCATGAAACATGCTGTCAAAATATATAGAGAATTCCATCCAAAAATAATGTTAAAGTTGCAAATCAAACTGCCAAAAGTTAGGAAATGCCCAAATTAAGGTTGTCTTTGTGACCTCAGTTCACCTTGCTTGCGTATGCATGCTGATATGTCCTTTAATTACATGATCATATACGTATTCTTCCACAGGATCCTTGCCTCATTCAGTGCACAGGATGGACTGTGCTCAGGGAATGAATCAGGATTATGTAGTGCATGGGGCAGTTGTCACTTGTTGCAGAAGTTGGAAGGTCTGTAATGAACGAGGGAGCAGACTGTAAGAAGAGAAAGGAGGTTCTCATGGATAAGAATTTTGCATGACATGCTAAAGAACTGAATTCTATCCCAGCCACCGAGTTCTTATATGGTGCTAAGCAAGTCATTTAAACCAAACTTTTTTACACATAGCCACTACTTATGGCCATTGTTTTCTGGGCAAACAACTTTAGACCCTGCATCTGATTTGCATAAATGCTGAGTGTTCACGACACCCAATCAAAGTTGATGAGAACTGTGCTTTCAACATCTAAAGTTTGATATAATGCTAAGTACTCAGAAAAATCAGGCTCTAGATGTTGGGATTCCCGCTGAGACATTTTCCATGCAGCTTATCCAGAACACCTTGCCCAATTCTTGGAGAACACTTCAACCAGTTATCTGGGATCCAAAAAACTCAGTTCAACTCCAGATTTCATCACTCAGGTTCCTTTATTTGGCATACAGCCACACTACACTGAGTTGATCAGACTCAAACGCTGGGGATGCAGGATATTTCACAGCTCAAAAGTTACACAGAAACCCTCTTTATTTACATATCTTTATACATTACATCACATTTTTGATTGGCTTGGTTACTTTTCAGGAACTAGTGCAGCATGCTCTGTCTGTGCATTATCCATGCTCAACCTATTCCTTACCTCATGTCTACATTCCAAGCAAATGGTTCCCTGGCAATTCTCCCTCTTATCATAGCTGGCTCAGACATTCTATCTTTTTCAACCTAATCCGTTTACCTCCCTAATTCTATCTTCCAAGAAATGAGGCTTCAATTCGGGTATTAATTACTTGTCAGGCCAGGCCTCAGCTACATTCCCCAGCTTCTCCATTTTATAGTTGCATTCATTTCATCTGCATCATACTCCTGTCTTTCTGTATTCTTAAGTGTGTTACCCAGCAACACATTCCTGAGACCACAGTAACTATAATTATTTAAACCACCATCAATATTAGGCTTAAAGTATGAACCAGGGGGTGCAAGCTTGCTTCCTTTAGTACAGCCACCAGGGTATCTCCACTGCCTGTACAGAACTGTCCCCACCTTCCTGAGCTATTAGTTGGGCAGTGGGCACCAGTTGCCCTATTTTCCTTTGTATCAAATCCATCATATTAATGCACAAGAGAGGTTGGTTGCCAGTGATTCCCATTTGGCGTTGTCTGTCAAAGCCTGTCACATTCTCCTTCATCTGCACAATAGGCCCAGTCTGAGTCAGACAAGAAGTTCAGACAAAATCTATCCAGGCTACCCTGGCATAGTGCTGTCCCCACTGAAAAGTTGTGGTATCCCAGAGCACAAACTGTGTCCCTGAGCCATATCAACTCCTTCACTCTCTTTAATGACTAGTCAGGCCCAGCCTCCCTCACTTGTGGTCAGGTTCATTTGGGCGGAGAGCTCAGAGACCCATCTGTGCTTGATTTGTTTACAGCAGTCTGTTTATTTCATTTCCTTCTGTTGTTGCCATCTCTAGTGGTCTATATTTTGCCCTTTTTATCTATTGACACCAAGAAGGTCCCCTCTCTCTTGCCCAACTGCACTCTACCACTATTCACTTTTTCATCCTGCACACTGCAAAACCTCAAAAAAAGTCTTCAATATGTTCCCTTTCTGTAGGGGATTGTATCAATATGTCATCAATGTAATGGGTTAAATCTGTCCCGCTGAGGAAAGTCCCAGAGACACGGCTTCATGTTGGCATGTCAGATAGCAGGGGAATCGTTGTACCCTTGGGGCAGGGCAATCCATGCATACTGTACATGTACTGGATACTGCCTCTGGGGTGGTGGGTCCTCTCCCTCAAGTAAAATCTGGGGGTCTCACTGATCATATTCCAGTTTGGACTTGGCTCATACTTCTGAAAAGGTCTCCACTAGTTGGGGTGCCCATGCAGGTGTGTTCTGTTCATATCATATGGCAACTTATGCATTTTTAATTGATCCCATTGGTGCAGTTATAGGCATGATGCTGCCTTTCTCATTTTCCCCAACACATCCTATTAGGCAAATCCACCACTAAGTTCATTTCCTCTAACAAACCAATCCTCAGAACTAGTTCTTGTAAGTTTACTACCAGGTCTCACACTCCTTTCCATGGTCCTATTGCAACTGGCTCCCCTTCCCTAATCTGGCCCAGGCGAGTTACTCCCTGAATCCTCCCTGCCTCTGTTCTTTTTCACAAGTGCCATGTCATAGTTATTGATGCCCAGTTTAGTAACATGTCCTTTTCCACCCCCGCAATAGTGTTTTTACCATTGGACATCCCCAGCCATTCTGTGAAAGGGGCACTGTAAAAGACAGTTCTGGTGGAGGAGTCTGGCAGCCCTATTGGGAGTTCACCAGGTGAATCTTCTCTCCAGGCTGCCCTCCCTGCAGAGCTTTCAATCTCTTGACTTCTTCCTCCAGGTCCTCTTTCTCTCTGAAGCTGCCAAAACAACACCCGTGGTCTTCCTGATCTCTGTCCCTTCCCCTGGAATATCTTGCCCTTCAGGCTGGATTCCACTCAGAAAACCTTGGCTTCTGCCACAGACACAGGATTTGTATAGCCTCCCTCCTTGCTCGGTTCTGGCTAACACAACTTTTCAAGTCATAAGGACCAGGGTCAAACTGCAGCAGGCAATCCTTGCATTCTGGGGGCAATACAAATAACACTTTTTTCTCTCTAGTTTGTTTGTCAAGCATATTCCATGCCTGCATATTCCACCACCGAAGGCAGTGATCTGCTAGTTTACTCAGACCCTGCTCTGGGTCGAGCTTCATCTTAAACAACTCTGCTTGAGCTGATCTTATATCAAACAGCACCTGTGCCAATTGTGCCCCCATAGCTGCATCCTCCAGCATGTGCCCTGTGATCCATGACCACAAACTTCCCAAAGATCTCTGCAATACCATATCCCAGTCCTGCATAAAGTGGTGCATCACTTTCAATTCTATTCCCTTCAAAAAACAGAGTGAACCATTACCAGTCATCCTGGGGGGGAGGGTTGGGTAACCAGACAGCAAGTGTGAAAAATCGGGATGGGGGGTGGGGGGTAATAGGAGCCTATATAAGAAAAAGACCCCAAAATCAGGACATCTGGTCACCCTATGGGGAGGTAGTGTCATGTAGGGGGAGGGCATAGGAACCCTCGTGGGCTCCACTGCACAAGCCCATCCCATAGCTATGCTGCACACTGGGGAAACCTTCCTAGATCCTATCTTCTATCATACTGGCACCACCTTAATTGGTCCTGTAAGTTTGCTACTTGTTCAAGGAGTTAGTCTCATTACTCCTTTATCTCCTCACAGCCCGTATTCTTCTCCAAAAATACCTCATTGGATTGTACCTTATATATGTCCTTCTGCTCTTCTAGCCTATTCTTTTCCTTTTCTAACTTGTGGACCTGGATCTTAAGTCCTTAACTTGCTGTTCGAAGGCTCCAATGCCAGTAATAAACTTTGTAAGAATGTAGTCTTTTGCTTGTTCTTTTTACATATCTTAACCAGCACTTAATGTTGGGTTCCTTTTCCACCTGGCCCTAGTCTCTCCCTGACACATCTCTGGGGAGTCCATAGGCACCTGCTTTGGATTCAACCTACTCCTCTAGTGCCCTGGAAACCTCCTTAAATTTAAACCCTTCCAATGCCATTGCTAAAATTGCTAAACTGCTGGATTGCAATCCTTGATAGTAAAGCCATGTGTATAAAAAAAATTATCTGCTCCAGATGAATGGATCTGGGCCGAGTCATGGTGCAACTAATCTTGGGATTCCCTCTGAGCTCTTCAGGGCTGCCCGGGGGAGGAGGGGGCAAGTGGGGCAATTTGCCCCGGGTCCCACAGGGGCCCTGCGAGCCACTCCGGGTTTTCAGCGGCACTTCGGCGGTAGGGCCCTTCACTCGCTCTAGGTCTTCAGGGGCAGGTCCTTCAGCGCAGCCGAAGACTCGGAGTGAGTGAAGGACCCGCCCCTGATGTGCTGTCGAAGCCTTGGAGCACCGCCCTTTGAGTGCAAGCGGTGGGGGGGGGACCACCACCCCGCCGTAATCGGTGGCACTTAGGCTGCTCTACCACCGCCGCTTCATTCTTCAGCGGCAATTTGGTGGCAGGTCCTTCTCTCCGAGAGGGACCTGCCACTGAATTGCCACCAAAGACCCAGCCCTGCCCCAGGCCCCCTGAATCCTCTGGGCAGCCCTGGAGCCCTCTTCCCCTCAGCTTATCCAGAAAACTTTGCTCGGCTCTGAGAACACTAGGCATCTCAAATCACATACCCCAGCTTAACAGAAAATTGATCAACTTGGCTTTAAGCTCTCTGCACCTCAGTTCTGCATCTGTAAAAGGGGGAGGGGTGTAGTACAGAAAATTCATTAATGTTTGTGAGCACTCTGATATGGTGATGAGTCATACAAAATGAAAAAATAATTCTGTATTAATACATATTTTAAGGAGAAAAAAGCAAGGGGCCACACATTGAGTGATGAGAAATATTAAATAGTTGCCCATTTGGTAAGCACTGAATTGGACTGGGGTGCTGTGGGAAAATAGTTTTTAATTTCATGATCACATACTATCACAATGCATATATGCCAGGGTGGGAGTAAATTAACTTTGTACAAGGCAGCTTAAATTCTGCCACTTTCTATATTTTGAGTGCTTGACTTTGCAACCCTAATGATGACCTTCTAATGCAAGTTTTTTTTATTTTTAAATCCCCTATATTTTTAAACAAGCAAATGGGGGGGGGAGAGAAACTATCCTATGGAACCATATTGGCCCTTACAGGGATCATCAGCAGGGCTGGAACCGTGAGACCCACAGCACAGACATATGTCCCTTGACCTAACAGAGTAACTAGTAGCTCTGATAAGTTCTCCTCTATGTGGACCAGTCACTAGAGGGGGAAGAAATGCACATTTTGCCAGTGGGTTTCACAGCTGTTTGCTAGATAATGGAGGACTGTTGAGAATCGAACTCCTGCGTTCATTTCCAGTTTTGAAGGGGAGTTTATTCTTCTTGGTTATAGACTCCTTCTGCTCCTGTCATAACAACCTGTCCCCACTCCTCTCTACTCCAGTCCATTCACCTGGCTGCTGTTTTTGTCTCCCTTCAGCTCCCATCCACCACACCCTTTCTGCTCCTCATTCAGCTGAATTTGAGTCCGGTGACTCCTTCCTGCCCTGCTATGCTGTCTTGGGGGGTGCCAGGAGTGTAGGAGAGAGAGTCTCCCTGCTCTCCATTCTGGTGCAGTTGCAGGAAATGTCCTGTTCAGGGTCTGCCGCCCTGGTATGGAAAATGCTTATTTACTCTGTGGCAGTGGCGTGTGTACAGTTCCAGCATTGCCAGCTACGAACTCTCAAAAATCATGAGTCAGGCTGCCACAAATCATGATATTAGTTCAAAATCAGCAGACTTCTAAAAATGTTTTGGATTCTCTTTATTGAATTTCAGGGTTTTGATATTTTAGGATGGACTCAAGTCACATTTTCAAACTTTTCTCTGCAAGCCTGAGGGCTGGAATCTCCCTCTTTATCCCCCTTTAAATGACAGCTGAGATTCTCACATCATCAGTTGACTTCAGGAGCTGAGGCTTTAAGAAAAACATCAAATATTGCAAGACCTGTGATATCATGAAAGCTGGCAACACTGCAGTTTGGTTGGTACATAGGAACTGAGTGCAGATGGAGCATGCTTGATGCACGTGGAGAACTTCACTGCCAGCCTCTAACAAACTTCTCCTGAGCATGTATATTCTGTAATTTTCAGAGGATTAACACCTGGTCAAATTTGGGTGAATTTTTCAAGGGGAAAGCAAAAGGCCCATACTTTAGAATAGGGTGACCATCTTGCTTGGTAATTTCAAGTCTCTACTCCAAAGGATAGCAGCACTATAGCTTCTCAGTGGAATGGTTGTAAGAAATTTCGAACATGGGCAAAGCAACATATTTTCCCTAATATTCTTGTGAAAGGCTGAACCATTTTAGCTAAAACTGTCTCAAGCTGAATGTTTTTGGATAATAAGAATGGAATATTTCAGCCAAAAGTGTTTGTTTGGCAAAGTAATAATTAATTGAAAAATAGGGTCTCATTGTGGAAAGCGTTGGGCAAAATGTTACCAGCCAGGCCTATAATATTTCAAACAACATGCAGTGAGTTTGGCTATGTTAGTCCAATATTCCACATTTTATTTATTCATTTTAGAAAACCAGAAGTGTGTAATTTAAAATTAAAATATTTTTTATGTTTAAAAAATCTCACACTTAAATCTCACACTTTTGTAGAATAGAATATCATATTCTAAACTTCTGTGGTTTTTTTTTAAGAATATGATTCTGAAGCCATAAACTATTTAAAATGTTAGACGTAGTTATTTTAAAAACAAGTTATTTTAGCATACAGGAACCATACATTTTGTTGTTTTCCTTTGCGGGAGAGAGTTTGAGTTAAATTCTGCATTCTCTCACACTAGTGGAAATGCAGAATAATTCTAGTCAGCAAGAATTAACAGTTCCTGTAGGAGGGTGAAACAGACACAATAAATTTGATGCAATTAAAATATACCAATCTCTGGGTATCTTATACCTGTTTGTTCATAAACTTGAACTCCCCAGGTAGATAGTTTGCTCTGTAGACTGTGTATCTACCAGGGCCGGCTCCAGACCCCAGCGTGCCAAGCACACGCTTGGGGCGGCATTTTGCCGGGAGGGCGGCAGGCGGCTCCGGCGGACCTCCCGCAGGCATGACTGCGGAGGGTCCGCTGGTCCCACGGCTCTGGTGGAGCATCCGCAGGCATGTCTGCAGGAGGTCCCCCAGAGCCACGGGACCAGCAGACCCTCCGCAGGCATGTCTGCAGGAGGTCCCCCAGAGCCACGGGACCGGCGACCGCCAGAGCGCGCCCCGCGGCGCGCCGCCATGCTTGGGGCGGCAGAATTCCTAGAGCCGCCTCTGGTATCTACCTCTCTCTCTCTGGTTTGTGGACAAACCAATATCTGAAAGTACTATAACCTTTGTAAGGTTGAATATGATGGGCCAGATCCTGTGGTGTAACTTCAAAGTAAATCCAAAGGAACAGTATTGAAGGAAATTGGTATTTGACATGGAACTCCATGTTTATTCTAATTTAGATGGAGTAATATAGTTACTCTAGAATCACATTAATGTGGGACAGACAGCTCCAGCCAGTATCTACCAGTGAGTCTGTTACAGTCATGAGAACAGAATGGTGTTTACATCACATCTGTATTGTACTTGGACATTAGCAACCCCTCTTCAAAAATAAATGAATCGGTCTCTCTTTTCCACCCCCTCCCATCCTATAAACCTAGAGTTAGAATTCTCATAAACTGCTGAAAAATTACATCAGTTTTCTAGGCACAATAGTGTAGCTAAGAGGCACATACAAATGCTAAAATTGTATGTGTGACATTATGTCTGGCTGGTAGTGGAAAAGGAGAGATGTGTAGAGGAGCTGAAACACCCAATTCTACCATTAAATAATGACTTGCTTATGAGACTCACTGACCTATTAAATACAAACATCTGGTTTAGGTGTTCAGTATCCAAATGAATTACCCACCAAAGACCAACAACGCACATAAAGCCCCAGCCCACTCGCCACAACCAAAAGCACCCAATATTTCATTTATGGAAAAACGTAATGTTTTGTTAACGGTGGGGTCAGGTACATAGAAGCGGATTTTTTTCCCCCAGTGCTGACAAAAAGGCTCAGACTTCTACAATCATGTTCTTCAGCTGTGATTAATAGCCATCATGCTAAACCCACTAAACACCTTAAGTTAAGACTTGTCGTCACCGACTACACCCCATGCCACCTCAGCTTGGTCCAGGATCCCAGGCCATCTAATAATTTATTATCAGGCCTGGTCAGAACCTGGAATCCTCTCAGGAAACCCAGGTGTTGGTGCTTTAGTAAGTGGAATACTTTTTCTCTGAGCTTATGCTGAGCAAATGCTTCAATATGATGTTATGATGCATTTGTATTGCAAGCAGTACCTTTTTGAATAAGCCAGGAAATCTAGGGGCCAGATTATTTGTCAGTTCTGGTTCTTACTACTTCATCTCACAAACTCAGTACCAGGCCATGAGTTCCATTTGGACAGCATACTTCCTCTGGTCCTCCGTGGCTATAGTCTGTCTCTATACTCAGGTGTGTCGCGTTGTGCTGTTCTGGTCATACTGTGCGTAATTGTGAGCTGATGTAATAGGAACTTGTGTAAACATCAAACTAGATAAGAGGTCAGATGACTGAAGAGGTATTAGCTGTGCTCCTCAAGCTTGCCTTGTCTGGTGCATGATCTTGCCCCATTGTGTTGCTGTTTGGGGTCATTGAGAAAGTGAGCCTGGCCACATTGTTCTTTGGAAAGGCAGAAATCAGATATTTTGGTTCATGATAAGTAGAATGATGAAGTAACTGTCTCACTGCTGGGTGTTCGGGGTGGGTGAAATGCCGTTTTTCTCTAGTGTGTGCGTTGAGCATGTGCCTCCCCTTAGTGAGAGGAGACACTGTTGGTGGCTAGAAGAAGAGTGGCTGAGCCTATAGAAGATGGAAATTCCCTTGCACTCCTCATCCCCATCATCCCTACATTGTTATGACCCTGGGAACAGCCCTTTTGCACTGTTTATAGGAATACCCACCTAGGGGGAAGGAAGAGAAAACACACACGATTGTACTGTAGCCAATTTAATCATAAGTACAGCCCTGTTTAGCATGGTAGCTCTCATTTTAAGGTTGTGAGGTTTTTTTGTTTATTGTTAATGACAGTATTTCTCATTCATTCTTCTGATCCTTCTTTTGCACCTTCATGGCTTCTTCTCACTTTTCAGTAACTGGCAATACTTTGTAACAGTTATCTGTGGATTTGTTTCACAACTCAACAGCCCAGATATTGCGCCATTAGGTAGGTGGCAAATTTGGATTACTGTAGATGACTGTCTCAGAATCATACAAACCCATGGTCTGTGCTAAAACATTCTGTTGTTTGTTACCCTGACCCATCTCTTGCTTGTGTCTCATCTGCTATCATCATGATGTCTTAATTCCTGTCCCAAGAGCTTACAATCTATCACTTGCCATGGCCTTTTACAACCACAGCAGAGAGAACTTAGTTAATGCTGATTGAGTCACAATTAAAAACAAATCCATGGTGATGAGTTTACAATTGAGCATCAGTGGCAATTCATAGAGGTTTATGGAGAATATTTTAAATAAATGAGTTAACTTTCACATTTCTAGCTGTTGATGGCTCCGTTTATTTAGTATTTTTCAAACAAGGTAATTTAAAAACTAAGTGGTTTAGTGCAGTGCCATTATTAAACATAAGTTAATGCCACATAAGGTTCCTTGCATCTAGATTTATGAAGCTAAGCTAGCTATTGCATGCTAATGTAATACTTTTAATGCAAAACATATTTACTGAAGCTTAAGAACAATGCAATACACAAATAATTCACATACTGTAGCTGTTGATCCTTAATAAATGTGTTTTCAATAGCTGACTCTTTTCACCAACAAACCAATTTCTTATTAAATCTGAACTAAGGGCATAATTTTGGCACCATAGTTTAAACCATTCCCACTATATTGTGTGCAGATGGTTTAAATTGTAAAAATGTGTAGTGTACCATGTTTAAAGTTTGGTATTTAAGATTCTGAGCAGGATGGATACCCAGAACATTATACACTGTGGGCTAACCTGTAACTTCAGTCTGCCCTGGACAAAGGGCAGTGTGTAGCTGCACCACGCTAGGAGTGGACCAGAGAGCTAATTGCAGGGGTGAAAGTAACTTAAAGGATTTACCAGTACTCCAGAGTCCTGAGCAGGGTGTGTGGCCTTAACCGGGAGAGGCGGGGCCTTTAAATTCACCAGGCCCTTTATCAAGATGGTGAAGAGCAATACTTAGTGTGGCAAATTGCCGGCACTATTATGATGGGTCTCACGCTTTCTCTTCTTTGGGGGCACCATTTCTTGCCCCTGAATTAGAATATTAATTGCCCCACTAGTGTCCTAGAGGAGGGGAGTGGAGAGGGAGGAACCTGGGCCCGCCCTCTACTCCAGGTCCCAGCCCACGGGACCTGAGGATAGTGGTGAACCACTTGAACTGATGGTTCCTTCCCCTGGGCTACTTCCCTCTCCTGCCCCTCAGCTTGTGAGGGGGGGTCCTGCCCTCCCTCTGCACAAGCCAGGTGTCCCTTTACCTAGGGTCTTGGACTTAGCCCACTGCAGCACTTCTCCAAACTTTCCTCTGCTTCCCTTCAAACTGTTCTCTGCTCCAACACCAATCCACTCTGTTCCAACTCCTCCCCTGTCTGATTGAAGCAGGGGTTTTTATCAGGTGACTGACTTCAGGTGCTCTAATTAATCTATAGCAAACTTTCTTCCCTCTACAAGGAATAAGGCTCCCTTCTAACCCTTTCCTGCTGCCCTCTGGCCAGGCTGTATCACATTAGATAAAGGCAAGCTGGCAGAAGCTTAGTTTGAACATAAGGGAGGCACTAAGGCCTGGTCTACACTAGTGGGGGGGGGTCGAACTAAGGTACGCAACTTCAGCTACGCGAATAGCGTAGCTGAAGTCGAACTACCTTAGTTTGAGTTACTTACCCGTCCTCACGGCGCGGGATTGAAGTCCGTGGCTCCCCCGTTGACTCCGCCACCGCCGTTCGCGGTGGTGGAGTTCCGGAGTCGACGGGAGCGCGTTCGGAGTTCGATATATCGCGTCTAGATGAGACGCGATATATCGAACTCCGAGAATTCGATTGCTACCCGCCAATCCGGCGGATAGTGAAGACGTACCCTAATAGTGTGTTACGGGAAAGTGGGGTGATTGTCCTTCCTGTCCTTCTTTCATTTAAGAAGTTTTCAATTTGAGGTGCTGCTGGATCCTCATTGACACCAGGAAGTACAGGTGGCACCAGGGGCCCAAAGCATCAGATGCAGTTGTAAAATTTTAGACAGGTAAGTGGGGGATGGGGAGAGTGTGGGGGACCCAGGCTGGAGGCGGGGAGAAGTCACATAGAGGGTCATGTGGGGAGGTCACGTGCCGTTCCTTGTGTCCCTCCCATGAGTGCAGTACTGGCAAAAAATGATTTCTACTTGAATCACTGGCTACGGAGTTCACCCATGCCAGAGAGTTTATAATCTAGAATATATCATTTAAAAAACATTTCTACCATTCATGGTGGTTAAGATAGACTTGAAAATGTGAGCCAAGACTAAACAATGCAATATTGTCTTCCTGAGCAGCAGGCATTTTTAACCACTAGCTCTCAATGTCATGTCAGTTTTGATGCCTAGTGTTGACCATTTAAATGTAAATATTTATTTGGGTACTGAAATACTGCAGAAAAAAAATATTTCTCTGTGGTGTGTCATGGGAGTCTTAGTAGGAGTGCATCCCAAAATGAGAAGATACTTTTTTTGCAACTGCAACACATTGTTGACTCGTATTCAATTTATGATCCACTATAACCCCCAGATCCTCTTCAGCAGCTAGCTAATTATTCCCCATTTTGTATTTTTGGATTTGATTTTTCCTTCCTACGTGTAGTACTTTGGATTTGTATTTATTTAATTTCATTTTGTTGATTTCAGACCATTTCTTCAATTTGTCAACATTGCTTTGAATTCTAATCCGGT
Organism: Mauremys mutica; assembly: GCF_020497125.1. Taxonomy (NCBI): domain Eukaryota; kingdom Metazoa; phylum Chordata; order Testudines; family Geoemydidae; genus Mauremys; species Mauremys mutica. The sequence goes on along the minus strand of NC_059073.1, from coordinate 61,871,010 downwards.
TTTTCAAAATGCTTGCAACCCTCCCCCCCCCCCGTCTTGGTGTCATCTGGAAATTTGATAATCATAATCTCCACTCCATTATCCAAGTCATTAATGAAAATATTGAATGGTATTGGACCCAGAATGAACCAACGCCACAACTTGCGCATAATGGGTTCTAATGTGTTATTAATAGGATAAAACATAGTGTCATAAGCCTCAGCCATCCCTTTTTAAGAGGGACACTGATTGTTTTGCCCTGAGGCCCAGAACTGCTGTTGGTGGGCCTGGCTAGGGGCTGGGTGCAGGCAGGAGGGTAGCTCAGGGTGTAGGGAGCGGGGCTAGCTAGGGGCTGTGTGAAGTGGGGGGCAGCTCAGGGTGCAGGCAGGGAAGTAGCTAGGGGCTGTGTGCAGCATTGACGCTGACTCCATGGGTGCTCCAGGCTAGAGCACCCATGGAAGAAAATTAGCAGGTGCTTAGCACCAACTGGCAGCCAGGCTCCCCCTCTCCCTCCCAGTGCCTCCCGCCCGCCGGCAGCCCTGCTAATGGATTTCTCCTCCTCCCTCCCCTAGCGCCTCCTGCACACCACAGAACAGCTGTTCAGCAGTGTGCAGGAGGTGCTGGGAGGGAAGGGGAGGAGCAGGGATGGGGTGTGCTTGGGGGAGGGGGTGGGAAGAGCCAGGGAGGGGGTGGAGCAGGGGCAGGAAGAGGCTGGGCAGGGATGGGGCCTTAGAGGAAGGAGTGGAGAGGGGGCAGGCAGAGGTTTGGTGGAAGGGGTGGAGTGGGGGCAGGCCTGGGGTGGGAGGGTTGAGCACCCCCCAGTAGAGAAGAAGTCAGCACCAATGTGTGCAGGGGGGTAGCTAGGGGCTGTGTGCAGGCGGAGCGGTAGCTCAGGGTGCAGGCAGGAAGAAGCTCAGAGCTGCAAGCCAGGAGGAGTGTAATTCGGGGTGCAGGGAGGTGCTGTGTCTGAGGGAGTCCTGCTGCTGCAGGGCCCAGTTGGGCACTCAATCCCTAGTTGGTACAGTGGGGGCAGCTCCGCTCCTTGTAGCTCTGTGTGCGCCGGGCTGGGTCATGCCGTTCTACATGGTCACTGTGGCCACTGGCACCCAGTGGTTCGTGGGCACCAAGAACTACACCTAACTGAGCCTGGATGGCATGGCAGCCATTACCCAACCCATGTTGGGAAACTGACCCGCATGCACAGAGTGCCTGGTGTCGCCATTCCCCCCACCCCCGAACATTCCTTTGTGTCCTACTAAGAGGCTTAGGATGTTGGAGTTTTGGGGGGATGAGCAGCGACATCAGGAGCTCTGTGCATCCAAGTCAGTTTCCACATGTGGGCCATGCTGTGAGGTGTCAGGAGATGCTCCTGCCTTCTCCCCCCCTCCCCCCGAAGCTGCTCTTCTGCCTTCCCATTACCCAGCCCATTTAGGGAAACTGACCTGGATGCACAGAGCGCTTGGTGTCACCACTTATCCCCCCAAAACTCCACCCATCGTGGCGGACCACCTGGGACTGTGTTGTGGCCCACCCTTTAGACCGCGGCCCACAGTTTGGGAACCCTGCTCTAAGTGCTTACAAATTAATTCTTTTATTTCAGTATGTTTCCAGGTGTTGAAGTTGGCTGACTGGTCTAGAATTCCCTAGGTCCTCTTCGTTCCCCTTTTTGAAGATAGATAGGTAGTATGTTTGCTCTTCTCCAGCCTTCTGGGATCTCACCGGTCCTCTGAGTTCTTGAAGATAATTGCTAATGATTCCATGATTTGCTTCAGCTAGGTCCCTAGAAACCTTAGGATTAGTTTCATCAGGTCCTGCCAACCTTAATGTACCTAATTTATCTAAATATTTTAACCTATTGTTCTTCTATTCTGACTTTTGTTTCTTCCCTCTTGTTGTTAATATTAATTGTATTAAGTATTTGATCCCAATTAATCTTTTCAATGGAGACTGAAGCAAAATAGGCATTAAACACCTCAGCCTTCTTGGTATTGTCTGTTATTTCTTCTTCTCTGCTAAGTATTGCATCTATGCTTTCCTTCCTAGGCATACGAGTCCAGAGATTTTTAACTGTGTGGGCAATTTAGTCTATTTCATTACCAAAATCATTCAGGACAAAAAATAAGGCCGACAATGGTTGCTAAACTTCTTAAAGGACTCATTTTAAAATTAATTTCATTTCCCAAGTAATTTAATGGATTTACTTGTAAATTCTCAGGGAATTCACCCTATATTCAGAGTAATTGCTGCAGTTTTGGGGGGATATGCTGTATTTTTCATAAATAATAATAGAGAATCAGTCTCTGTTTTAACTGCAAATTCAACTCAACTTGGACTAAGGAGCTGCAATTGGAGCTGCCATGATATAGCAAAACTGAGCTTCCACTTAGTTCAAACACCATATACCAAAGGTAAACCAAAGTTTTATCCCATTTTTCCTGGATGAACCTTAAAATTGTAACCTTGAAATCTTAATCTTGAGAAGAGTTAGCAGAAATTGGAACACTGGACCACCAATTTTGTATTACAGTGATGATAATTTTATGTATGGTGTGTATATATATATAGTTCAGCAGACAATGCTGCAAAGACTTATGCTCATAAATAATCATATTCACCTATTTATAATTCCTTTTAATGAGACTACTCATAATTATTGCTAATCAGGTCCTTAATTTAGCCCCTTGCTTATGGGCTCGATCCTGCATCATGGAAGTTAATGGGAATCGTATTGAGTTTAATCACATCAAATTTGGGCATGGTATGTGATGTATCCAATAATTTGATGGCACTCAGAACTTTGCAGGAGGTGCTGATAATTGAAAAATGTTGACCAATTGTATTCTAAACTTTTTTTTATGAAAAATGCCCCCCCTTTTTTAGCAAACATTTTTGTGGTATATTTTAATTTTTGTCATTTACCAGTTTTTCAACCACAGAAACAAAAACCCGAAAATGTTTGTTTTCAAAATGAAAAACTGATTTTATTTTTCTCAGCCTTTGGGCTTTGATTCACTTCCCCCTTTTATTCTTTTCCCATTTTACCACTGGAAAAGGATGGGAAGGAGGGAGAGGTGGGAGAAACTAAAAACCTTCAGTATTTTTGTTCTTTAGTTTTCTGATATCTTGTTGGAAAATCAAAACATTTTCAGAAGTTTTTTTTGGTAATTTTTGTTGCAAAACATATTTCTCATTTTTTGACCAACTCTTCTGAGGGTCTTGCGGGGTCAGAACCTAAGTGAAAGTGGAGGATAAATATATGAGCTTAGCCGTACTGTCAGTTTTTCCTATAAGGGTATGTACCATGCAGCTTCTAAACCTCAAATCATTTTTTTATTCCTGTGGAGCACATCTGATTCCTTTTGGGGGTGGGAAACCACTTCATCCCAAACCACTGAAAGACAATGAATAAATTGACACTTGAAAAGAGATTCAGTAAAATTACATACGTTCTCCTAAAGGCATCTATGGCTTTATCCTTTAAGTTGCCATGTCACAACTTGAAAGAATGAATCAAAGAATAAAAATTAGAAATGTTATTTGTGCTTTCCTTTCATGGTGGAAATGACACTTTATTTATAGCCCTGCTGCTAGAACCTAATGTTCCATATACAAATTAATACCTATAAATAACTGACAGTGGAGAGAATAAAATCCAGACACTGTCTATTGTACAGATCTAGTATGTGTACATAGACTCATAGATTTTAAGGCCAGAAGGGACCATCATGATCATCTAATCTGACCTCTGGCACATTGCAGGCCACAGAACATCACCCACCCACTCCTGTAATAGACCCATAACAGCTGGCTAAGTTATTGAAGTCCTCAAATCTTGATTTAAAGACTCCACGTTACAGAGAATCCACCATTTACTCTAGTTCAAACCAGTAATTGACCTGTGCCCCTCACTGTAAAGGAAGGCAAAAAATCCCAGGGTCTCTGCCAATCTGACCTTGGGGGAAATTCCTTCCTGACCCCAAATATGGTGATCAGTTAGACTCTGAGCATGTGGGTGAGACCCACCAGCCAGACACGTGAGAGAGAATTCGCTCTAGTAAGGCAGAGCCCTCCCCATTCCTAATGTCCCATCTCTAACCATTGGAGATATTTGTTAATAGCAATCGTGGGTAGGCCATATGCCACTGTAGGCAACCTCATCATACCATCTCCTCTGTAAAAGTATCAAGCTTAGTCTTGAAACCAGTTAGGTTTTCTGTCCACACTATTCCCCTTGGAAGGCTATTCCAGAACTTTACTCCTCTGATGATTAGACATCTTCATCCAATTTCAAGCTTAAACATGTTAATGGCCAGTTTATATTCATTTGTTCTTGTGCCAACATTGGCCCTTAAATAACTCCTCTCTGTCCCTGGTGTTCATCCCTCTGATGTATTTATAGAGAGCAATTGTATAGCCCCTCAGCCTTTGGTTAGTATAAGTCTTCTCTTGCAAGGTAGGTTCTCCATTCCTCTGACCATCCTAGCAACCCTTCTCTGCACCTGTTGTAATTTGAATTCATCTTTCTTAAATATGGGAGACCACAACTGCACACAGTATTCCAGATGAGGTCTCACCAAAGCCTTGTGTAATTATAACAACACTTCCCTATCTGTACTGGAAATACCTCACCTGATGCATCCTAGGACTGCATTAGCCTTTTTCATAGTCGCATTACATTGGTGGCTTATAGTCATCCTGTGATCAACCAATACATGCAGGTCTTTTGCTTTCTCTATCAATTCCAACTGATATATCCCCATCTTATAGAAAAAAAATTGTTGTTAATCCCTAATTGGAACCTTGCACTTTGCACTATTAAATTTCATTCAATTTCTACTACTCCAGTTTTCAAGGTCATCCTTGTATGATATTCTGATCCTCCTCCGTATTGGCAATACCTCCACAAATTTTATTATCACACTTCTGCTTTTTGTGCCAAGATCACTAATGAAAATGTTAAATATGACTATCCCAAGACGGATCCCTGAGGAACTCCACTAATAACCTCCCTCCAGCCTTGAATTCCCCTCACAGCATAACCTGTTCTAGTCTCCCCTTTCACTAATTCCTTACTGGCCTTTTGAGTCTTGTATTAATCTCCATCTTCTCCAATTTAACTAATAATTTTCCACGTGGAACTGTATCAGATGCTTTACTTAAATCCAGGTATATGAGAAAATAGCTGATTTCCTAGCCAAAGGAAATTCAGAAGATCTAAAAGAGATCAGGTTGGTGTGGCATGATCTACCTCTGTAAAACCATGTTGTATTTTAATCCCAATTACCGTTTACCTCCATGTCCTTAACTACTCTCTCAAAATTTGTTCTAAGACCTTGCATACAAATGCAGTCAAATGAATGGGTCTGCAGTTTTTTTGAGCTTTTTTCCCCTTTCTTAAATATAGATACTATTGTGACGTTGCAGTCTATATAATTTTATAAAAATATGCTAATGAGTGAATATAATGTAACTGGAATATGCTTCATGCAAAAGGTCTCTTGTAAGATATCATTACAAAGCTTATAATCTACTGAGTGTGATCATCCTATTTGTATAAATGTACCACTCTTGTATCTGAAACTAGAAATATGAAATATAACTCTGAGGGCCTAGTGTAATTATGCAAAGTGTGGGCCATTAATGGTGGTTTGGAATCTTGATGACTCCCATTAACCAGGACAATTGTCTGCAGATCAGTGTGTTTTACCTGTAAGTCTTCCTGTATATGTGTGTGCTGGCAAGTGGGCAATGAAGTCTTGCAGTGACATGTGATCATGTCACCTGAACTGGAATCCATCCTTAACCTGGTGTCTTTCCATTGAGAAGGAGGGGGTGGGGACCCAGAGAGGGACAAAGGATTCCTGCCTTATGCAAAAGCTATATAAAGGGGTGGAACAGAACAAAGGGGAGGAGGAGCCATCATGAAGAATCCCCTAGCTACCACCTGCTACCACCTGGAACAAGAGCTGTGCCCAGGAAAGAATTGTGCCCAAGCCTAGAAGGTGTCCAGTCTGAGGAAAAAACTTACTGAAGCATCTCTGAGGGTGAGATTATCTGTATTCAGTTTGATTAGACATAGATTTGCGTGTTTTATTTTATTTTGCTTGGTGACTTACTTTGTTCTGTCTGTTACTACTTGGAACCACTTAAATCCTACTTTCTGTATTTAATAAAATCACTTTTTAATTATTAATTAACTCAGAGTATGTATTAATACCTGGGGGAGCAAACAACTGTGCATATCTCTCTATCAGTGTTCTAGAGGGCGAACAATTTGAGTTTACCTTGTATAAGCTTTATACAGGATAAAACAGATTTATTTGGGTTTAGACCCCATTGGGAGTTGGGCATCTGAGTGTTAAAGACAGGAACACTTCTGACAGCTGCTTTCAGGTAAACCTGCAGCTTTGGGGCATGTAATTCAGACCTTGGGTCTGTGTTGGAGTAGACAGGAGTGTCTGGCTCAGCAAGACAGGGTGCTGGAGTCCTGAGCTGGCAGGGAAGGCAGAGATAGAAGTAGTCTTGGCACATTGGGTGGCAGCTCCCAAGGGGGTTTCTGGGATCCAACCCGTCACAACTTTTATTTGCAATTCTCCAGTCAAAGGGTAGGGTATGACCTCTGAGTGTACAGATTAATTAAAAATCCTTGTTATTGGGTTTGCAGTTTCCTGTGACACTTCCTACAATATTCTTGGATGGAGCTTATCTCCTGATTTTGTCCCATTAAGCTGTCTGAGTTTGGCTTCCAGCTTGGATGTGGTAATTTCTACTTTCACAGCCTCGTTCCCATTAGCCACCCTGCCACTGTCCCCAAGCTCCTCATTACTCTTATTATAAACTGAGGCTAAGTATTCATTTAGGTGGTGGGCCATACCCAGACATCTTCTCTATTTATTTATTTAGGGTTCTGACCTATGTAATTTTTTCTCTAGGTGTCTAGACAAATTTAACTTTAGCAAATTAAAATGTGAGATGACATTTATTTCTGTTAAATAAACATGTAGCTTTGTGACCTAAACCAAATACATCGAGTTACAACGTCAGTGCACGAAGTCACATATTTGCTTGACAGAAATCAATGTTGGCTCATGTTTTAATTTTGCTAAAATTATATTATATAACTCAAATTATACTGCACTAAAAAACAAAGAAAGAAAGAAGACTATTTCTGTCCCATGGATTTAATATGAATAGTGGGCCACATTCACTCTGGGTGTAAACTCCTCTGCCGTTAAAGTACTGAATCATATTATTTAGACAGTGAGGAAGAAACCAGGCATTTCATTATAAACTCACTCACTCATGCCCGTCACCCCAGTCGGGATATGGGCCACCAACTACAGATCTCCAGAGTCCTCTATCCTGGGCCATTTGCTCTAACTGGTTCCAGGTATAGCCCATTTTTGTGCAATCAGCCTGAAGGTCGCGTCGCCAGGTGTTTCTTGGACGGCCTCTTTTCCTCTTGCCTTGGGGGTTCCACCGCAATGCCTGTCTGGTGATGTTGGTTGGCTGCTTGCGTAGTGTGTGTCCTATCCAGCCCCACCACCTTCTTCTAATTTCTTCCTCTGCTGGAGGTTGACGAGTCCTCTCCAAGAGGTGGATGTTACTGATGATGTCTGGCCAGCAGATCTGAAGAATCCTAAGGCAGCTATTAATGAAGGTCTGGATCTTCCTAGTGGTTGTTTTAGTTGTCCTCCAGGTTTCAGCTCCATACAGTAGGACTGGTTTCACGTTGGAATTGAACAGTCGAATCTTTATTGCCAAAGATAGCTCTCTGGAGCTCCAGATGTTCTTGAGCTGTAGGAAGGCTGCTCTTGACTTAACAATCCTTGCTTAGATGTCTGCGTCTGTGCCACCCTGCTGGTCGATGATGCTGCCTAGGTAGGTGAAGGACTGCACTGCTTCCAGGGGGGTTCCATTCAGTGTGACTGGGTCATTGCTGATGGAATTAATCTTGAGGATCTTGGACTTGTCCTTGTGGATGTTGAGGCCAACCTGTGATGACGTGGGTGCCACTACGTTGATCTTCTCTTGCATCTGCTGTTTGCTGTGTGAAAGGAGTGCAAGGTCATCGGCAAAGTCCAGGTCATCAAGCTGGGCCCACAACGTCCACTGAATTCCATTCCTACACTCATAAGTGGATGTCTTCATAATCCAATCAATGATGAGGACAAAGAGAAATGGTGACAACAAGCATCCTTGTCTGACTCCGGTTCGCACCTGGAAGCTGTTTGTGAGTTGCCCTCCATGGATCACTCTACAGTGTATGCCGTCATATGAGTTCTTAATCAAGTTGATCACCTTTGCTGGGATGCCATAGTGCCGAAGGAGCTTCCAGAGGGTCTCTCGATCCACGCAATCGAACGCTTTCTCATAGTCAACAAAGTTGATATACAACGAGGAGTTCCACTCCATAGACTGCTCGACTATGATGCGGAGCGTTGCTATCTGGTCCGTGCATGATCTATTCTGCCGGAAGCCTGCCTGCTCATCTCATAGCTGTGAATCAACTACATCCTTCATTCTTTCTAAGAGGACTTGATTGAAGACCTTCCCAGGCACCGACAGAAGTGTGATTCCTCTGTAGTTGGCACAGTTGCTAAGGTCTCCTTTCTTAGGGATTTTGATGAGGTATCCCTCTTTCCAGTCTGCCGGAATCGCTTCTTCTTCCCATATCTTCTCAAAAAGGGGGTACAGCATTTCCACTGAAGCATCCAGGTCTACTTTCAGGGCCTCTGCTGGAATATCGTCAGGTCCAGCCGCCTTCCTGTTCCTCATCATGGTGATGGCTTTTCTGATCTCGTCTCTGGTTGGTTTGTCGCAATTGATTGGAAGGTCCTCGTTGGCTGGGTCAATGTCTGGTGGATTTGGTGGTGCTGGTCTATTCAGGAGTTCCTCACATTATAAACTAAAAGCTCCCTTAAATAGCATCTGTTGTACAGATGTTTGTGCAAGGTTTTGTATCAGTACTGTATACAGTATATAGCTTGAAAAGAAGTTTTTTTTATACATTCAGTGTCGATCCAGGTAATCCTAGTTATCCTTCCTTGTCTTGAGTGTTTATTTCTAGTTACCATTCTGCTCTTTTTCCTGTAGCTCACTTGCTGAGGGAACGTTCGTTTTCTTTTATTTGAATTATAAGATCTATTCCAAAAGATGTTCAGGCTTTTTTGGGACCTTCAGAAAAAATCAGTGATTTTTTTTTTTAAGTCTTCATAATTTTCCTGCCTCAAATGTCACTTCCTGTGATATGGATTAAAAATCAGTGTTCCTGGGGCATAGTCAACGAAATCATGCTTACTTTAGGGTTCAACATTCAAGTCAACTGGAATTTTTCTATTTCCTTTGGTGGAACTGGATTCGGACCTTGTTAAAATAGAAGTTTGTACTGAAAGGTTTAACATTTTCATACGGAAATTTCTTAGGACAAGAAATCAATTTGCTATTTATTTCAAAAGTTTTCTATATTATGGCAGTAGTTAAAACAATGCATTATTTTTTTAAACTACTTAATTCTTTTGCTTCTGTTAAGGAACTTAGGCACTGATCCTGCAAATTATGCATGTGCTTAACCTTCAGCATCTGAGTGATCCCATTACCTTAGTAGGATTACTAACCTGTTGAAAGTTAAGCATCTGTACAAATGGATTGGGATTTTTAAATGCATATCTATTTTTTGACAATCTTGTAACAAAGATATGGAATGGTGGCTCAACTTTGTTTAAAAAGTGTAGTCTGTGGAATCTAAAAAGTTTTAACTACCATTAATATTTCTCCTCAATAAAGATATCATTTTAAAATGTGCAGTATTACACATGGAAGCAGTGGTGTGGTTTTTGTTTGTAATGCCCAAACTTTTATTTGAAATTTTGCCCTGCACAATAGCATGCACGTTACATTTCAAATGTAGGGTCACAGGCATTCTATCAAAGTAGCTCATTGAAACTGATTTTCTTTTATTACAAACTCACTGGTATGTTTCAGCAATTGGCTAATAGAAACCTCCACTGTGTCCATTGCTCCCCCCCCCCCCAATGTTATCCTCTTTTTAAAATGCACCCTGTAGGTGTTCATGTTAGCTGGTATTTCCTTTCAGTGTCTCCAGTAAGTTATCCTTTCTCTGTGGGTAAGTAAGAGTTTGCAAAAATTTGCATCCTCATTCTTAAATTAAATACTGACAAGGAATGGAAGTGTAAAGCATGCTAATAAGCAAGACCTCCCTGTGGGAACCTGTGATAGAAGACTGTTTCACATTGAGAGGCAGACAGTGCTGTTGACACTGGCTGTCAAAAAGGCTTCATGTCTTTGAAAGAAAATCTTAATCTTCTTTATTCATGTGTGAACAGGTCCAGGCCTTCATCCTGCAGCTCATACACATTGACTGTTTAAACTGTGGGTTGCTAGGCTTTGGGTAGGGTTTGTTTGCCTGTGTCTACATTGTACGAATGGATGAGGACTGAAAATTAAAATCTGTCTGACACAGAGCACTGCTTTTCTGTCTCTGTTTGAAGAGACATGGCAACCCAGGGTGAAATGAAAAAGAATTTTATTGAGCGCAAAACCGCTCAGTGTTTAAATGTTGGACGCAGGAACTGAATGGTCAATTTGGGAGGCTATTAGGTTGTTTATAGACATTGGGGTGGCTGTCAATCATGGAACAATAATGAAATTTGTGTCAGGAAAAAAAATGCTTTTTGGTGGCTGAACTCTTGTTTCCTGTTAAAATGCTCACATCAACAAACAAAAAGAGGTTTTGTCTGAAGTTTACAAGCAAGAAAATTTCAGAATAGCAGAGATGCTGCTACTGTTATGGTATCTCTTGATCCTTGCGACACTCACTAGTTAATATTTAAAACCAAATTTGACAGAAAAGAAACCTATTGTGCCAGGAACCTGATTTTGCTCTCCTGATCCTGCCTACAAACCAGGAATAACTCCATTAAGTGAATGGAATTACACTGCTGGGGTGAAAATACAGAATGAGATTTCATATCTCTTGTTCTTCATGTAAATCTGACATACTAAACATTCTACTTTCTATAGTGTTTATATTTCTTCACTGGTAAGGAGAAGCAGTACAGAAATGTTACTT